>NC_053163.1:46325766-46925766 GCF_016835505.1 Polypterus senegalus
AAATAAAAAGATTGCAGGAGCAAAATGAAGATTATGTCGTTTAAGTGAATACTGAAAGCCACAATATTTTCCTAAAAGATTCTTAAAAACAAAATAAAACAACTGTAATAATAAGAAATGCATATTTTATAAAAATACAATTTTTAATACAAATATAACTTAACCCTGTCTGTCACTTTAGTGATTAAATATAACCCATACAGTTTTTTAAGCTCTTCTTGCGATTTGCTATTATCCTACATAATTACAGCATGTTTAAGTTAATATAGTAATTAATTAATCACTTCATTTATTTAATATATCATCGACTGACAGGGTTAAGTCATTTACTTCATTAAAGATACCTTAAAATTGTGAAGCTATCTGTAAATGATTAATGATACCTTTGTGTTCATGAATAGAAATTTGCATTTATCCTACTGACATTCAAATATATCCTTAAAGAAATTGGAAATAATATTCTCCATCCTGCTAAATCTAGTTTAGTGTTAAACTGGAATGGGAGTCTAGTCTGTTGCAGGCCCCACTCACAAATAGACACAGCCAAGTGGGAACACGTTAAGACAAATACCATGTAAATAAAAGCTAGCCGTGTATCATCATTAGTGATTGAATCCAAGATAGATGTCCTTTATTACATCAGCTTCTGTTCAGTGCAGCACAGCAAGGTCATCTAATCTAATAAAACAGCATCCTAAATAATGTAGGTTCATTTACATAACGCAGTCAGAAAGAATTACAGTTTACACCAATCAATGTTCAGATAAATGGTATATCCCTCTGTGTCTTAATATTATCTAAAAGTCCCAAAATAGTTAAACAGATTCAGTCTTTAAAAAATATTTGCTTCACTGAATGGACTTCCTCTATGAAAATTAGATTAACTTTATTAATCCCATGAGGAAATGTAAAACTTCTAAATTATTATCAGAGAACAAAATTAAAAGTTTTAATAATAATAATAATAATTTGTTAAATTTATATAGTGCTATTCTCTCTACTCAAAGCGCTTTACATAGAGTGGAGAGCCACTTCAGCCATCCCTGATGAAGCACCCAACTGGATGATGCAACGGCAGCCATTTAGCGACAGTACGCTCATCACACATTAGCTATTAGGTGGTTAGGAGGTGAGAGAGACAGCCAATTAGAGACAGTGGAGGAGTAGGGGGCCAGAACAACTAGGTCATGGCAGGCAGTAATAGTGATGTGCTGGGTACAAATATTCAGAATGATTTAGTTTAAAAGGCAGGCACAGATTCAAGCATTTTAGAAGTTCATACAGGTAAGTTTTTAACCCTTACAAATGCTAATGAAGCTGACATATAGGCCCAAAAGAGACTCTACTTCCTGAGGGTGCTCGGAAAGAACAACATCCCTGAGAAACTGCTGGTGTCCTTTTACCGCTGCACAGTAGAGAGCATCCTGGTCTACTGTCTCTGTGTGTGGTTCTCCAGCTGCACAGTAGCACAGAAGAAAGAGCTCCACAGGGTCATTAAGGTTGCCCAGCGGATAGTCGGCTGTCCTATCGCCTCACTAGAAGAACTACATAGTTTCTGTTGTCTCAGGAATGTCAAGAGAATTCTTCAGGACCTATCACACCCAGGACATGCATTGTTTGAATGCCTGCCTTCAGGCAGACGTTTCAGATCCATAAAGACTAAGACAAATAGACTGAGAAACAGTTTCTATCCTTCAGCCATCACCATGCTGAATGCTGCTAAGTGGTCAATCTGACCAAATGCACCTTCATTCTAAGTTAACATTAGATAAGGTACAAGTGCAATATAATGTACTGTATGTAAGTATGTATGAGTGGAAAACATTGTTCTGCTGTTATGGACAATTTTGGATACTTATTGTATTCCCTTATTTTAGTTGTAACTTGAGTAATTGTGTTTTGTTTTTGTTTTTATTTTATTTTTTTCTGCACTGTAAAATTGCCCTAAAAATTTACATATTTTACAATGTCTCATTGCTATAATGACAATAAAGATTTTGATTTTGATGAATTGATTTGATTGATATAGCAAGCTACAGACATAAGTATTTGAAACTGGGACACTGGATCTATAAGATAGTAGCAGTAGCCACTGCAATAACATTGCATACGTGTTTGGAGTAATCTTAAAATAGTTCATGATATCTTTAAACTCATTCAGAAAGTCTTATCTAAGTGAAGATCTAACTTGCACAGATAAGGACAGTTTGTCATATAGTGTGTGATGCTCATTTTTTGTTACAACAAAATGACATTAAATGATAGCAACAAAATACTTTCAGATATAGCAAGTAAATGTTAAAAAAATTCAAGATTTAACAAATAGTAAAGAAATGTTGATACAATTGGTGGAAATCAGGATAGTTTTCAAAAGCATAAGAGACACTTGATGGATGAATTTAATGTAGAGAAGCACTAAGGAATATAGTCTGGTTAAAGGAATGTCAATTATAAATACAAAATGGGCAACACCTAAATCAATCAATCAATCAACATTTATTTATATAGCACATATTCATACAAAAAATGTAGCTCAAAGTGCTTTACAAAATGAATAGAAAAATAGAAGACACAATAAAAAATAAACATACAGTAAGTCAACATTAATTAACATAGAATAAGAGTAAGGTCCGATGGCCAGGGTGGACAGAAAAAACAAAAAAAAAACTCCAAAGGCTGGAGAAAAAAATAAAATCTGTAGGGGTTCCAGACCAAGAGACCGCCCAGTCCCCTCTGGGCAATCTACCTAACATAAGTCAAACAGTCCTCTTTGTATTTAGGGTTTTCATGGAAGGACCTGATGATGATGGTCACGTAGACTTCTGGCTTTCAGTCCATCAATGTTGGTGCATCATGATGCTTTGAGTAGGTGGTGGTGGCGCAGAAAGAAACCGGAAAAAGAAACAGAAGAGAGTAGGGGTCAGTATGGATTTTGGAGCCACTGCGAATAGTTATTATGAAGAATTGAACATACAGAGTATCAGTATTAAGTTAAAGTGAAGTTATAAAAAGGCCATGTTAAAGTAATGTGTTTTCAGCAGTGTTTTAAAGTGCTCTACTGTATTTGCCTGGCGAATTCCTATTCGCCTGCGCCACCACCACCTACTCAAAGCATCATGATGCACCAACATTGATGGACTGAAAGCCAGAAGTCTACGTGACCATCATCATCAGGTCCTTCCATGAAAACCCTAAATACAAAGAGGACTGTTTGACTTATGTTAGGTAGATTGCCCAGAGGGGACTGGGCGGTCTCTTGGTCTGGAACCCCTACAGATTTTATTTTTTTCTCCAGCCTTTGGAGTTTTTTTTTTGTTTTTTCTGTCCACCCTGGCCATCGGACCTTACTCTTATTCTATGTTAATTAATGTTGACTTACTGTATGTTTATTTTTTATTGTGTCTTCTATTTTTCTATTCATTTTGTAAAGCACTTTTGAGCTACATTTTTTGTATGAATATGTGCTATATAAATAAATGTTGATTGATTGATTGATTTTATTAAGCAACTGGGTTGGAGCAAAAACCTGCAGCCACTGCGGCTCTCCGGGACCGTGATTGAGGACCCCTGGTCTTAAGTGATATCTCTTTAAGGGGAGCAGGGGGCCAAACCGTGCCTGTGGGTCCTTGCCAAAACGCGCTTTGGTGAGAAGTAAGGAGAACCGACTTTAAAAGGCATGGAGGCGCGTATTTTTTAAAAAAGGGAGAAAGTTTGTTTAAAGAAGCAGCTGGGAAGGTGAATAGAAAAGAAGCTATTGGTAAAGCACATAAGGCTCCGGTACAATAACGGTTGGGCACACAGAAAAGTAGTGCAGGCTAATCAGAAAGTTTCTTCAGAGCGCACGACTTTACTGTGCATTTTTGATGCGGGCATCTGCCATGGTCGGACGTTAATGGCGAGACACCAGGGTGAGATGGACTTCAACCTTCTACAGAAGAGACATCGCCAGGCCGGTGAGATCGCTTTTTTTTTATAAATTTATAACGAGGCGGTGGAATATATTTGACTTGAACGCTGGATTTATTGCAGACTTCCCAGGCTGGTTGGATACAACAAAGTTAATATAAAAGGGAATGGAGAACGTGTGGGAATTGTGTATGTGTCTAATTTATATTTGTATATATATGTGTTGTGACAGATAGGGGGCGCTATCACTCCCTTGAACCCTTGTCCAAAACACCATACACCAGATAAAAGTCCAAATGTTGACTTTATTTCTACAGCACAGTGCACAAAGCACCCTCTCCTCCACAATATTCGTAAATTCACCAGTTACAATCAATAATAAACTCTCCACCACTCCCAGACACATTGCCACCCTTCCACCCAGCTCAGCTCGCCGTCTGGGAGCTCCCACAATCCTTTTATAGTCCCTGACCTGGAATTGTTCCAATCCCAAGTCCATGTGATCTTCTATCACTTCCGGGTCAGATCAAAAGTCCTTTTCTTCACCCCGGAAGTACGTCATTTCTGCCGTCGCTCTGCCTATGACGCACTTCCGTGTTATAGGGCACATATGACTCTTTGCTACTTCCTGCACCTACCTCTTGCGGCCCCTGGGGTATCCAGCAGGGCTGTGGATGAAAACTCCATTGTCCATAATTCCCTGCTGGTCTTTGGGGCAACTCCATACTGCAGGGAGGGCTCCATCTGGCGGCCTGGGGGTATTGGCCGGGATGACAAGCTGGCCATAGACCACAGTGTATATATAGGTGTACAGTATGTACTGTGGATATATTTGTGCTGTCTGTAAATAGGGGATGTTTCCATTTCTTTTCCTTGCTTTCTTTCTTTCCTGTTTTGCCATTTTCTGGGGAGTATATTATAGAAGGGTTTAAGAGGGTGGGCATATTTAATTAGTGTTTCTTTAGTTGTTACAGATTTGATAAGGATTGGTTAAAGGGTGTTTATTGTTTTGTTTGATTTATAATATATATATTTTTTGTTTGTTTAAATAATTGTTGGGATGGTTATTTCCTTTTATAAATTCATAAAGGACATCTCCAGCTGAGGGGATCAAATTGGGGCTAAGATTCTGTCTGGTTCCATTCCTAATAGAATTATTTTTCCTAAGAGTACAAGATTTTTGTGTGTGCCGGGTTCCTCATCCAACTTTAGAGGAACTCGCTACAAAGTTGATAGTGATAAAATTATGCTTAAGTTTAATTCCATCTTATGAAATCATAACTCCTGAATCCATCCCACAGTGAAAACTGTTTTAAGCATAAAGCACATTTTGTTTATGACTTTCACCTCATTTCACCGTTGCTAAAATCTTTGGTGGTCTGAAGTTCATAAGTGTGTGTCATGGGTGGTGCACCCATTGAAACATGAGTAGGCAGTTAACAAGACTTGCCCAGAAAAGGCTTCACCAAAAGCAGCCTGACCTTCCCACTCCACAGGCAAGCTTCAGGCCTGCACTGTACCTGAAAATAGGGAACAGGCTTTTAAAGTTCTAAATATTCAGAAATGTCCCAAGATACCATATATGAAAAATGCCCCTGGCAGAAAGGGGATAATCTTAAACCCCTGGCTTTAAGATTAGCAAGGCAACTAAGGATCTTTTTTAAAAGATGATTTATTATAATAAAAAATAACAGAACATTCAATAAGGAGGCTAAAAGGATGTATCTAAAGCGTACTCCATATCAACTATGTCCATACACAAAGGCAAAATAAAAAAAAAAAAACACAAAAGCAAAATTCAGAAAACCAGAAAAGCAACTAAAAACAATACTCACAAAACAAAATACTCAGAATTCATCCAAAGGGCATATGCATTCCCAGTCTGCCTTTAAAGGCTGGGGGCAGTTCCTTAGTGATGAGGTAAGGGTGGTACTGCATCTTGGGAATTCACTCACAAACACAGTGCAGCATAATTGCACACACAGAAACGAAATAATTAATAAATATAGTAAAATTAACAAAAATATAAAATAAGAGAAGTTTTAAATGGACAGAACAATATAAGTAGAGATGACTGAAACCAAGAAATAATGTTAAAAAATGAACAAAAAAGAAAGAAAAAAGAAACGTAAACATAAGCCAGGAGAAAAACACTGGCTAAAAAGTAACAACTAAATTTTTTGCCAGTCCTCTGAAATTCATTGGTTAGAGGTCACTCTTCATAGGGCTTATCAATTGTAAGTCTATTCCAGTTTGTGAGTTGATTCTATATCTGAAAAATTACTTTTTTTGGAAAGGCACACAAGGCTCTGGAGGGACTTTCTACTTAAGTTCAGAGGATGCACACCAGAGTGCCTGGACGGTGCAGCAAGAGAGGTATGGAAACTCATTTATTATACTAAAACCCTTATGAGAAAAGTTTATGAGATGGCCCAAGATTGCTGCAAATGATCTTGTGGCATTTCCAGAGTTCACAGACTTCCTACAAGGCTGTGTTGAGGCTATTGCCATGTTATACGATTGCACGTGGGTGAAACTAAGTTGTTGTAGAGGAAATGGATGCATTTGGAAACTACCCAAGCTTTGCACGTAACCTCATATCCCTCCTTCTCCTGATGCACCTTAAACTACAGACAAGAGCTGGGGCCATCAGCACAAGTACTGAAATTAAGAATTCTACTTTAAGGAAGCAAGAAACATCTGACTCCAACTCAAATTACTATGCTCTGTTTGCAAGTATGAAGCACGTGGCATTGCTATATGCACAATCTTTGCAGTCAAAACAACTAAAGAAAGCTTTCATGCATTAAAATCTCCTTTGTTATATGATGTCATGCATGTTTGCACAGGCTCCATATATTTGTCACTAATCTTGTCCATCTGATAAGGTAAACTGCATATCCCAGTCAGTTATATTATGCTAACACAGCAGAAAACCCAACCAACCATTCCTCTGCATTTCTGCATCAGCCTGGTTGTTAGGCCCCAAATTGCTGTGCTACCTTCACATGAGTTACTTGTTGATGAACCTGAAGTCAGACCATTTGCAAATTTGCCTCAAGCAAATGTGCTCATGAGCACATGGACATTTAGTGACATAATTTTCATAATTTTGGTTTCATGCACCACTATTATGGATTTGAAATGAAAAACTAATTACATGATTGAAGTGAAGGCTTTTATAATTAATTTAAAGCGTTTAACAGGAATATTGTATGAGTTATTTAAGAATGACAGCCATTTTTATACATGATTCCCCCAGTTTCAGGGGCTCAGAAATATTGGGACAATTCACTGACAAGCTGTTCCATAGCCACATGTGAGCAGGTCCCTCATTCTTACATTAACTATTAAGAAGGTAGAAGGTTTGGATTTGGTTTCAAGTGTAGAATTTGCATGTGGAAGCTGTCGCTGTTAACTCTTAATATGAGGTCTAAAGTGCTGTCCAGGCAAGTAAAATCAGGCCATGATTAAGCAGAGAAAACAAAACAAACCCATCTGAGGGATAGCAGAAACACAGGGAGTGGTCAAATGAACCATCTGGTACATTTTTAAAGAGAAGGAACACACTGGTAACAGTAACATGAGAAGACCTGGACAATCATGGAAGACAAATGTGCTGGATGATCGCAGAATTCTTTCCTTGGTGAAGAAAAATCAATTCACGACATTTAACCAAACCAAGAACACTCTCTGTGAGGTAGGCCTATCATCGTCAAAGTCTACAATCAAGTGAAGACTTCATTAAAGACAACAAGGTGCAAACCATTGGTAATCCTCAAGCATAGGAAGGACAGCCAGTCCGGTTTTGAACTGTTTTCTTTGGACAAATAAAACTAAGATCAATATGTGCCAGAATGACGAATAAAGAAGAATATTAAGAAGAGAAGGAATAGCTCATGATCTGTAGCATACCCCTTCATCTGTGAAACATGGTGGAGGCAGTGTAATCGTATGGGGATGCGTGACGGCCAATGGAAATGGGTCACTGGTGTTCATTGATAATACGACTGCTGACTAAAGTTGCAGCATAATTTCTTAAGTGTACAGGGCTATACTGTCTGCTCAGATACAGACAAATGCTGCAAAACTGATAGGATGATGCTTCACAGTATAGATGGCCAATGATCCAAAACATACTGTGACAGCAATCCAAGTGCTTTTGAAGGCAAAGAAGATGACTATTCTTCAATAACCAAGTCATTCCACTAACCTCAACCTAACTGGATGTGCATTTTACTTGCTGAAAACAAAACATAAGACAGAAAATCCAACGAATAAGCAGCACCCGAAGACAGCTATAATAAAGTTCTGGCAAAGTACTGCTTGGGTGGAAACCCAATATTTGCAGAAGTTCATGGGTTGCACACTTCAGGTACTCATTGACTGCAAAGGATTTTTAACCAGGTATCGAAAATGATTTTTATATTCATGATTATGTTAGTCTGTCCAAATACATTGGAGCCCCTGAAGATGGGAGACCATGTATAAAAATTACTCTCTTTTCTAAATGGCTCAGATAATGTTTTTTTAAATGCCTTAAATGAAAACTACAAGTTTACAATTGAATAATGTCTTGATTACTTCATTTCAAATACATTATGGTGATAAACAGAGCCAGATTATAAAAATTGTATCACTGTCCGAATACTTATGGACCTAACTGTATTTAAAAGCTGAACA
The DNA here is from genome assembly GCF_016835505.1 of Polypterus senegalus. Lineage (NCBI taxonomy): Eukaryota > Metazoa > Chordata > Cladistia > Polypteriformes > Polypteridae > Polypterus > Polypterus senegalus. The sequence continues at coordinate 46,334,356 of NC_053163.1, forward strand.
AGTAGCCTTAGAAGTTGCTTTAACAAAAGTGTAAGATAATATAATCTTCACAAACCACCTCACTTCAGTTCATGCTTGAAGGGGTTAAGAGCACATCCCCATAAGTTGCGAATGTAGGGCAGAAAGCAGCTATGGACAGGGCACTGGTCCAAAACAGGGCCCCCTCATACATACCCATGCTCATATGGGGCCATCTTACAGTTGCTATTAGACCTAACCTGCACATCTTTGTAGTTGTGTAAGGAAAGTATACACTTACAAGAGAAGAATATGCAAACTCTTCAGAAAGAACAGGTGTGATGCTAAATCCAGGAGGCTAATTTGATAATTGTATATTAGATTTGTGCAAAATGTATATTAGCTAAGAATTATTTACTACCATTTTAATGCAAATAAACTGATATATAAATTATAAATAAAAACTAGTTAGACCAATCAGTCTTTTATAGGATAATCTATTTGTTTTTTCACATAATTATATTTATGTTTATAGGTGTGTTTATGTGAAATATAGGTTTCTAATTGTAATGCATATCAAAAAAAAAAAAAAAAGCCAGGGTGTATATAATTGGTTTCTATTATAAGCAGTCTTTGTAACACATTATAATAAATTACTTTATTTTTGTTAGGTTTTATTCACATTTTTCATGTCATTTGTGGTTGACATTTATATTTAGGAGAATCTTATATGATTTAAAACTTTCTGTTGCGTAAATGCAAAAGAACCACCTTTGAAGTGTAGCTTTCTGTTCATAAATATAGTCTCCCTAAAGCACAATACTGTATGTCTGTATGTAAATGGCATAGCATGTTTGATGCAGATGTTTTCTTCCTTGCTTTTATTTCTATATTGAAGATTGTGGACAGTTCTGGGATAGATTATATGGCTCAGATAGATTGGCTCTCTTTTTGTGTATACTGTGTGCTCACTTTTAGTGCTTGCCTTGAAAGACTAAAGCCCATGTGCAACATGACATGACTTTTCCAGTTATTTTCAGCTGTAATCTTCATGAGTTGGAGGCAGTCACAGCATGCTCCTGTGACCGAGATGTCATGTACTCTGACATATTCTGCAACTCACTCCAAAAAGTCTGTGATTCACTTTGTCTTTATTTATAAGGGTGAGCTCTGTGTGCATAAGAGCTGACAACCAATGAGCAGCAGGAAGGAACAAGGAGCAGAGTATTTTAAACCTCGCACACAGAAGACGGGCTGTTCTATTTGATGTCTAGTGTTTTACATACCATGATAGAGGGAAAAAAGAAAGAAAAAGGGCTGAGGTTGTGTTTCAAAACTCTATATCTGTAAACCATATGTACAGCACCAACTTTGTCAGCATGTGATTCTTTAGAAGTGTGAAACTGAGCTTAAATGCCATCCCACAATTCACATAATTTGACATGCCCAGCAACTTCAAATCTTGTAAATTGAAATATTACGGGGATGAAATCAGCAGCTACAATCGTCAAGGCAAGGCTGACATCCCATCTGAATAGAATTGTGTAATATGACATCAGTCTAAGAAGGAAACACCCAGAAGATGATGAAAAAGATTGATTCGCTCAGACCATGGGACTGTGGCAGGTGAAGTGACTGGGTATGAAAAGGAGGGTAGAAAATGTAGACATATTACAAAAAGGAGAAATAAACTGTTGTCTTATTTAGGAGGTGTTCTGTAATATTTTGAGTCCGTTTAAAATTGACCATTTTAAAGAGGCATAAACTACAACATTACTACCATAAAGCAATCTAATTCTGGAGAAACAGCGTTAGGAGAATGACAATATTTTGTTTAAGGCATACGAGGAGTCAGCCAAAGCAGCAGAGATATAGCATATTCCTTAGAGCACTGACTTATGGGTGCCAGTTACCATGCTGTTCACGTCAGGATTTATCTGTCATGACCAAACACAATAGTGCTGCTATTTTTTAATGACAGAGAGTGTCAAAAATGATGTCATGGTTACTTAGCTAGTCCTATCTTTAAGACTAACAGGAAAAGCTGGACAGCAGCACAGACGCACTCCACCTGCATTTTTAATTTCCAGCCACTCCCTTTGAAAAGTCTGCAGGAAAAATGAGTAAGAGAGCAACTGCTAGATGTTACTAGCAACAGACTAGGAGGTGTGTGTGGTTTTCTAATCAAAAACTAGGACAAACAGGTTTCTAGATAGACTGAGGATAGCTATCAAAAACCAGAGGGCTTAACTGTTATCATAATGATACAAGGGCAAAAAAATTCAACCAGAGCCAAAATATTAACACGGAGAACTGTATCAAGATGAAGAAAGTTAATAATCAGAACACAAAACACTAAACCAGCACTTGTTTACAGATCAAATCCCTAATCTTGGACAAAGGACTAATGGTGCTGTGCTGGGATTTATAAGCAGGTCTTTGTAAAAACTGGGGTGTCTGCTGGGAAAAATCCCTAGGAAATATACAAAGCTTCCTAATAATCTATTAGCCCCATGCTGAAATTCTTAAATAGCGGCATAATGCATATAAGAATAAATGAATAAAACTAATGAAAATCTTTCTTAACTGAAGATGTTAAATAAAAACTCACATAAAAATGAAGCTTATAAATTAAGATTTTAATATTAAAATCCCAACAAAAAATAACATATCTAAGACAAAATAAAATTACTAACAACAACACGGTGGTTTTCTAATTCTTAACAGTATCCCTCAAAGGCCATCTCCGCCACTCAAGCCCTGCAAAGCTAAAGTTAACAATAACACTGTCTTACTCTAATGAGTAGACAAAGACTACATACAAAACAGAAATCAAGACAAACACGGAAACACATCCTTAGAACAAAAAAGCCGGGTAACCAGAAAGCAAAGGAAACACAGGAGGCACAAACAAAAATAAACAAGAACATTACAAAGAAGGCCTCAAGTAGTTACAAATTGCAATCTAGAAAAATATGTCTACATACCTACACTAATATCTCTTTTAAATATCAACCACTGCTCACGTCACGTGCCAGCATTAACAGTAAGCATTTCAGAGCACCTGGACAAACAAGCTAACAGAGTACACATACAAGCCTCCTAAAAGACCACTGCCGTGACACAAGCAAACATGACAGGCCGCAGACAAGTGCCATTAGTACTCAATGCCATTGTTGCTACTCATGAAAGCTCACAATTCCATGGTATACAATCAGGGGGATTGAAGTATGTGACTTTGAAATGGTGGTTGACAGATCCAGGTCTTTTTGCCTTATAATGGTGTCAATGGCTTGCTTTGAGTTATTGACCATTTGAAGTAAAACTCTTCTTCAGTATAGCAGTCATATTTTATTGTTAATGTTACATTGAGGAAAGAGTATGGGACTCCTTTTTCCCACTTAAATAATAGTAGTCAGTTCCAACGGACTGATCATAAGTCGATCTGAACTTAAGATGGACTGGTATATGTATACAGACCTGACCATATGTATAGTACTGTATAATAAGTCCCTTAAGTTGTTTTATATTCTTTTTTATAGTCATTCTTAGAACCTTGCGTAGATTTTCTATTATTTCTTTTATAATTTTTTTTGTTTGTTTCGCTATTACTGTTGCTTGCATGGGTGCCAATCCTTAAACAGTTTCACGAATCCTTTCTTTGTATGTGCTACGTTATGTCATCAGTGTGAGCCTGTATCAGGGTTTATTGTGTTAACTGTTAAAGGAGGAATTGTACTGGCAGAGTTTGAGCATTCATATGTTTTCTGTTTTAGCATTTCAGCCAGTTGATAATAAACATTAAAAGATAAAGAAGTTCAATGTGGTTTCATTACCCCTTCATGGCGGCACTGCGTGAGTCACAACATGGAAACGTCAGTGGTTAACCAGATTCAAAGCCACAGCACAGCAGTACAGTGCATGTGGCAAACACCGGTTACAATAGGATAACTTAAAGTCACATGCTTAATAATAACCCTAATTTTTGTGTCAAGATCGATTGCCTTTTTTTCTTGTAATTGTAAGACAAATGTACCTGAACGTAGCTGAAACTGCTGCAGGTAGTAAACTGAGATTGAGATGAATGAGTCACGGCATACAGAGCTATTTGGCCGTGAGATGCAGTAGTGGTTGTAAGTTGAATGGTCGTAAGACACATAGGTCGTAAGTTGACGACTATTTGTAAATGGTAAACAAGTTTCCATCAGTTTTATTAAAAAAGACCAACACTTAAAAACAAAATCAAAAAGGCAAAAACAGATTAATTATTTTAAGTTTGTGACTTAAACTTCAGTTTACTGTTCTTGTTACTTAGTTTGTCAAAAAATCCAGTACAGAGAAATAATTTTAAAGTGGGTGTTATTGTTAAGTTATGCTTAATGCTATTCCTGTTAAAAATATTTAAAATGCTAAATTGCAATTTTTTATAATTAAACTGTCATAGTTGATTCCACATTTGTGTAAAGAAACTAAGTTTCATTTCCTATTTTTTGTGTGATATATATGTACAACACAGATTGTTGCAAATGGAGGTAGCAGTTTGACTGAAAATTGAAAGGAAATACTATGCAGATCATCACATGCTGTTTACTGCATCTGTGTGCAATTTACTGTATTTATCTTTTATATTAATCATGTAAATGTGAGCAAGAATTCAGTGTGCTACTAACTTAACTCTTTAATGAGGTTAACGCTAGTGATTAGTCCTTATATTAAGCTCAGTGAATTCAGAATATTACAAAAACAGTATAGATTTAAAGCTTAGCTAATATATTATACATTAACATGCTTCTGATTCAAAAAAGGCCATTATAGAGTGTGTCAAAAATATCAAATTAAATTATTTCTATTCTTTATATCAGATATAAAGAATTGAAAACTCAATGTCACTGCAAATTGAGGCTTTGCTTCATTAAGTTTGTCTCTAGATACAGAGCGCTTTGAGACTGTGGAACTAAGCCTGAGCTATTTGAAGACAGAAGAAAAAAAAAGTTAAAAAGAACTGAACTCTACTTGGTCCCATTACCTCTCCATATTTGAAAGATGTCAATGAATGTCACAAAGTCAAGGCAATATCAGAACTACACGATGTTAAGCAAGGGGCCTGACATTTCCTTTTTTATGAGCTATGAGTAATGAAATCAATATCTTGATTGAACGCAAGGAAAAATGTCAGTTCTTACCAACTGCTATTCCCTGCATCCAACACTTATCTTGGTTTAAGTGTTTTAGGATGTCACTGTAAAAAGCCAGGTGTTAATGTAAACAGGCTGTTGAAAGGGTTGTGATGATCATTAAAATGGAGGCACTTTAAGACACTTAGGAATGAAAATTAGATAACCTTCATTGCAATGAATGCCTAGCCAAGTTAATTCTCCACTTTGTCATCAAGCTAAAAGTTATGATCATTAATGTTTAAAAACACTTAACCTTTAGAATGACTGCAAGGTATTTCTGTATAGGTGCCCATTAATTACTAAATTGATTGATATTTAATAATTTGTTAAAGGAGAACTTTGTACAAAATGGCCTATTTTATCTCTGCATTTTATGATTTCTGTAATCCTCCTTGCCTATTCAGAATTACCATATATAGGCTACACAGCGTGGAGGGGAGCCTGCTAGGGAGTGAAACTGCAAGCAGATTAGGATGGCACAGGACAAAGATAGGGCCTTCATTTACAGGGCTTTAATCCACAAGAGAGAGATGTGCACTGGAAATACCAGTGCAAGTGGATGTGACAGAGTGTGGCATGCATTATGTGTAGGCAGGATGCCTTGGAAAGGATAAACATTGGGAGACAAGTCAAAGTGAACATCCTGTTTTGACTGATAGAGGGTACTCTGTCCTACTAGGAAACATATGGGACAGTTCTGGCCCTCTGAGAAGGCAAGCACTGTGTAAGCTGCCATGGAAGCCTGGTCATGTAAAGCTAACCGAAGGATAAGGTCTACAGGGACACTATGGTCTGGTGGGGGAGTTAAAACCTGAAATCACCATATTAAATATACAGCTGTCCATGATTCTGATAGTACCTGCAGGTGTAGACCAAAAGAGAATCTCAAAGGGATGCTTAATTTTGCCTCCCTGCCAGATCCTCAGCTAATGTGGGAGGAAGGAAAAGCTTTGAACTGGCTAGAAACACAGATACATGAGTTTTACAAAGAAGGGTGGAAAGGTGAGGAGTTGAGAAGGGATTGCTTGTGGGGGCCGCAGAAGAAGGCCGAGAGGGCTTGTCCACACATACCCAGATATTTTTTAAAACAAAGCTTTTTGTATGCGTTTTGGCCTTTCATCCACACTGCGTTTTAGGTCCCTGAAAATAAAGCTTTTAAAAAACTCCCTTCAGGGTGAAGATGTTTAGAAACTTAATTTTCCCTGTTTAGGTGTAGTCAGTGAAAACTGAGTTTTTGGTTTGTAGCATCAGAGTGTGCGCCGGTATCTTCTGTGATTGATATCAGTGTATGCACCATTATCTCTTTAGCTTACATGAGGCAATTTTGTGCAACTGTGGTCATAGCTAAAGTACTGCTGGTGTTAACCTTCTTAACAGGACTTTTGTCCAGGGTTTGTCTTCTGAGAGAACAAAAAAACATAAGACCTAAAGTACATGTTGTGTTTGCTGCAAGATTATATAAATTGTCACAAGATCTCTGAGGTTTATGGATTAAAACATATACTGTATAGTGCAGCTATTTCTGAGAAAATAAATAATATTAACATACTGTAAAATATATAGGTAAATTTCTTATAACTTTTTTAATAGAATACTTCTTAAATCTTAATATTTTTACTGAATTATAAAGATACATAAACTATGCTTTGAAAATGCTTAGATACTTTTCTGGACTGATTTGTGTGCACAAATTGCAGTTGTTAACCCTTAATTAGAACAGTTTACAGCAGAAGTTGAGCGCTTTTAAAGACAGCCCAATGGAAAACATAACAATCAAATTATGTAGTCAATAGTCACAAAGGCAGCAAAAAAGTAACTTTCCTTTTAATTTAAGTTTTCTGTTACCAGTATAAGACACTGAATGTTTAATTTGGTTCTTTGTTAACTTTTTTGATTTCTTCAATTTTACCCCACTGAGGTTATGTCACGGCTGTGTCAGCTACATATGTGTTATGCTTTCCAACAGAAACAACAAAGCAATTTTTAGATTTAAAGCTATGGGAATAACAGTGGAAGGCTTGAATGCAATAATGAGGGTTGACATGGCACTTGTAACACCTGCAGATTGATGTTACAGTATAAATTCAGAAGGTGTATGCTTGAGGTTGGAGGTAAATGAGTAGAACTGCATTTCAAATGATCGCAGGCTGCTTAAGCACATAATATTAATGTGTTGTTACATTACAACGTGGATAACTGTTTTCTGCCAGGAGAAGCAAACTAGGATAGGCTGCCAGTTCATCAGAATGCACACTCATGAATATTCATAAAAAACATACAAGTGGACATGAATAAAACTGAAGTATCCAGAGAAAAACTCATGGAGACATGGGGAAAACATGTAAACTCTACATAGAAAGTGTCAAAAATGGTTTTCTGGCCCAGAACTCTGGAGCTATGACACAGTAATGCTAAATACTGTGACCCTGCTACCCTCACCCTGTGCCACCTTCTCCATGCTTTTGAGACCTTCTTGTGATGGCCCATATGGATGTGCCACCCTGGAGGAGCTGGACTACCTGTGCAACCTGAATCAGCTGCAGGTACCACCTCGTTCTTCTAGTAGTGACGATGAGACTTCGCTTTGCAAAACTAAAGAATCAGTCAGGAAGGATAAGGAGGGAGCAATTGTCTGTGGTCACCACCTGCATTCCCTTTTTGGGATGGCCTTACTGTTGCCTCATTAGTGCACCTGTTGTCACTTTCATTTGCACCAAAGCAGGTGAGGTTGTTTCGCAATCGCTTATGCTACCTAACTGGACAGACTGATATCCCTGAAGCTTCACTGACTTGGTGTTAGACTGTGATGATTAGGTGTTCCTTTACTTTTTCTGAGCAGTATATCAAAGGTCATAAACATTTCATCATTGATTGTATGGAATTCTGGGTAATACTGTTTTAAACAAATTACAAACAACACAATCTTTCCAGAAATAACTGTGCAGAATCAAACATCAAAAATAAACATTTAATGTTTTCTTTTGAAACATTTGAAAATGAGTTTGGAATTAGTTCTGCCAAAGTTTTAATTGTAATACATATCGTGATGTGTGGGTCACAAGAGAAATCGAGGCAAGTCATGGCTCCAAGAAAAAAAATCAGCTTTACTGTTGTCAAGACAGGAACATCCTTAAAGCATTCATTCAAATGGGAACTGTCACTCAAACTACACAGCGCGCCAGCAGGGCCTGCATTTGCTCCCTTCTCAGATTAAAAAAAAGAAAAAAAAAACAGATAGCCTTCCTGCACAAGAAAGTGATCACACGGCCTGGTCAGTAGACAGTTTTAAATGTTCACACATCAACCTGTGGGCGACAGACTCATTACACTGGAAGAATGTGAACTTACAGTTGCACCTGCAGCAGACGCCCAGTCCCTGTCTCTGTTATCCAACTGTCTGCACACAGCACAGTTGGGGGGTTGTCGGGGTCTGAAAAATCTCACAATGCAATATAGTTGAATGTATTTGACTTGCTTAATATCCGTTTGTTTGATTTATAGTATCTGAAGTATAATGTTTAGGAAGGCAAGACAACCTCTCTTCCAATTTCATGAATTTAATGGATTTGAATTCTGTTTTCCTGTCATTTGTTACAGTTGAGTATAATTACAATTACAACTGCAACACCAGGAACTAAATTTGAATCCACCAGGTATTCTGAATTCATTTCATGAATGACTCCAACCCTAGACTGACAATGTAATGGTATCTCCCTGCATGACATTTGCATGTTCCCCCTGTGTCTGCGTGGGTTTCCACTGAATGCTCTAGTTTTCTCCCACAGTCCAAAGACATGCAGACTTAGTGGAGTGGTGATGCTAAATTGGCTCTAGTGTGTGGTGTGTGCACGGGGTGTGAGTCTGTTCTCTTGTGAAGGGCTAGTGCCTTGTCCAGGCAATTATTCCTGCCTTGCACCTTATGCTAGTTGGGATAGGCTTCAGCCTCCTCCCACCATGACCCTTCTCACGATTAAGTGGGTTAGAAAACGACATGACATAAATCACTTGTTCTTTAAAAACGATACAGCGTCAGCGACCTGTAAGTTATTTGTAACAGTAGAGGGACAGAAAATCAAGGAGGCCAATAGAAGCAAAAAACATCTTTTTAGATACTGCAGAAATGTAAAAATGGAGAACACAAGGCTCAAAGAAACACAGAAGTAAAGAAAAAAACAAAAAACTGGTTTTGCTATGTACTACACAAGTGTTCCCACCAACTCTAAACTGAAAGACATGTTAGCTATAAGGCTGCTTTAAAACCCATATTTGGTGTCAGTACTGCCCAAGTCCCAGAATCACCTTGAGGGTCAAGGACTATCCTATTTTTTCATCATGGACAACAGACTACAACATTCTCAGGTGGCTCCGCAGGTACTTCCAACGACCAGAGGTTTCCAATAAAGGGTCAGCTCCAAGGTAAAATGTCAACAGCTAATTTCTTTAAAGAACAGTGCTGTACTTCCCCAGTGGACAAGAAGGAGAGCAATACCCACCCTAGCATTCACTGAAATCACATTTACATGTAAAACGGACACCTTTTTAGTTTTCTTGAACCTGTAAATAATGTACATTTACACATGGAATGTCAAAACTAGGAAATAAATGCTAAAATATCAATTACCAAATGTTATATGCATGAGGCACAATCTAAATCAAAAGATGTAAAGCGGAATATCGATATTACCATTGTCACAGACAACCGGGGAAGCTCCCTGACCAGGATGCCCTGAAGACAGAAGGACCGGGGGAGATGATATATTGGAGACAGCACCTCCCCTTGAACACAACAGGACAAACCCCCTGGAATATGTTGGGGCCACGTGGTCACAGACAGGGGGCACCTGGTCACTTGAGGAGTCCTGGACGGCAGCACTTCTGCCGCACTCGGAATTGCTGCCACAAGAAGGTCCAAAGGTGCCTGGAGTACTTCCGGGTGTCCATGCAGCACTTCTGCCACAACCGGGAGTACTGCAGGAAATGAATTGGAGAGCACCTGGAAAAAATAAAACAAAATCCCTATTGTTGAAACTCAACAGAAGAAAAAGTCAGAAACATGATGATAAAATTGACAAAACTGAATAACAGTTAAAAATGAAAACGCTAATAATATCAAAATCAGAGCCGACTGGTTTGAGGAGCTCAAAAAGCTAGATTGATTTCAATGTTCTCTACTAAATCATCTGCCATCTGATGTCCAGGGGAATTGATAGTATATTTCTGCCAAGGTCTCATCTCTTGTCATCTGTACTACTACTGTCTGTTGACCTTACAAGGCATGGAGCACACAGTAATTTCAATGAAATGATCTCTTTCTTTCCTGGATGCCTGTTGCAGAACTTTCTTTCAAATTGCGCAATCCTAGTGGCAGCCTTTAAATATTTAAAGTATGTCAGTTCAGAAGAGCAAATTGTTGTGTTCTTATTTAGAGTGGGGTAGTTTGTTGTGACATATAAAAAAACTTTACAGCCATACCATAATTCTTCTTTCAGCTGCTCCCATTAGGGTTCGCCACAGCGGATCATCTTTTCCATCTCTTTCTACCCTCTGCATCTTGCTCTGTCACACCCATCACCTGCATGCCCTCTCTCAGCACATCCATAAACCCTCTCTTAGGCTTTCCTCTTTTTCAATTGCCTGGCAGCTTTATCCTTAGCATCCTTCTCCAAATATACTCAACATCTCTCCTCTGCACATGTCCAAAACAATGTAATCTCGCCTCTCTGACTTTGTCTACAAACCGTCCCTGACTTCAAAAGAACATGTCTCCATCTGTAGCCTTTAAAGGGATTTGTAAAACTAGAGGCACTGTCTCAGATGGTGCCACATCTCTCTCTCTGAACTATATAGTTGCCGCACAAGAGATGCACAATTGGTGTGTCAGGCCAAACAACTCAGCTTTAAAAAACACAGGTCAATGCACAGTACACCTTTGTACAGTATAACTCAAATAATAAGAGGCTCTATTTGCATTGTGCCCTCCATAAGCTCATGCTTTGTGTTCATCACCATCAAAAATAAACATATTGAGATTAAGGCTGATGATCTTGTCAAAATCCACATAGCTCAAGTTAATTTAAAAATCCATACAAAATACTCTTATCAAGCTATCTCTTAACATTTTAGCCATGGAAAGGATGTTGCTGTTCGATTATGCACATAGTTGTATAGAAATAATAGGTTTAATTAAATCGAGTGTGGAGATAGTTTTAACCTGAACTGAATTATGCTACTAGGCAGAATATCTGTGGTATCTTGTTAACTGTGTCATTGCTGATGTAATGAACTCTCTTTCAGCTCCAATGTCCAGGGCTATAAAGTGTCAGTTATTTAGTTCATTATAAACTGTTTGCTACCAGCTTCTCTGCCAGAGGATATGCTGATTTCATACTGAGGGAATCTACAAAATGACTAACACTCAGTTCTGTTCAAGATTTGTGGCCGGAGGCTTCCTCGCTACACCAAAGTGCTATTCATTAATTTGACTCATTTTGAAAAATAAAGAGAGCGGGCATCAACCTGGGTAGTTTATATGACAATAATTAAAAGAAGATATGTTTTACAGACAGGATCACCAAGATACAGTATGTCTTCATTTGCGCAAGATACAGTAAACAGAAGAAATGAAAAAAAAAGTGAAATTGAATTAATTAATGCTTTACCAAGCTAAGGCTATGTTTTCACATAAAAAGTTTTATTTGTATGTGATGTGTCTGTGTGTGTTGGCATTTTAATAAAAAGTTTAGCATTATTTTTTTAACTGAAGATAACAACTTCATAGCTGTCTTTATTTAAAGTCATGTTATTTGTTGTATGAAATCCTTTAGGAGCATGCTCACTGTAAAAGGCATGACTTAAAATACAGTTTCTGAGTTCTGAGGGGTTATTTTGATTAAAATGGTTAGATTCAGTATAGCTAATATCAATTGTTATTTAGAATATGTCATTGTGCCATCCAGTATATATTTTAGTTAATCTTAATTACTAACTTTCTGTGTACCTGAAAGTCTATCATTTTGAGAATAACAGTCCATTACTTCACACTTATCAATGCTTATGACATCCACGCTTCTATCAACTTTATAACTTGCTAAAACAATTCAGAGTCATGGAGAGAAGGTGCCTGTCCAATGCTAGGCGTACTCATGTAAACTCCTCCACTCATTCCTATGATGCCAATTTAGAGTTGCTAATAAATCTAACATAAACATCTTGAAGATGTTGGTAATATTCTGTGCTGTCACCACGACCCTCTGCAGGACTTCACAAGCTTGACCTGATCAGGTGCCATAATATAATGTTATGCAGCCAGTGAGGATGGACTCTAATGTGCACTTGTAGAAGTTAGTATGAGCAAAACTGAGACCTGATGTCAGAGGAATTTGGAGTATTGGTTAGTCTTCTTGACAACAGTTGAAATGTGTTGAGTTTATTTCATTTCATCAGTAATGGCCACTCCAGGACATTTAAAGTTGCTCAGTGTTTCCAAAGCATCCCCTCAGATGTAGATTGGAATGTTTTCTACTCTCTGAAGTCTATTACAATCAGGCATTAAGGGTGTCAGCTGGTAATCCTCTTCCCTGTATGCTGTCTAATTATTGTGAGTTTATGTACCATATTATACCCATCATAAAATTCTCATCTTGCTGCTATGACTTGTTTCCTGTGCAAAATTTGTGATCTGTTCTTCTTAAATTGTACAGTTTGCTGCAGTCTCACAGATTCAGTGTCTTCTCTACATGTACATGTTGATTTCAGAAGTACAGTACTAGTTATTAAGGAAATGAACTATAATCAACATAATCTGTCTTTTTTGATTAAGTTTTGTAATCCTGTTACAAACATTCATTGTTTATTTACTAGTATAAAAATAAGTTATTATACACCATTAATAATGTTGCTTAATGATAAGGTTCATTGTGCATGATTAATCTTCCTTGTCTCACAATTATGACTGCCAGCCTGGTCCACAGTCTTTTGAGTTATAGGCAATTTTTTTTTCAGGTTCTAGCCTGCTTATCCAATAAACTCAAAAATTTTACCCCAAAACTTCTGACAGCATAGATTAAAGAATTTGAAAACATTCATTCTTAGCTGCAGGTTGGTCATTTTCAGTTTTAAAGCTGCATTTTCACATCAAGTAAACTTTCATGGTGTACATACATTGCTAAAGTAAGCTATCTTAGTAATTACATTGACATGGCATTAGTCTTGCAATCAAATGATTTGTATGGTGATTAAATGTAGTACATCTATGTGTCATTAAGGTATTGCTTATTGCACTTCATAAAGCCTGCTTAATTTAAAAAATTAGTCATGTCTAAGATAGTGGAAAATGTAAAACCTTTTTAATATTAAGCCGGGACACCTAAATTTTGACTGATAAACAGGACTGTGTTTTTTTCCCTTTTATAAATAAATATATAACAGCTTATGTGATTGTAATTCTCTGCAAGACATGAGGGGGTGCTGTGCAATAACAATCTCTCTTCTCCTTTCACCTCTGCAGAAAGGAAGACTGACATATTTACACCTGTAACATCACTTCTCTGCGGTGGGTTGGCGCCCTGCCCGGGGTTTGTTTTTTGCCTTGCACCCTGTGTTGGCTGGGATTGCCTCCAGCAGACCCCCATGACCCTGTAGTTAGGATATAGCGGGTTGGATAATGGATGGATGGATGGATGGACATCACTTCTGGGCTCAGACAATCTGGATCCTCTTCCTCTTCCCAAAATCCATCAAAGTAGGAAATGCTACCATCTTGGGCAACTGATATTTCAGCTAGAATCACCTTTGCACAACACATGGGATGTTACTTTGAGGTACCACAGACCTCTTTCTTTGTCTCTTTGTCTATTTACTGTATTAGTAAGATTTTCATGCACAGCATTTCAAGCCTATTTATTCAGTTATGGCATCATCATTCTATATCAGCTTTGTTACTCTGAAACAAAATACAGTATTTTAGTTTGTTTTTTTTTAAAGAATTGAAATTCCAATATGTAAACTTTTGGCATATGTTTTATTTTAGTGTCCGTTAACTTTTTAATTTATACTGTTGTGAAACTCATAGCAGACATAAATCAAACAATATTTCAGGAAACATATTTTAGGATGAACTTTCATCCATCCATCCATCCGTGCTTTTTCTGATCAGGGTTAAGGCAATACAAATTTAAAAGGTAAGCCTACCCTAAAAACGTTAGACAAGCTGCATGAAGAAGACCGTTTTTATGCATATGTGTCTAGATTCTTCTTTTCTTTCCACTCTGCCTAGGACACTATGCCAGTGTTATTAGTCTGCCCGCCGCTACATTATCAGCCCAGTATACTGTACATACATAAACAATACAGATGTTGCTGCTCACTAGAATATTTTAAAGTGAATGTACTACAATGTGTTCTGCAACATTAATTTTTTTGTTTGTTTATTTTCTGAAACTCTAGTATCCTGCCAAGATTCCAAATTGACTATATGCATATGCTCCGTGATAGACTGTGGTTTCCATTATGGCTTAAATTCCAACTGGTAGAAATGCTTCCAGGTCTTCTGAAATGGATATTGGTTTCAGTTTGCTTTCTGTTATCACAAACTAACAGAGTTAATCAACAGCAACCTCACTCTTCTCTAAAAGCACTATTCTGAAATTCAAGTGTACAAAAACAAAATGGGAAGACATCCTAAGTGTAAACTCTGAAAATTTCAATGTCATGTGAACACAGCAAATTACCAGCGACTCTTAAGTAACACATCTGACAACAGAATGCACCTGAGTCACATTGGAGTAGGCGAATGAGTTTCTTTAAGAGACTTGCTCTATCAGGAATGATTAAAATCACAGCATGGGGGAAATATCAAAGAAAGCCTATCAATTAAAAAATGTCTATTACCCATCTTCATTTTGTAAAGAAGGTGACTTATGAACCATTTTTTTACTTTGAATCCCTGATTTGGTCATCATTATTATTATTATTATTATTATTATTATTATTATTATTATTATATTTTTATTTGCTTAATGATAACTACAAAGATTAATTAAAAAATGACTGTGTTTATTTACATGACAGTGAATTAAATGTTACTCACTTCCATAAAAAACCCAAGTATTGTCTGTATGTACACTACAGAAAGCATGCCTATAATTGTGGTCTGTTCAACAAAGAAGTAAATAAAGTTATTGCAATACAAGAGGTGCCTATGTTATCAGATTTAGAATGCCAAGTGTGTCACAGACCACTGAGAAAGCTACACTTTATATGTATGGCTTTTAGTTTTGACTTTTGTTTGGCCAGTGTTGGAGTAAGTTCAGTAAATAATGCATGCATGTTACTACAGAGCGTATACTCATCAATACTGTATACAGGTTTTGAGTTTCATTTTTCATTATATAATGTAAGTGTTTCTTTATACAGTATGCATCAATATAGGAGTGTATTTGTGGTTAGGAATGATTTGAAACCTGAACTGCACCTCATACATATGTTTTTTTATGTCTGTGTACTAATTCATAGTTAGATTGACCCTAATTGCAATACATACCTGAAGCTGGAGACTGACTGCATCCTATTAAAATATGTGTGGTACATGCTTACAATTAAATTTGCCAATTTTAGTCATTGCTCCAACAAACGTTACTTTGGCTTTAAATCCCAGACAATGACACAAATTCAGTGTTTGCTGATTTGTTCTTAGCAATGAAGTAGACAGCTTCAGCAGTCTCTCTAATAACTGCATGTGTGTCTTTGAGATGGTGTCTGGTCAACGAAGCAGTTTTAGAACCACTACTTACATTTTATTTTGGAATTAATACATGGAGCAGTCCATTCCATCACAACTGATTGCTTGCCTCAGGTACAGAGAGAACCATTTCATTTTAAAATTGGATCGATTCTTACTTGCTAAAACTGTTGTTGGCACTGCCTGATATTCTGGTGCAACACTTTCTGTTTTAGGATTATCTGGTAATAATAAATTAGTCCTAAATGAGTGTGGATGTATGTAACTGCAAGCCTGGCACTTCATCCAAGGTCAATTCCTGTGCTGAGCCCTGTCCAGCCGAGACGCAACTTTGTGTCTGTTCAATTGTGCTGTATGGTGCGTTATTAAAAAGTCATTAATCTCACACTCATATCAATTCCATAATTGTAATCCATGACACTACAATTTTAAAAGATTGCAACTTGTAGATGTCAGGTAAAATTACCAGGCATGAGCAAATCATGTTTTTTTGGTATCTTTACAGGGATAAGAATGGCAACAAAAGACTTTTATGCATTGAAAAAGAAACAGTATTTTCCTGCTTTATTAAGTTAAAACCATGAGTGAGTCTTACATAAAAGGCAGGATTCTCACTGAATTGCACACTGCAATTAAAGCCTCAATAGGCATACTTTCCATTACATTATTAGTTATGAAAAGGTTTGCTTAGTAAAAAGAGTAAAAATCAAACCACATTTACTTATTATCTAGACCAAGTCACCGATCACTTTAAGAATCTGATGAAAGCTTTGGACCCCCTTCCCCAGAAATATTCACATAAACACAACTTTGCATACAATGAATATAATGTACTTTCTTTATCAAGATTTGATTGTGTCATACATACTGTAAATGACATACACAAAGTATTATTAACCTTTAAAGTAAACAATCTAAAAAAACACTCCTTTTTATGCAAAAAGTAATGGCCATTCATTATAATTATGAAATACAATCCTTTTGTGCAAATTAAAACAGATCTACTACATCTACTCTAAATCAACAGTATCGGGCTGTATACTGAATATAAATGTTTTTTTTTACCTGACCCTCATGGACCCCCTGAAACCCATTCATGGACCCCCTAGGGGTCTAGACTGTTGCATGTTGGTTAGCATTGCAGTTTAAAAGTTAAGATTCAATTCCCTGACTGGTCACTGTGTGAAGTTTGCATGTTCTCATTGTGTCTGAGTGGCTTTTCTTCAGGTCCTTCAGTATCTCTCATTTCCCAAAAATTTGTGTGTTGGGTGAATTGCCAGATCTAAGTTAGCCCTATGTGTCCTTTGATGGGCTGGTGTCCCATCCAATGAAGTTTGTTGCTTTGCTCCACATGACAGTATTAAGGATTATGTCAGTCTGGAAAAGGATTAGGTATTTATGTTGTTCTGCAACTGATTTGTTTTGTTGTTAGATCTTCAATCCAAACATTACAAACTCTTTCCATTTTCACAAAACCATTTGCAGTATTTTTTAACAGCAAAACTTTTTTTTCACTTTGTTCTAAATGAAGTCGGCAGTGAACTCATTCATACTACATCTATGGCTTACAGATGTAGATGAATGACCTGCTTTTACAGCATATGGAAGCGACACTTTCTTAATGAAAGTCATTACCTTTATGGCCATTTTACTTGCAGGCTCAATTTAACTGTGCATATATTTGAACCCCATCTTTGATAAAAGGACCTGGTAACTGAATGCTAAAAACAGTAAAATGCAGAACACAACCAAATGTAAGCAGCCAGAGTACATATAGGATGCTGCAGAGGATAACGGGAATAGGGTATGGATGGCAGTACTGGGGCCACCCAAGCCTGGGCTACTTTAAGCTCAATGTATACTCTGTTGTTATATTTTATATTACATAAAGAATGTGCCAGACAATGCAGGTAATGTTGGTCAAGCAGACCTTTAAGAATTGCACTTGCAATGTGACAATATAAAATTATTAATTTTTATATTATTACTCTACATCAATTATTTTGCCAAATTAAAATCTTACAATTAAAAAAAAAAACAACACCAATGGTTAAGTGCATAAACTTACTAAGTTTCTAATGCCAAACAACAATTAGCATTAAGTACTTTCTGTCGGCTGTGCACCCTATGAGAAAAGTGCTGAGGAAATGAAAACCAGCACAGAGCTGGAGAGGTCTCAACCAAATTATGCAATATAACTAAACTTCTGCTGCTGAGGAAATGGTAGAGCAAAAAAATGATCGAGAATGGTGAGTTTGATTGAGTAAATCTAATTAATAACCTTGTTTCTTGAAAGAATAAATTTTTAAATTCTTCAGATGTTGAGGAAATCCTGTTTTTAGGCTCCTGAGTCAATGCAAAGTTTTAATTCATAGCAAGTTTAAATCAATTTTGAATGGTTGTTTAATATTACTGAACTTCAATCACAAGCTTCCTGTACTGTCTTTTGTATTATTGCATCTTCTCTAATCACTGTTTCCTTTTCATGCCTCAGTGATATGAGATGAATCCATATGTTAAAAATGTTTTTCTTTAAGGAAACTGCCAGTAGCCATGCATTTAGTGTCATTCAGTCAGTGAGTCAATATGGGACATGTACTGTAGCTTTAAATAAACACTAGCTGTGCTACTCATCTGACAGTGTTAAAATCTAAGTAATTAACTGTTTCACACCCATATGAGTAGGGGACAGGGCTTGGGCACCGATTGTAATACTTCCATAGGATGTGGGATGACACTGTCATTATCTTCTCTTTTTTCTGCAGACCAGAGGATCCCAGAGTTGATGATCCATGAAAGCACACTTGCTTCCGCAAGCAGCCCTCCTTCTGGGACAAAACCCTTATAATGGCCATGACTACCACTAAAGATTAGTGTCATTAATGACCTTGCATCTGGAAAGAAATTTTGCATTGCTCTTTTTTACTTTCTCATATACAAAATCGTCCAAAGAGCCAATGTTGAGATTATGATCAATTGCAACATTTTAGACCTCGCTGATATACGTATATATATATATATATATATATATATATTAAGTATAGGGAAAGTATTGGAATCCTCCAAATATTATATTTTGAGATTTTGATGAATCCCGACGTTTTAGACCTCCCTGAAACTGAAAATACCATTTTTGGAATTAGATGTGTGTGTCAGTGTGTGTGTGTGTGTATGTAAACACGATAACTCGAGTATGCTTTCACTTAGGTAAAACAAATTTTGCATGCAAGTATTAGATACTTTATCTTTAATTGATGCAGCTGCAGAGTCTGATTTATTCAATTCTACTTTTATAATAATTGTTCAATATGTTATTAATTTGATTTGATTTGTTGTTGATGGTTCTTTAATGTACATAATATAAAAATATAATCATTGTCTTGCGGTTTACACCTCAAATATCCATCCCCATATCTGAGTATACGAGAAAGTCTAGGGGAGACCTCTCCCGATTATTTTTCAAGTGAGTATTTACTTTATAATATACAGTGATTACCACCTGGTGCCCCAGCTCTTTATCTGGGTCATGCCTTATTTTATTTTCACAACATAGACTTTAGCATTAATGTTTGCCACTCACCATTTACTGGAATGTATTTTGTAATGCATGTTGTGATAAAATACATTACATCTGTCATTCCAACAGATGGCACATCTTAAACATTTGTTGCGGCACATCACAAACATTGGTACAACATCTGTGGGAATGACAAAACAAAATGCATTTGTCTCGGTTATATGCCATTTGGTATTGGTTTTGTAAAAGCAGTGTTAATGTTTTTATTGCACCATCTGTTGCAATGGCAAAGACATAGCAACTGGACAGACACATAGATACAAATAAACACAGACACTTGTCAGTTTAATAAAGTGGATTTTGCATGCTTGTTTACTTTTGTTTGTATGTCAGTGTGTCTGTAGTGGTACTTCTGTTTGTTTTGACCTCTGCGGAGACAGACAATAAAAGAATTTCATTGTATTATGTACTCGACAATAAACTACAGTGGTGTGAAAAACTATTTGCCCCCTTCCTGATTTCTTATTCTTTTGCATGTTTGTCACACAAAATGTTTCTGATCATCAAACACATTTAACCATTAGTCAAATATAACACAAGTAAACACAAAATGCAGTTTTTAAATGATGGTTTTTATTATTTAGGGAGAAAAATAAATCCAAACCTACATGGTCCTGTGTGAAAACGTAAGTGCCCCCTTGTTAAAAAATAACCTAACTGTGGTGTATCACACCTGATGAAATGGCCTTCATCAGGAAAAGCAGCAATAGTAAATTAATCAATTTTTTAACATCCCAATAATCAATAATAGTCCTTGTGTTCATTTTAAAATTAAAGTTTAAATCTTACAGCTTAACGTTTTGGTGTGGAAATGATAAATAGTAGACCACAGTTAGACTTTTGAATGATTTCACTTGCCATTATTTGTCTGACTGAAACATAATGCAAAGTATTCTTATTTGCTACAGTTATATAATATGTAATGAAAGGAAACAGATTCAACACAAAATAAAAACAGAGTGGGTTCAACAAGAGAAACCCCTTTTTGTGCCCACTTTACACTCTAAAATCAGGGCTAAAACAGGTAAAATAGTTTACATAATATGGTTAGCATTGATGATCCAGTCATCCTAAAAAAATCTAAAATCAAAGCAAAAAAAAAAACAAAAAAACAGGAAACTAAATAACAATAAGCATTGAAGAACTGCAGTATACAAAAACTTAAAGTTAGAATAAAGCCTTTTATAACAAAGAAGCTTTTTTCAGAGTCATTAACTCATAAAGACGTGTTCCTGCGTGAGCTGCGATCTTTCTGTTTATTAATCTTTCTAATATAAATGCATTATGATAAATGTAGTAATTATCTAGCTGTTCAGGTGTTTGGGGATTTAGCTTGTACATTAAGCACAAAGATGTGAAGATAGAATTCTAACTGCTAAAAATAATAGTAGTAAATCAACATGAAAGTAGCTATGAGGATATAGATTGCATCTCTTGGCTTAATAAATATAAAAAAGAATGAAAGGGTAAGTTAACTTCTTTTAACTGATTAGTTGGCTATTCTTACATTTGAACAATGTTAAGTGTATGCAGTAGAATATGTATAAATTTCAGAATATCAGCAATTTTTGTAACATTTTCATATCTTCATCTCTCATCATTTTCCCATCAATAATATATATATATATATATATATATATATATATATATATATATATATATATATATATATATATATATATATATATATATATGGAAGCAAAGGTCTGTGATATGGTTTGCATATTTACAGCTGGAGATCCACAAAGGGAGAAAATGAATCACATATCATAAAGTAGTTTTTATTCCTGAGCTTTCAGCTCCTGCCAGGAGCCTTCATCAGAGGATAATGTTTAGACATACAAGAATCAAAGGCAATATATAGCAAAAAAAGGTGGGTTTAGGTCAGTGTGTGCGTTGGGAAGGGGGTAAGGAAGTGGGGGTTGGGAGGAGTATTTGTCGGAAAGTTTTATTTATTATGAATATGTTCTTCTTAAGTTTGCATATACTGGGTTTCTATTCTGTTCATTATTCAGTCTCATTAGTAGTGTTTCTGTGACCAGATGAATGTTGGCTATCAGACGAAAACGCCATTAACAGACATTTGGACATACTGTACACCAGATGCCTACCCTTCCTGATGAAACCCTCCCCATTTATCCGGGCTTGGGACAGGCACGAAGAAACACACTGGTTTGTGCATCCCCTGTGCCTGGGTTAAAGAGTAGCATCCCAATTACATGAAAAACATCCATTTGTATAGTTACATAGTTAAGTATATATACACAAATAACACATAAAAATATCTGCACATAAAGAAAGTGAAAAAAAACATATACAGGTTGGCATTTGCGGTTCGTGAGTTTTGTGAATCTGCCTCTTCTTGGGTTTGTCATCAATAATTAAATGCAAATTATTTTGCGAGTTTTGCAATTTATTGTAGCTGTAGCCCTGCT
Organism: Polypterus senegalus; assembly: GCF_016835505.1. NCBI lineage: Eukaryota > Metazoa > Chordata > Cladistia > Polypteriformes > Polypteridae > Polypterus > Polypterus senegalus. The sequence continues at coordinate 46,356,241 of NC_053163.1, forward strand.
AATTCAATCGACTGCCACTCTCTGCCAACCTGGATGTACTGCGTAATTGGCAACTTCAGTGGTTGCTGCGAGTGCTGCTGGTTGAAAGAGGAAGGTGCTAGCTTTAAAAGTGAGCCATAACATCTCAGCAGGTCCACAGTCGGTGGTGTCTTTAATTTCAATGCTTCACTGCACAATTTGGATTACAATTACAATGACTGGATTGCAGTTTTCTTTTGATTTATGTTCTTCTCCTGTGCCTGCCTGTTTGTATAAATTCATCTGCATTGAAAAGTGTCTTCGTCCAAGGAGTGTTCCCAAATTCTACAAGCATTGTGTTATGACAAAACTTTACATGACTTTCAAGATACTGTTTACTAAAGAATTTAAATTCAGAGCTACACCACCTTCATCTGCATCTGCGAAACTTGACTGTGTTTGTTGTTTTATGCTTATTGTTTTGCTGGATTTTGTCTGTATCTGTAATATTACTTGTTTTTGTCATTTACTGCTATTCATATACAGACAAATGTATTTTAATTTAAACTTTATAAAAAGCTACAGTTCAGTAGAGAACTGCTGAGCTACGCACTTTGTCCGGGGAACGTTGCACATCTTTGTCTTGGAAGTCACTCCTACATACGTGATTTGATTGTGCAGTGATCATTTTATATCATGTTTCTCGCAGCATTTTGCCTTTTATTTAGTGTGATAAATGTTTAGAGTAATAATTGGCCCAAAACGTATTCAGAGATTTTAACCTTTGCAGGGAACCTTTATCTCTAACCCCCATAAATTGCAAGGGATTACTGTAAATCACATATATCCAAAGAATTTCAGTAATAAGGTTAAAGAAAGTTTACCAAAAATATTTACAGACACAGTATATATACAGTAAATATTATTTATTGTTTATTGCAGTAAGTGTGTCTGAATTATTTCTTATTTATACTTGGTTTATAAACTGAAACACATCTCTTTTCATTTCTGGTGTCTAGCTAGACAATGAAACAAAGATATCCTACAGGGCCCAAATATTAGTTCTTTGTCCTTGGACTGTTAAACTTGGTGTTCCTCAGGTATGCTCATTGAAGCCCAATTGGAAGCCATCTTAAAAAAGTGAAGACCCATGGACTAAATCTGAACACTGGCTAGTAGTCCACCTTTAAACAGATATGTGGACACATATTCACAAATGTAAGATATACCAGGAGTCTAAATACCCAGAGAACTACTTCAATATACCACAGCCTATATACAGCCTTCTTGGTGTTCTGATGAGAAGTCTGCCAACAAGTATTTTGTAATAAGTTCCCTTAAGTACTGACGTTCTAAAAAGATGAAAAGTGGCAAGCCAAAAGGCGCATTGCAGGACCAGTTGATAAGAGATAATTACAACATAAAGGGGATCAGAACCAGGAAGTCAGTCATATTATTTCACCTTAACCCAATACGTGGCTCAGAAATCAGTGTCAAAAATTCTGCCCAAAATTCTAACTGCCAAAAAACATATGTTCATCACGTCTGCCCCCAGAAACGTGATAAGTGGCTACCGGAGTTCAGCTATATCCCAGGAATTTCACTGCCCAGAATTTAAGCAGGTCAGCCTTACACTGCCTGATATATGAAGAGAAGTAAAAAGTCATTGGTGAGACTTCACCACACCATTTCCCTTATATGAAACTACCTATAAAACCATCCATAAACTGCAGCAGGTGCAGAGATTGCTTATAGGGAGACTGGAGCAAAGATTACACAGGTTAATAATTATAACAACAAAAGAAAAGAAAGAATCGTTAACAGCAGTAGGACTGTCTGGGTCCAAATACACCATTTCTCAGGCAGTGACTAATTCACCTCCAGTTTGATTAACCAGCTACTAATGCCAAAAAGCTGGGTCTTGACAGCTACTACTACAAGATTGAAGTAACTGGGACAGACACACTGCATATACATTGTTAATATGAAACTGTAATTCTTTTATCTAGAGAAGAATCTGTAATAAGTACAGGATATGCTGATTTATGTTAAGTACCTCAACTCCTTACCCTGTGTCTGTTTTGTTCATTTTCCACCACTGTATGTGTCTGCAGTTTCCCTGCAGTGATCTCTCTCCTTCCAGTTTTAAAAACGCCATAGCAAATGGGGGAAGGCACTGATTGGTGTTCAAGAAAATTACAGGAAGTCAGAAGATTATCTGTCCTAATCAACTGTAAAAATGCAGTCGCTCATGAGATGTATGGTCCTTGCTTAGCCACCACAGTACTGCTGGAACAGCTAATGGGATGTGCACCTTGCAACGCAAATGTGTTTTTTCATCAGCAATTTTATTTTACATGCTATGCAATTTATATTGATTCCTACTGGAATAATTCTGTTGATCATTTCATTATGTGTTACGCATATATTATTTGGGGTGCAGCTGTGTTTCTTTGATGTTTGCAAGGTTTGTACAGCTACTGATATGCCACACAAGACATTTATTGTCCCAGTGCATTCATTTTCAAAGTTTTCACAAGAACTCAAAGAAACAAATATAAAGGTTTTCTTCTTTACAATGTTATTATTTAAGGCTCCTATTTTTGTTAGGTTTTATTATGTTACTTACATTAAGTTCTGTGCATTATGCTATGTCACAATGGTCAAATATTTCTATGAGAACTAAGCAAACAGCTACAGTGTGTGTATATGCATGAATGTGAGCTTGCAAAGAATGATTCTTACCGTAGGTGTGTGTTTATTATTCATTTATGATACAGTAGATTCTTACATTACAATATATGTGTTTATTTGTGTCTCTACTATTCAGGTTTTTCTATATGTTCTTATTAGTTAACTTTATTAGTATCATGCATGGGTAACAACAGGTGGAGTACTGAAGAAAAGGTAGGTTATTGCTATCATGACAGGACTGTCTTCTAAAATTTCTTATATTATAGAAAAGGTTGCATCTCCTTTCTACAAAGCATCCTGTTTAAACTACAGTGGAAAAGAAATAAATATAAATTATAAATTATGTCTCATTTTTGACATGTTAAATATTGTAATTATATAGCACATTAATTTTTTCAGAACTATAATTATGCGTGGTTTTCAAATTTTGTAAGACAATTATGTTGTGAAGCTTGCAGGATGAAAATGAAAAGCTCAAAATCATATGACTTAAACACAGTCAAAGTGAGAAATATTCTATCGATCGAAGTGGCTGCAGCCGAAGAACAAAGAATTGTGGGAAGTGGAGGTGCAAAGACCCATACATTGACCTGCACTATTTCTATGTTGAGAAACTGAAAGTGAAAATGCAAAGGGGAAAATAAAAATGCAGAGTGTAAAATGAAAAATTCAATGAGCAGCAGGAGGCGCCAGTGCTCATTTGTATTTTACTTTTAATTTTTACAGCTTCATTGCTATTCAGGCTAAAAATGAAATTGCAAATGGTGTTATTTCATTTTATTTTACATTTTTACAGCATTATTCCATGTAGACTTTGGACATGAAATTGCAAATGGTGTTATTTAATTTTATTTTAATTTTTTCTGGTGTGTAGACTTTGAAAATAAAATTGCAAAAGAGAGACTGCATTTTCATTTTATAATTTCAATTTTCATTTCCTTTTTTGCAGAAAATAGCAACTTTACAATGGAATACATAGGAACAATGTCTGCAGGAATTACAAATACAAATAATAATAATTTAATTACAAATAAAGTAAGCAACAGATCAAACAGTTTTGCCCATGTCCTCTAGTGCCACAGATATGCATCCTCCTGTCATCAAGCACCTCTCAGTTTTATAAGGTAATTTAAAATCCTATCCCAGAGTCATTGTTAGATCATACACTCAGTTACCTTCAGAATCATGAATGGATATATGGACTCTTCAGTCAACTTAAGTCACAGTGCCTGCTGATGGCACCTAAGGCCAATGAACACTTGTAACTTCCATAAGAAGACCAGTTCTCTAAGAACAATTCTGGGCTTCCTTACTTTATGGAACCACACATTTCCTCACTACCTACCCTCAGGCAATGAGTGCTGCTAACTGAAAGCAAGGAGAGAAACAATTGCCTGGCTTGAACTAAGACCATATGCTGCTTTTCATTGGCCAGCTTTTCTCCCCACTTTCCATTTTCTCACTCACCCTCCTGTGAGGGTCAGGCATTCTTATCATTTGTCAGATTGCTTGACTTTTAGCATCCAGGTGGTATGTTAACAGATTTCTTCGAGGTCACACTTCTCTCTTTCTCTTATCTTCATTAGTGCTCTGCCTGTGATTCCAATAAATTAAAAAAAAACACATAAAAATCAATACAATTGAATACGGCTGTGAAATTCAAGATACCAGTTCTGTTTTGTATTTCAGATATTTATGGCTGGGTGTCAAAACACCTCAAAATATCTATCACACCCAAAGTGACATTTGATGTTATTGATTATGCAAAATAACTAAATCCACTTAAGAGAAAGTTGGAGCTTCTTGTAATATACTCCACAAAACCTGTCATGGAAACCTGTAAATGTATATTTAGACTTACAGGATTAGCCGTCTTCCTGGAGAATATAAAATCATGTATCAGTGCAGAAGTAGTAATAAACACTGAAATTTGTCCTCAACCAGGTATTTTGTATTTTGTGATGTATGATTATAGTCAACATCACAATCCCAGCACAGTAAACAGAACACTGTGTTTTTTTATGGTGATATATAGTACACAGGAGGCAGGATCTACAAATAGTGAAATGACAGTAAGAGTCAAAAGGCTGTCTATAAAGCTTTAAACTCATTCATCATACTCTCATTCTATTTTACATTTAGCCTAATATTTCTGATATCATTTGTAGCATTAGTGCGAAATTGTGCTTGTTTCATGCAGTGTGTTGAATAGCACTGTGGCAGTCTAAGGCTGCTACTCTGAAAGCTTGTCGATCAATGACAATTATGAGTTAATGAACATGTAACGATGGCTAGACCTTTCAAGTGGTGAGCAAATAAATCACTCATTAAATTATAGTTAACAACATGCCAATATTTCCCAAGAGAGCTGCACAGACAACATGTTTAGGATGCCATTTATTTCTATATGAATTTTTTACTTCTCCTGCAGTAAACTATATCTTTAAAAAAATGATACTTTACAGTTACAAAGGTTTTTAGAAGCTTAATATGAAAGATTATGCTCATTAACCATTTAAAGTATGAACTTGCAAAGTACATTACCTTTACATAAAAAATTACTTTGTAATTTATAGTGTTTTTGTATCCAAGTACCTTTCCAGTACTGTAAGTGCTGTGTTATGTTTTAACCTGTGGGTTCTTCACAAAGATACATTTATAACCAATATCATATCAAAATGTTACTGCAAATGGGGCGGCATGGTGGTGCAGTGGGTAGTGCTGCTGCCTCGCAGTTAGGAGACCCAGGTTCCCTTCCTGGGTCCTCCCTGTGTGGAGTTTGCATGTTCTCCCTGTGTCTGTTTGGGTTTCCTCCCACAGTCCAAAGACATGCAGGTTAGGTGCATTGGTGATTCTAAATTGTCCTGTGTGTGTGTGCGCCCTGCCTGCGGATTCTTTCCTGCCTTGCACCCTGTGTTGGCTGGGATTGGCTCCAGCAGACCCCCGTGACCCTGTAGTTATAGGATATAGTGAGTTGGATGATGGATGTTACTACAAATGATACCTTCTCCTTTTATGGAGTCTGAGATGAATTTTGTGCTGAAATGTCTATAATGAATATTGTGAATAACCTCCCAATAAACCTGTCAGCCTATACATGATGATAGTTATAGTCATTGCCTTTGGTAAATATTGTACTTTACAGTGGTAACATCTCACCATTTTGTCAGAAATCTCAGCATGACCCTGGACAACTGTCTCTACCTTGCATACTTTATACTTGACTCATTTCTTCTTTAATCCAGTCCTTTTGCTGCTTTTATCTTAAATACACAAGATACGACTGTCCCTCGTTGGATATGGCACACATATCTTGCTTGCTGTGAAAGTGTCATACCGTGCCTATAAAAAGTATTCACCCCCTTACAAGTTTTAATTTTTTATTGTTACACAACATTCATTCACAGCGGATTATCAACAGAAACAACTCTTTAATGCTAAAGCGAAAACAGATCTCTGCAAAGGATCCCACATTAAAACAATATAAAACATTAAATAAGTGATCACATAAGCATTCACCGCCTTTAATATGACACACCCAAATCACTGGTTGCAGCCACCTTGTTTTTAAAGTCACATAATTAGTTTAAAGGGGCTCATCTGTCAGTGGTCAAGAGTTTCAATTGAATGTAGCATAAATACACCTGCATCTTGAAAGTCTAATCAATGTGAGGTTATTCAGTATCGTGGCAAAACCTACGCAAGAAAGACAACACGCCAAGCCTCCCCATTGATTTCGCTTCACCTTAAGCTCAGCAAAATTGCGGAAATGTACGTTTTCCCCGAAGGGCAAAACGGCAGAAAATTTAAACAACAAACAAAATAAAAGGTGACGTGCACAAAGAAGAGGTATGCTGCAAACAAAATAAGAGGGGTGCTCGCAAATTGATACAAGTGCCATGCACAAACTGAGTATACGGAAAAGGTAGGTGCGAATTCAAAACAAAAGAAGAATGCTTGTTGGTGGAAAAAATGGTCAATAACTCCTGTGTAAACGTGATGACAGTTGATAAGTGGCTGTTTGTAATTGAATTATACTATATATAGCAATCAGAGCATACATCAGTAAAGGAAAGGTACCTCTTCCAAATTTGCTTTCGGTTTTGAAGCAGCAATTATAGATTGATAAAAGAAAACCTAAAGTCGTAATCTTCTTTTACCTTGCATGCATGCACTGTGAGACAGACTCAATCGTGATAGATTAACATTATTGTAGGTAGTGCTTTCTCTGTTCTTTAATCTATTTGTAAGGGTAAGGAGGAGCCAAAGCCATGGACTCAATGCTAACAAGTAAACAAAGCCTCCTTGCTTATATGGGGCTAATCTGGAGTCACTATGTATGTTTCTCAGAGGAGTGTGACATTCCAGGTGTTTTATGAAATTACGAACTCCCGCAAGTCAACCACACTCCATCCTCTCGCCATGTTCGAACACAATGTATATTCTGCTTTCAGAAGCAGAGATATACATAAAGTCTTACTTCTTTGTCATATAAACAAGTGTACAAAAATCATCAATACTCATAATTATTACAGGCTCAGATTGGAGAAACTGTACATACAATTTACTCAAGTGCATCACCAGTTACAGCTTTATGGAAGAGTGGCACAGAGAAATCCACTAAAGCTTTCCAGGAGGCACTCAAGAAACTCTGAAGGCAGCTGTAAGAAGGGTCTATGGTCTAAAATGACCAAAGTTGAGCTTTTTGACCATCAGAGTAAATGCCATGTTTGGCAAGAAGTCAAGCAGTGCACTTAATCAAGAACACACCATTCTCACTGTAAAGCAAAGTGGTGTGCAGCATCATGCTGTCTTGAAGTTTCTTTGCAGCAGGCCCCGGAAGGCTTGGGAGGGCAGAGGGTAAAGTGAATCCAAAAAGTACATGGTAACCCTGGAGCAAAAGCTGCAAGAAGCCTGCACTGTGTGAGAAGATTTATTTTCCAGCAAGACAATGGATAAAGCCAAAGTTACACAGGAATGGCTTAAAAAAGCTGTGTGAATGTCCTGGAGTGACTGAGTAAGTGTCTAGATCTCAATTCAATTGAAAATCTGTGACTGGACTTCAAACAGGTTATTCATTCGCAATCGGCATGCAATGTGACAGTCCTTCAGATGTTTTGGAAAGAAGAATGGAGAAAAATCTGCAGTGTCCAGACATGCAAAGCTGACAGAGGCCGGTGCACACAGACTCAAGACTACCAAAGAGGCATCCACTAAATACTGACTTGACTACTTATGCAATCAATTATTTTGGGTTTTATATTTGTAATTAATTTAGATAATTTTGCAGAGACATTTATTCACTTTAACATGAAAGAGCCGTTCTGCTGATCAGTGTCAAAAAAGCCAAATTAAATCCACAGGGATTCAGTGTTCTACAATAATGAACAGTGAAAACTGAGGGGTGAATATTTTTTATAGACACTGTAAAGATATTAACCCTCTTGCCACCTGTGTGCATTCTGTCCCTGAATGCACACATTTGCCTTTCTCCTTCACCCTCTTCTTTTTCCAGATCATGCACTTGACCACTATATTTACTTTTTGTAACATTTTCAAGCATGATTGATCTGAAAAATGGAGTTTGAAGTTTTGTACACTAAAAACTAATTTAATTCCGTTCAGTTTATATTTGTATAGCAGTCTTCTCTAAGTACAGGCTCAAAATGCACTTGCAAAATTCAGTTATCATTTTACAATATATTGTATTGATTACACAATGTATACCTGTATACTTAGAGTTTAAACACAGTAAAACAAAGAAGATCCAAACTAAATAACATAAATGGAACCTTACACTATATCTCCATTAATATTTCTGTTGAACTATGTACCCAGCTTTGACCAGGAGGTATAAGAAACATTCCTGTAGTGACAGAAAGATAAAAGTTAAGGAGGGTCAGCTCTTGAAACAAGAAAAAAAGATAAAAAAAAACCTTTTCAGTTAGATTTCCAATTCCAAAAGTCTGGCACTCTTTCATTCTTGACCTTTCTCAGCCTCTCAAAGCATAACGTCATCCTTGAATCTCACATAACTGCTTTTAAAATTCCATCCCTACCTTCTGTTGTTGCATTTTTTCATGCCATCTTTAAGCATTACTGAAAACTTCAGACTACTACACACTTAAAACAGTTTTAAGGTCTTTTCTCTAACCAAAGGCATGACCCCTCCAAAGTAAAAAGGCTATACTCAATTCTTGTCAGGTTCATAATAATCCTCAAATTTCAGATGGCATCAGCCTCACACTGAATTCAAACATAATGTGTATTTGCCTGTAAATCTATGAGATCACAAAATAGTTTTGATGTTGGTCCTCTGGAAGTTTCCAATTCTTTCTACACAGCTTTCTTTTAACTTTTCGGTCCTGACAATTTCAATTCCACCTAAAGAATTCAATATAATTCAAAGTAAACATGTTCCTGCAAGAAAAATCACACAAACTAATTTTTTGACAAAAATGATGCTTTTTGAGAGTAAGGAAGAATGAGTTTGAGTGCCTTTGCTGATCAGGGATTCTGCTGCTGAGGTTGTGCATATAGGGAAAAGAAAGAGAAGGAGAGAGGGAGAGAGAAACAGAAAGAATTTCTATCTCAATCAAATATTTTGAATGATTTACTGAAGTTGTTGCACAAGTAACCCTTCAATATTTATTTAAAAGAAAACCATGTTTTTATCAGTATGCTTCACTATAATTTCTTTTTGTTTATTTCAACTCAACTATACCCCTTATTTGAGTTCCACCTTCCAGGCACTTTGTTCAACATTGCACTGTTCATAATATTTTCCAGTTATGGGACCAATATGAGAAAACAAAACACTTGAAAACCAACTGTGTCTGTCCTGAACAAAATTATGTACATATGCTGAGTTCATTTTTGCATACATGCATTTCTATATTTATTTGGACAATTTTACTAATTTTATTATCAATTTTGTGATACTTCTGGGATGAGCCCATCCATGTCTGCAGCAAGAAATCACTCAACGAAGGGTTGTTATGTGAAAGGTTATGAATTTGAACAGAGATAGAGAGCGGGAGAGTGACGTAGCCCATTTCACACTATAATACTCTTGGCAGTAGTGATTTAAACATCAGAAGTCTGCTTACTCCTTTAGCTCAAATGGGTTAGCAGCTACATTCTAATTCAGAGGGCCCAGGTTTTGTGGCCAGCATATTTGTGCAAATGCATGAAATGGAGAAGAACGTGGTCCGAGAAATTTCTTGCCAGTAGCAAAACTGTTGCCTTAAGATGTAGGAAAACAATCTGACTTCTCGGGTGGTGGTGCTAGTGTGGGTATATAACAAAGTCTGAGTTCCTTTAATGTGGGTAGTGACATCCTTTACATGTCCTGTAACTCTGTGATGGCCAGTACAATTTTTTATGCTGTGTTGACCTGGGCTGGTAACATTGCTTCAACAGAGGCCCACCAAATTAGTTAGTTAAGGCAGGCTTCATTATAGGATGCACTGTGGACCCCTAGAGGTAGTAGTGAAGGAGAGAATGAAGACAACAGTGATGGCCATTATGAACAATGCTGTACATCGCCTCTCTGACGCACTAACATTGAGGACTTTCGACAAACAAATTATTCAGCAGAAATGGTGTTCTGGGCCAGAAACATCACTTTAAGAAAGGACCATAGAATCAGCCAGCTAATTAAAATGGCTCAGTTATGGGATGCACTCTCAACTCCCTGGAGATAGTAGTGGAGGACAAACTTGACTATGAAAAGTGCCACTTATCTTCTCCATGATACACTAACATTGTGTACTTATACCCAACAGAAGTGAGCCAAAGAAACACTACTGGGGCTCCTTTATACCAACGAAACTATGCCTGCATAAGGCCTCACTGTTACTGTGACTTCTAAGTCAGAATTTTTCTTTCATTTCAGTTATTCTGATATGTCGGATGTGTGTGGATTCATTGGCTTTCCCGGAAGAAGGAGCGCTCCTGAACCATCCATTTGTTGTCATACTTACAGCAACTACCGGTAGGACTGTGTTTTCCATTTCCTTTCATCATACAGATCGCTGGACTTAACTTCACCACTTCTTATTTCATCTGGTTTGGGTTTCCATTGACTTTGCTGTGTGTTTATTGTGTTTATATGTTAAATGTAATATTGCCGAAGGGATCAGGGGTGGTATTATTGTTTTCATTTACATAATTTAATTTCATTATACTTTTTATCATTTAAACTCCCAGCGTGTTCTTTTTTTTTGGTCTCTGTAGTGTGTGTGTGTGTCGTTCCAAGGCTGGGGTTGTCCCTGGTAATCCTCCAGTAAAATAAATAAATCACCGACTCATCGACGGTGTGAATCTTAGCGGCTCTTGACCACTACAGATTTTGGCGAGCTGGGTAGGAGCCAGGGTTGTTTACGTCCGCTTCTAGTGCGACTTCACTTACACCCTTACAGAAGCATGTCTGTTGTAAGCGCAGTGCAGGGTGAGGAGCTTGAACTAAGTGAGCCGCTGGTTGATGTGCGTCTGCTGCCTTGGCCACGTCACGTTATGGTCAGAGCCCCTCTCGAGGAGAAGTTGAGCCTGCTGGATACCCTGTGTGTCTCCAGTAAGGAGCAGCCCGAGACCGGCGAGGGACAGCTTCTGTAAGACTTGATGCTGCGCCTAGAACAGCTAGAGACGCAGGTTGACGATATCGCCCGCAGTTTTCTCAATCGAGACGAAACTGTCCATGACCTTATCGATGCCACGGTCCCCCGAGTTTCTGGCGAGGCAATTGTGAGGGTGCAGCATCAGGAACAGTCCTTCGCGAAGTGTGTGCAGTGCCTGGAAGCCAATATGAGAGAAGACATCAGGAGGCAGGTGCAGGAAAGCTGGCATGCCGTCACGCAGTCACTGGGGCAATCGACTCCTGTAACGGGAGTGAGGAACGACTGGGGACAGTCGGCCTTGTCCGTTGCGGTGCCACGGATGGAGTTTCCAAAGCTGGCCCCTCAGTGTGCACCCACGGGCATTGTAGACTTTATAGAGGAGGTCGACATGTTCATGGAGCTGCATCCTCTGAGTGGAGCCGAGCTGCGGGGGTTCCTGAACACGGCACTCAGCGGGCCGTCACGCTCTTGGTGGTTTGCTGAGTGGCACAAGTGTAACACCTAGGCGGAGTTTCGCGCTGCCTTCCTGAATGCATTCCTGTCCGACGAATACCAAGCGCTGTTGGAAGAAAAGCTCCGGACTTTTGTACAAAAACCATTGCAGAGCCTCAGGGACTTTGTCTTTGAATTCCGTGCGTTGTGTCTGAAGTGGCAATCTGACGTGCGTGAGGAAGACATATTGCGACGTGTCCTTGATGCATGTGACCCTCAGGTGGCCGCTACTCTGAGGGGGGTCGTGAAATCGGTTGATGAGTTGGTGAAGGTGGGGTCCCGAGTGGAAAAGAATTGGGTGGCTATTGGGCTTAGTGAATCTTGAAAGGGTCCCACGTCTCGAGATGTCCCCTGTCCGAAACCACGAGGGAAAGCCCCAGTGGATCCCCGGGCCAATCTCACCCTGATGCAAGCCACCTTGCCCCTCTTAGTGGTGCCCGTACAAGTGCGAGGTGTCACTGGAGAGGCGGTCGTAGATACAGGGAGCACTTATACCCTTATGCAATACAGCTTGTTGGAAAAGCTTAAAGTGCAAAAGTAAAATTCTTTCTTGCAGGTGGAAGGGCGCACGGAGCAAAGGGCAGGGTTTCTATGAGGTTCTGCTTACATGAGACACACTGGGAGACAGACGTTTACATCCTGGAAGATGTCCACCTATCAATGCCCTTGTTACTTGGAATGGACTCTCTTGTGTCAGTAGGTCTTACCATCCACCTGTCACAACTGGAGTACGAGTTGCCGGGGGGTGAAGTCCATCAGTTTGGGACGAAGGCTCAAAGTAATCTGGTTTGGCCTAACTTGTGTTATTACCTCGTGCAGTTGGTGGACGAGCCCAGCCCAGTAGAGAAGGCTGTTCTTGAAGAGCCGGAGCTCGTTCAGCCACTGCTTAGGAGGTGGCACTCTGTGTGGACGGACAAATTGGGTCGGACTGAGGTGGTGTGTCACCATATTCACACATTTGACCCTGTCCAAGTTTGACACAGAGCTTACAGAGTGTCGCCTCTGAAAAGAGGAATAATCAAGGAGTGGGTCGAACAGATGTTGGCGGTTGGGGTTATTGAGCCTTCCACCTCGCCATGGGCTAGCCCTGCGGTGCTCATTTAGAAGGCCGACGGGACCTACCGATTCTGTGTGGACTATCGGGAGCTGAACAAAAAGACCTTGGATGATGCTTACCCCATGCCCCTCATTCATGACATCTTGGAGTCTTTGCATGGGGCTGCGGTGTTCAGCTCCCTAGATTTAAAGCCCGGGTATTGGCAGGTGAGGATGGGGAAGAGTAGCATGGAGAAGACCGCCGTCATCACCCCGGAGGGGTTGCTCCAGTTTCGGGTGATGCCCTTTGGACTTAAAAACGCTGGGGCGTTATTCCAACGGCTAATGGAGCAGGGGACTTATTGGAAAGACCTGTTTTGTTTATATAGATGACATCATCGTATTCTCCCCATCTGTCCCACAACATCTAAAGGACCTTGACCACATCTTCCGACGACTGCAGAAGGCTCATCTGACCCTAAACACCAAGAAGTGTAGATTTCTACAAGACCATTTGAACTTCCTCGGCCATGTGGTGTCGGCAGACGGGGTCCAGGTGAACCCAAAGAAAATTAAGTCCATCTTGGACTACCCAGCGCCCCAGGAGGTAAAACGTCTCCAGCGCTTCCTGGGGATGGCTGGGTGGTTCCACAAATTTGTGCAAGGGTTTGCCGACATCGCTGCCCCTTTGTTCCAGCTGCTGAGGAAGGGATCCCCCTGGGAGTGGTCACCAATGTGCCAGGACTCCTTTGAAAGACTCAAACAGGCATTGATATCACCTCCAGTCAACTCCAGTCCTGGCACAGCCTGATCCCTTTCAGGTCCACACTGACACAAGTGACCTCGGGCTCGTCCCATTCTCGCACAGACTAATCAAGGAGAGGAGAGAATGGTGGCCTATGCTTCACGGTCACTAAAGGGCACTGAGTATAATTATTCCACCACCGAGAAGGAATGCCTCGCTGTCGTGTGGGCTGTGGAAAAGTGGCGTCACTTCTTGGAGGGGATATCATTTGAAGTCTAGACTGACCATAGGGCTCTGAGCTGGGCATTCAATCGCCCGAAGGCCACGTCTAGGCTAACAAGGTGGGTTTTGTGCCTCCAACAGTTCACGTTCAGGGTGTGCTATCGGAAGGGTTGTGCTAATGTTGTGCCCGATGCCTTAACATGGGTTCACGAGCCTGCTCCAATGGTATGTGCGGTATCGGTCTCTAACCCTTGGCCTGATCTTCCCCTGAACATGCAGGAAATCGTTCAATCTCAAGCAGCTAGTCCTGTATGTCAGGGATTGAGAGAGGACTCGGGGGGAGGCCTGACCGCATACATTATAGGGAACTTCAAGGGGCACTCTATCGCTGTGTTCCAACAAAAGATCGGGCTTACCATTATCAGTTGGTAGTGCCCGAGGCATATGTGCCCAAGTTCCTACAGTATTACCATGATAGCCCGATCAGTGGTCACCTTGGACGTACTAAGACACTGTTTAAAATCTTGGAGGTGGCATGGTGGCCGACAATACGCAAAGACGTCTGGTTACATGTCCAGATTTGTACCACCTGTCAGCAATACAAAACCCCACCTGGTCTCCCCTCAGGACAGCTTCAGCCAGTAACCATCACTACCCCAGGGGAGAGCCTAGGCGTGGACCTAATTGGGACCATTTCCTGCTAGTAAGGACCTGAAGACCTACCTGATGGTGGACCGGACCCTGAAGACAATGATTGCATCCTTCGTCGGAGACCATCATCAGGATTGGACAAAGTGGCTGCCTGAGCAGCAGTTCGCATTGAACACGGCGGTGAATGAGGTTACGGGTGAGACCCCTGCATTGTTAGCTTTAGGCAGACAGCTAAATGGTCCACTAGAAAGGATAATTGATCATAAACCACCCAATCCAGACACCTCAATACATGATCATTTACAAACTTTACAACTAATCACACAATGGGTAAAGGAGAGGATGGTGAGGTCCCAGTCCAGACAATCTCAATCGTACAACCGGAGACATAAGCCTGTGCAATTCTCAGTTGGGGAGAAAGTGTGGATCAGGACCCATCCCTTCTCCAAAGCCTCCGATAAATTCATAGCTAAACTGGCTCCGAAGTGGTTCGGCCCGGCAGCTGTTGTCCAAAAGAAGAGACCAGTAACCTATGCAGTAGAGTGGGGATTGCCGGGGACTAAAAAAGTAGACACTGTGAACATCGCAAACCTCAAGCCTTGGTTCGGCCGTACACCACGGCCTGAGGGTGGGGATTGTAGCAATGCTACTAATAGTTAGAACTGCATTTCCCAGCAGCCCTTGCAGGGGCTGTTGGGGTTAAAGGTGGCCAGAGGGGTTTAAAAGGAGGGCAGGTGTCAAAAAAGAAAAAAAGTTCTTCTTTTGTTTAGTTTGTTTGGTGCGTTATGTATATCTACTGGGCTGCTTGCCGTTAATTCTGCCATTTAGCATCATTTATCATCATTGTGTCCTGGATTGTATTTTGTTGGGGTCTGGATCGTCTGTCTACCTGTCTACTGTCTACTGAGGACTGTGTGTGGATTCATTGGCTTTCCCGGAAGAAGGAGCGCTCCTGAACCATCCATCTGTCATCATACTTACAGCAACTACCGGTAGGACTGTGTTTTCCATTCCCTTTCATCATACAGATCGCTGGACTTAACTTCACCACTTCTTATTTCATCCGGTTTGGGTTTCCATGGACTTTGCTGTGTGTTTATTGTGTTTATTAAATGTAATATTGCCGGATAGGGGATTGGGGTGGTATTATTGTTTTCATTTACATAATTTAATTTCATTATAGTTTTTATTGTTTAAACTCCCACCATGTTCTTTTTTTTTTGTCTTTGTAGTGTGTGTGTGTGTCGTTCCAAGGCTGGGGTTGTCCCTGGTAATCCTCCAGTAAAATAAATAAATCACTGACTCATTGACTGTGTGAATCTTAGCAGCTCTTGACCGCTACAATGCTTTATTCCGATTTTTGTGAAATATGTTCACCTAACAGTTTGACATGTTTGACATGTTTATGCATTAAATGCATTATTGTATAACTGGCCAGGGTCGTAGTTGCATGCTGTATGTGTTTAAAAACATGTGGTGCCAGTAAATTACAATGACTCTATCATTAAAAGTTTATTCTGTCAGAATATATTTCAATGTATGCATTATATCTTTTTTTCAATTTCAGGATTCAAAAAAGCTGGAAAGCACTACTTTAAAGAAAATCATTTTATGATTCAAAATGAGTGGCACTGTGCAAAAGTAATCACTATGACCAAGCAACTAAAACACAAACCTCTTTCCTAATGTTAATAATAACGTGTAAACATAAACATTACTGTGAAATTAAAGTTGTGGGAACTTAATCCAGTGAAATTAAAGTTGTTATTTGGAAAATGAAAAAGCATAAAATGCATTTGAAAAATCAATATATCTTTGGTTGTTCAGAGGCTGCAGACTTCTTCTAAGGAGTCTGTGCTTCATTTACCCTGAACTGTGCTCTGTGCTGTAAATATTGTAGGTGCTGATCTTTCAAAATTGATTTGATGTTTAGCATTTTTATTTAATTTGGTTTTTCACTCCTGCAGGTTCAATTTCCAAAAATACATTTTAAGAAAAAAAACTTAAACAAGCGACATTAATGCAATTTTAATAGAGTTTAATAAATGTTATTAGAATTTAAAGCATTTTGTGATTAAACTGAAAACTGTTTATATTCCAAAAAACATAAACAGAGTACAGGATACAAAAACCCAGTGATAGATAGATAGTGTCTGTAGGGGACCATGTCAAAGCACCCACGTCTCTCCCTCTGTCAGTCCTTTGGAATCATGAGGTGGATGCTGCCAAAATGAGCACTAGCCCCATGCTTGGACCTTAGAGGATCTCTTTCCTGACCACCTGCCTCCACAAAAAAACATCATGGGCTCCTCCACAATTTTGTCTTTTGCCTCACTTTAAACACCTTCCTTTTAAACTTCGCTCCATCTCAACTTCTTCTGTTGCATTTTTCTCTCTCCTTGAATTTTCCATTCAAGTGATAAAGGTGTGCCGATTCTGAATACAGCCTACAGAGTGCTAATGAGGCAATTGACTGAACCGTGTGCATCCACATGCTTGGCTAATCACCCCATTTCACACCCCAGAGTTGCTCTAATATGTAACCACACACACCTACATCTCACATAAGACTGAGTGTTCTTTATTTATTTTATAAGAATACCCAAAACCATGGACTCTTCTTACAACATGTGGCTTGCACTCCTGATTAGTTTATTTAGGCACCTGCCACTGACAATCCCCTAACAAGCTAATGTTGCTCCAAAATTGAGTTTACGGAGTGTGCGGCTGACCGAAACACAGAACTGTATACTGTCAACCATGGACAGCCAGAATATCTCTAGCAGGAAATTAAAAGACCTTCTCAAAAAGGAAGAGTCTGCTCTGGCACTTTTTGAACATCACAGATGTATTTTCCACCCAAGGTCATCTATTATTCCAAACAACTATCAAGTATTGAAAAGATTTGATAAGTCATCAGCACCTTCCCTATCTCCCCCATTTGGGTGACGTACTCAAGAATTCAGAGCCATCTTCTGTCTGCAAATGAAACAAACTCAATACAATTCTAATAGTTATACATCATGAATTCCTCCTTTCTTTATCTCTGGCAAGCTTCTTTAATAATACTATAAAGATGGAATTCATTGTAGGGTGCACCTCGGGAATTGATGAGATTATATAATTAAATGCTGCCTGTGACCAGAAATAAATCAAGTTTTAAACAAACTCAACAAAGGTAAACAAAAAGACAAATTTAAGGGACTGTTAGACAGCAAATGCGAACATGTATATTTGTTGTAAATAATGCTTTAAATGAAAAATATGATGGGTTAAATGAAAGTTATGAGTAAAATATATATACAAGGTTCGACACAAAAAAAAACAAGACTGTGCCTGCAACTCTTTTTATTTAACAAATAAGAAAATGAACTACGATCACCTTCTAAATAGATCCCTC
Organism: Polypterus senegalus; assembly: GCF_016835505.1. Classification (NCBI taxonomy): domain Eukaryota; kingdom Metazoa; phylum Chordata; class Cladistia; order Polypteriformes; family Polypteridae; genus Polypterus; species Polypterus senegalus. Next base: position 46,374,056 of record NC_053163.1, read on the forward strand.
CTGAGTTGACACACAGCTGCATATGTTGTTTCCAACGTTCGAAGCAATTCCGCAGGTCATTTTCTGAACGGCTGTGGAGGATCTCTGTCATTTTTGTTTTCGCATCAACACCAGCAAAGATGGGATCCATTGAGCACTGACTTGTGCCTGCGTTTTTTGAATGGCACAAGACATGCACTCTTCACTGTAAGCCTCAATCAATAACTGGAAAGCTTCCATTGTGGATTTCTTCAGTTTCACAAGAAACATGTTGTTAATTCACTGTTCACTCTTGCACTCTGGCATTTTCTGAACAAGGGTAAGAAAATATCTATATTTGAACACGCATCCACTTGTACTAAGTGAAGCGATCAATTTGAGCTTTTTCTCCCTGTGACAAGTTAGGACATATTCTATAACCATCTCTTTGTTTCTCCCCTTACACTCTTGGTTTTTCTTGCTTTGTGTCGGACCTCGTATTGGACTGAAACTCAGGTGACATAGTGGTTTATTGCTCATCATTGCTACTTTACTGCTGAAGGAGACTGTTTCACTTTGCCTTTTTTTTTTTAATTTTCTTGTGTGGGGCTTCCCTGGCTTTTCTTCTTTAGCCCATCGACTAATTTAAATAAATGCTTTTAAAATGTCAAATGTACTGTATGCACTCTTCGAAGGCAATGCAAGATTATGCAGTTTGTTCCTGTTTGTTCCCTGTGCTTCTGGGATAGTCTGCCCAAGACCAGAGAGATCAAATTTTAAATGTCGATGGATAAAGCAAACCAAGTTAGTGTTCTGAAACTCAATGTTACACTATTGCAAAAAAATGAGCATCAACAATACTGAAGTAAATGCATTAAAGTTTAATTTTACACAGATTAAAGGTGGAAATTTACATCTACAGATATTTAAAACCAAGATGAAAATAGCAATTTCAGAAGTTAGACAGGTGATCATAAGGTATATCTTATTTTACAGGTTTGTGACAATGCCCTAGACCTTTTAATGAATCACTTCTGTTAAAAGTGTTTTTACCAGGGATTGAATTTCTCTGTCACAGTTTACTGTAACCCATTGCTGTACACTTTACTTTGAAAGCCCAGTTCTCAGACAGTGCCCTTCCAGGTTATGCTTTGAAATCAATTGAATCAATGAATATGAATATTGTTTTACTGTTTTTCATATGCTGTATTTTGATGGATTTACTTCCCCCCATTCTATGTAGTATTGTGTCAATAAGATATTTGTAACATTAACACACTTCTTAGCAACAATTATATTTTACTGGCATGTTGTGTATATATATATATATATATATATATATATATATATATATATATATATATATATATATATATATATATATACACACACACATATACTGTATATAAACATCTTGCTGAAACAGTATTTTCTTCTTCAGTTACTATTTACGAATATACAAAATAAGCGAGTGGAAACTATTAAGTCAATCTGTCCTGTCACATCAAGATACTGTACAGTTTAAGTGGGGCTTTGCTTCACCTTCTGTACACAACTTACAATGTGTTATGCAGGTGAAGCAAAGTCAGACACAACCACTATTATGGTTATTTTCCATTTAATATGTCATTTATCATATAAAAAGCTGAGGTTTGGCAAATGCTCTATGAGGGAATATTTCAGCAAGGGTTTAGGTTGATTTTTCCAAAGTTCAGGAGGTCTGAACATCTCCCCATTACTGAATTACTGAATGAAGTTAAGATGATAAAGTTGACCTTAAGATGATCAAGTGCTGCTGCCTATGTTAAAAACATGTTCAAGGTTTCCTTATTTGATCTAATGTTGAAAAGAATGTTCTAAAATCTGCGGTGGGTTGGCGCCCTGCCCGGGATTGCTTCCTGCCTTGCACCCTGTGTTGGCTGGGATTGGCTCCAGCAGACCCCCGTGACCCTGTGTTCGGATTCAATGGGTTGGAAAATGGATGATTGGATGTTCTAAAATGATAAAATGGGAGACCAGAACATTTATCTTACTGTTTTCTGAGTATTCTTCATTATTTTCAGGGTCATGGAAATCCAGAGGTTAACTTTAATAAAATTTTACTTTATGCAGCTGATACCCTGGGTATAATTTCAAAAGTGAAAAAAACACAAACCATTCAAAATTTAAATATATAGTATGTTGGTAAAAATTAAGTTTCATATGTGAATCAAGAACAATTGACAGTTTAAAGCTTGAAATGTTTATTTAAATAGTGCCTTAAAAGACAAATGCAATTTTCCAGTTAATATTGATTCATGGTTTAATTTTTCCTAAATAAATAAAATAAGTAACTGCAGCTGTCAAGAAAATATTTTGCTATTTACAATAATTTATTAGCATCAGAGAAACACAGATGGCATGAGAACATACTTCAGCATAATGAAGAAACCCAAAAGTAACATGAGGCAAACAACCTTTATTTTATACAGAAAGATTTGATTTGTAACACCATACAAGGCACCTTATAAGTACAGAAATATGCAACAGCATTGGTTTTCAACTTCAGACTTGAGGGTTCTTTTTTTTATGGTTTATGGTTTTTAATTTACCACCCATGCATTATTCTAACTTGAACTCATTATTTAGTTATCTTCCCTACATTTTTAAGTAAACCTTTTCTGTAGAGTTAGTGTGCTAAAGCTGTACAGTGCCAATAAAAATATTCACTTCCTTGGAAGTTTTCACATTTTATTATTATATAACATTCAATCGCAGTGGATTTAATTTGGCTTTTTTCATACTGATCAAGAGAAAACGACTCATTAATGCCAAAGTGAAAACAGATCTCTGCAAAGTGAATGCACCTCTGGCAGCCATGATAGCCTTGTGTCCATGTGCACAGGTCTGTGTCAGCTTTTCACATCTGGACACTGCAATTTTTCTAAGTTCTGTTATTGCAAAACAGCTGTCAGATTGAATGGGGATCGTGAGTGAGCAGACTAAATCCAGCCACAAATTCTCAAGTGTACTGAGATCTGGACTCTAACTTGGCCACTGCTGGACATTAACATTGTTGATGTAAAGCTTTGGATTTATTCTTGGAGTCAATATCCTGCTGGAGCACAGATATTCTCCCAGTACTTACATTTAACTACATCGGGTTTTCCTCTAGTATTTCCCTTTATTTTGATGCATTCTTTTACTCTCTACCCTCACAAGTCTTCAAGGGTCTGCTGCAGAGAAGCATCACCATGGCATGATGGTGCCATCACTATGCTTCATGGTGAGCTTGGAGCTTTTTTAGTAACATGAAGTGTTTAGTTTATGTGAAGTTTTCATTTGCTTTTTTTTTTTTAACAGTGGCTTTCTCTTTGACACTCTTCCATAAAGTTGTGACTGATAAAGCCCCTGAGCAACAGTTGTTGTCTCTCCAGACTCAGCCAGTGTAACATTTAACTCCTTCAGAGTTATCATAAGTCTTCTACTGGCCTCGCTCACTAGTCTTCTCCTTTCACAACCACTATTTTCTTAATGATTGATTTAACAGGAGTCCAAGGAATATTCAGTGACAATTTCTTGTATCTATCCCTGGCTTGTGTTTTTCAACCATTTTTTCATTGAAGTAAATGGAGTGTTCTTTTGATTCCATTGTGTATTTTCAACCATGACACTGATTTACCACATGTTGGAATGTCCAGTTAAGGAGCATTTATATTGCAGTTAATGGAAACTCCTTGACTCATTGACAAGTGATCTCCATTTACCTCCTTATGTGATATCTAAAACCAACTGGCAGCACAGGTGATAGTTTAGGTGTATCATATTAATGAGCGTGGGCACTTATGCAATCAATTGTTGTGTGATTTAAATTTTAATTAATGTAGATCACTTTACAGAGATCTGTTTTCACTTTGACATTAAAACGTCTTTTTTCTGTTGATCGGTGTCAAAAAAGCTAAAATAAATTCATTGTGATTCACTGTTGTATAATAATAAAGTGTGAAAAGTAGTTGAGTACATTTCATGGGCACTGTATGTACTGTTTTGAATAGCAAATCTGTCATGTACTGTAGAATTTATAATGCACTATAATCAGAATTGCCATTTTGAACTAATTTTATTTTACTAGCGTAAAATTTGGAAGTTACAAATATGCCAAATGCTCAGAATAGATTTTAGGCTCATAAATTCATAGAATGTGCTACGTCTTCCTCTCTGGAGCTTATAGTTGCATTTACGTAACTCTCTCCATGTGGGTGGCACCAGCAATGGGGCTCTGAGTATCTCTACACCCACACAGGGCCTCTCTAGTGAGGCAACTCCTGAGTTCACTTTTGATTGAAAAGTCTTGTTCCAGTGCCAAGGCTGTTTTTAAGATGAATCCTACTTAATCTAGCAGCCTCCTGCACAAACTCTGACTCCCACCCACAGAGAAGTTACATTACTCATTCCAGAAATCAGCATCTATTCCCACTAGTATATCTGGATCCATCCCAATCACATTTTTGTGGAAGAAAAATGTAAAACAATATCAAACCGGAAGCAGGTAGCCTATCCAAAGTGAAGCTGAGTGGCATTCTTTAACTCATACGACGTAGATCTATTTGCTTGGGAAAGCTTTGACGTTACCAGTTTTTATTCATGAGGTTATTTAACTGTCCTTCTCACAGCCACACCCTATAAGCTTGTAAACAAACTTGCATTTTACAGATGCAATACCCAAGTGTAATATTGCTGTTTTATGTGAGGGTTATACTGTCCATGCAAGACCCTTTGTGGACTTACCTGAGCTGAGGTATAAACCCACCAGTGAAATTCTCAAAACTGGATTTATGTATGTTGAAATTAGGTTCTTTTTTTATTACTTTCAATGAAAAAGCTTTTTTTCAACTGAACAAACAATGAAGTTTCTTTCTTACATATTATATCCTCAGTCTAACTGTAGGTTCCACATAATTTCTGTTGCTTGAAATTGACTGGGCTATATGGATCACCTGGCTACCAAGGGCTTCAGTGAATGAACGATCCTAAGTGTTCTGTCTTCTATTAAAATGTGACAGTGCTGGGCCAGCCAATCCGATGAAATGACCCCAATGATTCCTGCGATGATTCCTCCATCACAAATGACTTTACACCAAGTGCCACATTTGAGTACCGAGAAGAGAAACAGTATAGGTGAGGGTTAATAACAAATTATAAATATCATATTACTTATGTTTTACTGCTAATGACTAAGAACAAAGATGCAGTCTGTACAGTTAATCAGCAGCTCTAGGATATGCTAAACTGAAGTGGTGAGTCTTCGGCCAAGATTTAAAAGCTGAGACCGAAGGGGCATCACTTATAGTAGCAGGCAGAGCATTCCCCAGTTTAGGGGTCCTTTAACTAAAATCATGACCTCCCACTGATATTTTATTAATTTTTGGAATCATAAGCAGACTGGTATCTTGAGATCTTAATGTACATTCTGGTTTGATAAGTTCAGTTAAGTAAGCTGGACCGTCGCCATTTAAGGCTTTATGTGTTAAAAAGAGGATTTTGAAATCTGCCCTAAACTTAACTTAATTTAAGAACTGGCGTTATGTGTTTATATTTTCTTGTTCTTGTAATAATTCTTGCAGCAGCATTTTGGATTAACTGGAGGCTGTAAAAAGAACAGTTTGAAAATCCAGTGAACACCAAATTGGAGCAGTCAATCCTACTAGAAATAAATGCATCAATTAATTTCTCAGAATCCTGCTTATTTACAAAAAAATGGAATTTCCCAACATTTTTAAGATATTAGAAACATGATTTAGACAAATGTGTAATGTGTGCTTTAAATGACATGCTAGAGTCAAAGATAACACCTGCACGTTTGTAATATTTAAGTTATACCATTTCATAAGGAAATAATAAATTAGTTTGTGTTAAATTTAAAGGAATTTTTAAAGAAGAATGTATATTACGTTAGGAAATTCTGATAGGTATTGCTTGTTGTTTTACAATTTCACACCACTTTCATTAAATGCCTGAACAACACTAGTGCCTTGGGTGTTTGTTAAGGAGTGTTTAGCTTGCTGCATAACTACATACACAAACATATGGTGAGGGCAGAAGACTAAGAGTGAGCTTGATATCCTCCCTTTGACTATGTTTAAATAGATCTCTTAAGAACTGTCATAGAAGTCCAAGTTTTAGATTGTGTATTATTTGATCCCTCCAATTAAACCAATTAGACATAGGTGATGCTACCAGGAAAATAAGGCTACCAGCATCATTGCTCAATGTTTCACTGAGGCACACAATGCCCTCCACCATGTCAGGGTCACAATGCCAGGAAAGGAGATCCAATTACTAACCACATAAAATCAATCCTGTTAATGATTTTCAGTATCTGAATTACACATTAGAGCAGAAAGATGTTGCATACTGCAACAAAAAACATTTCGGAAGCCAACAGTGTCTGTTGCTTACTTAAAACAGAAAAATATTAAAAAGGAAAGTACATAAATGAACTTATGGTGGCTACTATTGTACAATCTATTTCTTATGTTGCCATAAGTATCTTCTGCTGCTTCGTAGTGGATCTATCTCATCGGTCCAGCATGATTATTTTGTCATGGAATCTGGGAGATTCCTTTTTTGTAAGTACAAAGGGGGAGACAAATTGTAAATAAGACTTCCTTGTGCAGTTCTACAAGACTTGCACTTAGGAGACAAAAGGCAAGTGCACTATCATTCTAGCTATATGCTCCTCTCCTTTGTCTGTTCTCCTTGATGGTAGCATGATGGTCATACTCTTGGCAACTTCTGAATTGTATAATTTATTAAGTTGCTGGGTAGCTTCACCTAGTAATATTTGTAAACAAGTTAATATCACCACAAAGTATAACATTCTCACACCCATCTAATCCAATACATGCTCTGAGAAGTTTCCATATAGCACTAGGTGCAAGACAGGAACATGTCCATCAGAGCATCCTGTCATGCATTCATCCACACTCATACTCACATTGAGCCACCAGGTTATGCAAATCCAAAGGTAACTTTTAAAATTAGACCAAATTATTGTTCAAATGAATACGTTCTGACATCCAGCTGGGGGTTCACTGTGGTATAACAAAACAACTGATCCATAACTCCAGAAACTTGATTTAAAATTCCTTCCTAGTAAGTATCTGTACACTGTTTGATTTTGAATTGTTTTAATAAAAGTACTGGAGTACTTATGCACTAACCCTTTACTTTGTGTGTGAGTACCATCATCTGCTACTCATCCTTAGGTATGGTATCACTGGTAGTGGGTATAAGAGGCTACCCGAAAGGACCCGGTAGTGGGGTGCCAACCGACACTGTCACACTCTGTCATATTTTTTTTTTCCCCTCAGGTGTTTCAGTTTCCTTCTACATGTCAAAGATATACAAAATTTATTGATTGCCAAAACTAAATTAGTGTGTTTACTAGGAGTTTGTGCCCTGCACTATCCAGGGATCCCACCCAGAGTTTATTTCTGCCTCATGTTTAATACTGCCAGTACCAGCTCTAGCTCTCCATGAGGTTTATTTCTTTGTTGTAAATGATTTTTACATTTTTAAATGTGGACTTTATTACATTCCAGTTACATTAAAAATCTCTGTGGCTATAAAAGTTATTTTAAAAAGTACACCTACTGAGAAAACATTTTAACATTCTCCATCCTTGCTTCTATGTAGTTCATAAATGATGATTAATGAATCTTAGCTTTGAAAATAAATGGAGCAGCAAATGAGTGCAACATGCTGGAACCTCTTAATTGCATTTTTAAAATTTCAAATGAAATACAATAGAAAATTAGATGACACAATAACATACTCCATGAAAACAATTTCACTGCTATTTTATATGTAAATTTTAATAAGTGTGAACGATGTTTACACATTGAAAAATACTGCTGGAATATCACATAATAACTGAATTGTTCATATTACTAATTAATGAATATAATTATCCTCTGAAGCAGAATGTCTTCTAAATATTATATTGTTCTTAGTTACATTCTAGGAAGGTATAATAGGAATGTGAAGCAATACAGGCAAGCCATTCATTTGACATCTTGCAAATAAATAGCTTGCCTGCAGACTGTAAGTGTCAATATCAAGAAGGTGCTATGGTACACAAAGACAAACATATCTTTTGTTGGAACAAAGCCAATGTTGCTTTCAGGGAGACTGGGAGTGGCATGTATATTTATAAGCTTTGCACACCCCACTCTCTATCAGAATTACTGCTTTATGTTACATCTGGACTACCATCTGCCCTTTTTCATTTTCCCACTAATACTACTACTGTTTAATACAATCTGCTCGTATATGTCTGTACAGTTCTGTTTTGCACTATGCACATTAGGATATTCTTCTGCAACTGTTATTTATTCTGTTTATTTTACATCATCTTACTGTTTTAAGCCTAGATATACTGTACTTCAACTATGGCACCTGAATTTCACTATGCTCTCGCAGTGTATGTTACAATAAAAAAATAATCTAATCTAATCTAATCTGATGTAGCAGCCTTTCAATCTCTCATTGTCTGCTTTATTGTCATATTTACTGTCATGCGTCACCCAGCATTAGCTTGTCTCCTAACCTTAGTGCCTACCTATGGGCTACTCAAAGATTTGCATGAACTCCAAAGACCATTAGACAATATCAGTACACAGACAGTTCACTGCTTTTGTTTAATAATAAAGCAAACATAGATTTTCAGAGATCAGATTTTGCTTAATATAGCAGTGTGTATATTACACCCTTGGAATGCTGAATACATAAACTGAAGCTGTTGATACCAGGAAGATTTTCTAAAGTAAACAAATGTGTTCACGGGAGTTATTAAACATTAAGATTGAGTCTGTTGTTTTAAAAATTTCTTTCCAGTATTATTCCTAATTGTAATACTCATCTATAGCTAATCAGAAGGTTCAAGCTTTAGTTAATACACATACATCTTAATTTGTGAAATTGTTAAGTGTGCTTAATTTTAAGAACCTTCAATTCCTTTTTTAATTTCACTGAATTAGTCCCCCATAAAAATCAAGTGCAATTCTTTTTCAGAAATATGATTTTGCAATGGAGTCACAAGTGTATTAACATCAACTACTAAGGGATATACAGTATAAGATCTTCAGGTAAAAATGATAATGTGAAAACATCTAAAAATAGCAAAAAAAAAAAAGATACCAAGAAAACAGTCTGACTTTATTGAGACTCTTTCAGACTTCATTGTCTGAACATTTTGCACAATCATCAGACAATGAGGCCACACATCATCCCCATTCACCCATCAATTTTCGGAATCTGCAACATGCATCTGCATTTAGGGGTGTATGAGTTATTCTGGCCATGGCAATGACCAGTCCTAAAATATCACATGTGAGGAATCAGCAAATTTTTTAATAAATCAGTGGAAAAAATGAAAGTTTCTTAATTAACTGCCACTTGAAATTCCATTATTTAAACGAGGAAAAATTCACTATTCCATTCTATGACTGACTTGGAGACAAGAAGTAAAATACAAATACAACTATCAACAAAATACATAACGATATTAGTATAATATTTTCAAAACTACACAAATAAAACCTTAACCTAGCAAAACTGTTAAATATGCAGAACCGTTAACCTTTTATATTCAAACTGTACACTGTACCTCAACATTAGAAATATTTTATTTTAAAAAGGAACTTTTTGGCTATTCAAATGTTAGTAACCCTTGAAATTGGATTGAAGGTCACTTCTGAACATTTATTTTCTATAGAGAAGTTTCTTCCAAATTAATATGGTTATAGCAATAAACAATTTGTTACTCTACAGAACATTATAATATATAATAATCTGTTCTTTGCCCAAAGAAAAGAACAAAAATTCATATTGTGAGCTGTAATTCAGTGTTGCATTGCAGGTGTGGCAGCATAAATAGAACAAAGTCATTTACTTTATTTAGTATGTCCTCCACCCCAAGAGACTTACTTTGTCAAATCAAGATAAATCTCTTACATACACGGGGCATGAAAAGCATGATAGTAATGTTCTAGCAAAGACCATTTTTGTGATTGACTTCTATGGTGATTTCAGGATATAAGCAAAACAAAGTACTAAATGTTAATCTAAAGGGATTTACCTGATAATTCTAATTGAATGTAGGATAGACAACTAGAAGGATAAGCACAAAAATGTATTACATTCTTCTGTCTTCATTCATATAATAGTCAAACTGAGCACCTTCACTGCCTCTGAAAACTGTTAGGATAAAAGTTTCAAACATTTGCTAAGTGTGCTTTAATAGTTTTTGATGATATTGACAAAAATTTGACTACTTATAGTGGAAGCCAATTTTATTCAAATAGAGCCATATTCAAATGAAAAGAAAAGATAGCCAGTCTCTTTTGATATTAAAAACATTGGTGCAGTTGATCCAAAATGCCATTTGTCCATCCCTTACCTTTACTTAAACTCAGACTAACAGGCTAACAGGAAGCTGCTATCTTGACAGCACTGAGGGGGATTCAAGAATGAATTCATCAAGGGCGCCATCATATAAACTGTACTGAGTCAAACTGCCAGTAAAATAAAGCAGGAGGCAACCAGAGTACTTTGGAAAGGTCCACATAATCATGCCCAATTTCTCAAAAGACAGTGGTTGGCAAAACTAACCTGACTGATTTTAAGTTGTGTTAAGAAACAATAGCACTTGAAGAATACTAAAATAACAAATAGAAAAACATGAGAGGGCAGTGAGGCCGAGATTTGACCCAAGGGCTCCTCAGCCGCGAGGCAACTGCTTTAACTAATGGATCAACCTACTGGCACACTCCAATAAAATATGTGTTCCTCGCCTGAACTTAAAGCCATTAATTTGCCTTTGTAGCTTCCTTTTAATTAAGGCTATTGGTTTTTGATGTTTACACTGCCAAAGAACATCTGACTTGTTTCCTGTTATGAATAAAGAAAGTGATATCATTGCGGAACGACATAAAGTGCTGACTAGGAGTCAGTAAACTATTTCATTATTGAGGTGAAAAATTTACAACTACTTCAAAAGAATGTGAAAAGAATTATAATGCATTATGTTAAGTAGTCATAATAAAAAAGTTAATAAACTCTTGCTTTGCTGTGAGAACATACTTCATTTATCACTGTGAATGTGGACTATGCCCAATAAATTCAGGAAAATTACTTTTTATAACCAAGCAGATCTGTGATTTTGATATAAAGTATCTTATAGAATATGAAAGAGATGCATTCATTCTTCTGGGAAACACAGCAACACATGTTCTTTTCAAAGTTGTTTTATGATGCATGAACCTTCTCTGCTCAGTTTCTTGATTTTTTTTTGCGATTATTTTTGCTAATAAAATGATTGTTTCTTTAATAATCTGTCAAAAGTAATACAATAATGCTGGTTTATACCATATTAGTTTGTCCTCAAATAATTTATACACAAGTCTACTTTTTTAGCAGTTTATCTTTGATCCATTTATAGCTCAGCAAACATTTGCAATATAGCTTTTGTTTTTTGGCTAAAGGATACCAACTATTAAGTCAGGCATGTTTACTCTAACCTTCATCTGCTTGTTAAACTGCAGTTGCTCAGTAATTTTCTGCATTTTTTTAAGCAAGGTTGTCAAATGCTAATGTAGGCCAAGGGATGTGTTAGTAGGTTTAGTTATGGGTTACATTAACCTGGCGACAGTTCATTCAGCTCAGAGACCTTACCTGCATCCTTGCAAGCTGTCATAAAGAGTATTGTTTTGTATGTTCCTCTTAGAAGAAATGGCTACTTTCAGTTGGCTCTTGTTTGGGTATTTTGCCAAGAAATAATTGTTGATCAGGCAGTTTTACTCTCAGGCCAGTTAGTACCCAAAGGCATTTTATTGGTTCATGTTCCTATGATCTGCAATAACTTTATGCAGTAAGTCGGCAATAACACATTTAGCAAAATGGCCTCCTGCCAAAGCAACAGGGCATCAGGGTCTCTGACAGATGGACTCAGTTATCCAGGGGATCTTCCTGCTGTTGTCCTCAGTTACTTGCTTCATAGTTGTTAATGTCTGTCTTTAATTACAGCTCTGACGGGTCTTGCTCTTACTAATGAGATCTCTGTCAGAGGATTTTGAGGGTCATTTGTCTATTTTCTAATTGGAAAGACAGCATAATAGGTAATGTTTTGTTAATATCCTGAGCCCTTAAGAGGTCAGAATTCTTTCAGTTGACTGCTCAGTCAAAAATTCACAGTTTTACTTTGGTATGAGAGTTTTTGGCACTCTTTCGTGGAGATACCTGAAAGATGCTGGTCTGTGGTAAGTCTGTTTTAACTGGTTGCCCTCTCTTCCATCCAAATTTCATTTTCAAGATGCAACTGACATTTGCACAAAGCTTTCTATTTAATCCTTTATATCAGTGATTCTTTAAATGTTTTTTGTCACAATCCAAATTTTTCTTTTTTCTGTCTTTGTGAACCAGAATTGCTGCCCACCATCATCCTTGGAGGCTTGTTCCTCCTGGGAGAATAGCTGCTGACAATCAACCTGATTCCCCTTAAAGAATCACTGATACAGGTAATACTGGAGCAATGGCGTTTGCTTAAACTGCTTGTTCTGAAGCACTGCAAAACACCCTGCAAACTGTACATGACCCTTTCCCATTGAGTACTACTGTGAATCACAACACTGTGTGGCCCAAAATCAGACAACTCGCAACACCCATAATTTAACACTAGAATTACCAGAGCCTACGAAAAAACTCATAGATCCGTCCCACCTTAAATAGTTTCTCACTTCTTCGTCAGTGTCTTTTGTCCTTTAAATGTGTTGATAAGCAGCAAACAGCAAGCAGTCTGCTATCACATCCTCCCACCCCGCACAGTTTTCTCAGCTCAAGTCTGTTTACCTGCGTGTCGGTTGCTTGGAGTTGTATAGAGTGAGAAGTCAAGCAAAATCACACCTTTTATAAATACTATATCGTTATTTGGAACACATGCATTTCATGTTTGTTCCGTGTCTACAGTGATCTATGTAAACACATCGTTAAAAAAGAACCGTTTTTCATGTTTTAGTAATAATTGACAAAATGTAGACATGAAGTTTATAATGTGTGAAGCCTGAAGTCCAAATATCAGAGAAACACTTTCACAAAAGGTACAAATATAATAGAACAAGCTTTTATTCAAAAACTAGCAGACCTCGTGCGCTTCGCTGCAGTCGCTGTAGTTGGAATATCTGGATATATCTACATGCAAATTATAGAGAATATTTATATACAACATTTTTGGTTTGTCCTCCTGGAGCCAAAATATATATATTTTCTCTATGACTAATTCGTGAACATGCTACATTAAAAATAGAAATGGGAAAAATGGCAACACCGCCAGGAACAACAGTAAATGAGATAAAGTAAAAGTCAACTAAACACTAAAGTACAAAAACAAAGTAGAAAGTAACAGTAAACCGCAACACCTTCGGGAACACCGGCACACCACGTCTACTAAACACTAAGAAACAATACTATTCAGTAAGTACTGCATCTATCCATTTTCCAATCCGCTGAATCCAAACACAGGGTCATTGGGGTCTGCTGGAGCCAATCCTAGCCAACACAGGGCACAAGGCAGGAACCAATCCCAGGCAGGGTGCCAACCCACCACAGGACACACACAACCACACCCAGCACACACTAGGGCCAATTTAGAATCGCCAATCCACCTAACCTGCATGTCTTTGGACTGTGGGAGTAAACCCACACAGACACAGGGAGAACATGCAAACTCCACGCAGGGAGGACCCAGGAAGTGAACCTGGGTCTCCTAACTGCAAGGCAGCAGCACTACCACTGCACCACCGTGCCACCCATACTGCATCCAGTAAACAGTAAATCAGTAAAGGAGAGAGGACTAAACGCTAAGGCAAAAGAACGGCAAGACCGTGTCAGCTGCGGAGCTCAGCTCGTCGCGAAATGAAGTGAATGAAATGAGGTGAATGGGAAGGGAGATGATCACGTGACTCCCCCACCCGGCTTAACTCTCAATCCCTCCACAAACACACAAACACAGTCTCTTGGATCCCAACTCTCCTTTATATAAATCAGTTAAGGAGAGGGGACTAAACACTAAGGAAAAAGAACGGCAAGACCGCGTCAGCTGCGGAGCTCAGCTCGGAGCGAAATGAAGTGAATGAAATGGCGTGAATGGGAGGGGAGATGATCACATGACTCCCCCACCCGCCTTAACTCTCCATCCCTCCACAAACACAGTCTCTCGGATCCCAACTCTCCTTTATATGTATAGATATAACTGCAGAAAAACAACACGCATTAGGGTGTGACATTGACATGCATTTACTATGACTGCTTTGGTGGAGCAATGGTATCAACACTTGACTGGTAATCAAAACTTTATGAGCTGTGTGTATTCTTACTATTTTAGAATAAAAACATACATTTGATTTCAGTCTGTAACAGCCGGTGTAATTGTATGATACTTGTAGAGGTTAGCTTTTTTTTTTTTTTTAATTATTTAGTTTTATTCTCTCAGTCGCATTCACGATCCTACCTATCCTGTTCGTCAGGGATCGAACCCATGAAGTTTTGATTACCAGTCAAGTGTTGATACCGTTGCACCACCAAAGCAGTCATAGTCAATGCATCTCAATGTCACACCCTAATGCTTGTTGTTTTTCTGCAGTTATATTTTTAAATAAAAGCGCACTTGTTCTGTTATATTTATACCTTTTGTGAAACTGTTTCTTTGATATTTGGACTTCAGGGTTCACACATTATAAACTTCATGCCTACATTTTGTCAATTATTACTAAAACATGAAAAACGTTTCTTTTTTAACGATGTGTTTACATAGATCACTGTAGACACAGAACACACATGAAATGCATGTGTTCCAAATAACGATATAGTATTTATAAAAGGTGTGATTTTGCTTGACTTCTCACTCTATACAACTCCAAGCAACCGACACGCAGGTAAACAGACTTGAGCTGAGAAAACTGTGTGGGGTGGGAGGATGTGATAGCAGACTACTTGCTGTTTGCTGCTTATCAACACATTTAAAGGACAAAAGACACTGACGGAGAAGTGAGAAACGATTTAAGGTGGGACAGATCTACGAGTTTTTTCGTAGGCTCTGGTAATTCTAGTGTTAAAAACCTGTGCCTTTTATTATTCATTCATTAATTTTCTTATTCTTCTTTACAAATTAATTATTCGGAAGTGATAAATCCTATCTTGTTACCACAGGGTACAAGGCAGGGACCAAACTTGGCCTAGTCTACTGCATGGCATACTGTATATACACACACACCACTCACTTATGCAGGCACATATACTCAGTATGGGGGTGAACATGTCCTATGATAGATCTAGGCAGGGTTGGTTTCTTTCTTGTGTTTAGTGGCAATGAAACAGACTTCTAGTCCCTGTCAGCCTCTAATGGAACATCTAACTCAGACATTGAATGGATGGTTTTGTTCTCAGTGTGATAGTTTCCTCTTGAAGCCTATTTATTTATTTCATATTAATACCGCATAGATACACAGACTAAATAACTGAACACAAAATTGCAATTTTTGGCAATAATATGATCATGACAAAAATAATTTAGCTATGGATTTACCAGTGTTAATGTTTACTTCTGCTTAAAGCATTAGGCTTTCATGTCTCAAGTTTGTGGATTGTCAACATTCTAAAAACATGTATTCATTCAAATAATAAGAATTCTACAGGTCACACTTTTAATTGTGTTCACATATATATTTCTTTCAGCCAAGTCAGTTTCTGTTTCAGACCGTCTTGTCTTTCGGCTAAAGGCTGTATTCAGCAACAAAAACATCATTATTTTGCACAAGCATTAGGTAAGTACTTTGAAAATTATAAATTTAAGCTCTAAATAGATTTGTATTCTGTCCAAGGTAATGAAACAACAGCTCTTCATACGTATTTACAAGCAAAGCTGGCAAAAGAACCATCATCCATTCTAATGGATTCCCATCTGATTTATGGTGTATTCTGTGCCAAAACGAGAAGCTTTTGTGAGGGTAATGGATTGGGGAAGGACATAAAATATAAAAACAAAAAAAGTAAACATTTATTTAAATAAGATGTTGGAGTAGGAGTTCTTATTCAATTCTTTTATCATTTGTAAAAACTTGTAGGTTGAAAATAACTGTCTCTAGTGAATTGGTTGTATTAGCATAATAATGGCAGTAGATAGATAGATAGATAGATAGATACTTTATTAATCCCAAGGGGAATAGTAGTGTGATGATGTGACCCTTGCCAACAGCTCAAATGGCTACAATTTTTTTTTAGTTTTTAACTTCTTTATTCTGAAACATGTATTTGTATCAATGAGCAAATAATGTAAACTGTAGTACAGAAATTAAACCAATGTACATAGGTTTGAGTTCATATCTGCTTATGGATATAATGTGGTTTCTACATCAAAAAACTCCAAAACTTTTTTTTTTACCAACTACAAAATTATCTTTATGTTGCTAGGTACAGAAGTATTTGACCCTCAAAATTACTATCATACGTTTAACTTATGTTGGAGTAGGACTTAGTAAAGTGCCTAATATCAAAGTATGAGATGCCTACCTTGCAGTGTTACCAATATGAAGAACAGAACTGCATCTCCAGGTGAAGCTAGCGTTTAGTGAGGATGGTAGACTGAACTCACAAGGCCGAGTTTAAGCATTGTGAGGCTGTAAGCTTTAAAGCCTCAGTTCTGCAAGTTTTAACAGAGAATAATCAATACACTCTACAAGAAGCTGCCAAGATACATAACAAACCTTTGCCTAGGTGGGAAAAGGGTTACTTTATGAGGACTTTAAATATATACAAGTAAAACTATCACAACAACAAAAACACATACATATATAAATATTGAAAAATATTGAAAATCATTAATTTAAATTTTATAAATAATAAATAACTTTAACTCAGTGTAAGAGAATTATAATCGGGCATCATTTATTTCTAAATGCGTTCCTTATTCAAGATGCAGATGGACTTTATGAAAAAGCGCTTCCTCAGTCTCTCTCTCTGGGACTTTAGGTGGCAGTAATATTTACCTGACTGCAGCACAGAGAAGAGGCTGTTGGTGGGATATTAAGTATCGGTAATTATTTTCTTTCACCTGTCAGATATTGCTTAGTATACAGGTCCTCAAAGTCCTCTGCAGAGCCTGTGGACTGTTCTCAAACCATGTGTAGACGTTCTTTAGTAATTGAAAGGGTAGACAGAAATCTCTGAGAAGTCTGAGGTGCACTTCACCCTGGTAAGTCAAAAAACTCTGGTGTTAGATATCAGGCCTACCACAGCTGTGTCATCAGCAAACATGACACTAATGTTAGAGTCATGTACAGACATGTAGTCATACTGTATGTCTAGAAGGAGTACAGCAGTGGATTTCCTGTGGAATACCTGTGTTTGAGAGTGGAGGATGATAAGGTATGGCCACTCACTCGAACCACTTGGGGTCTTCATGTCAGGAAGTTAAAAATCCAGCTGCACAATGAAGTGCTTAATCACAGGCCCTTGAGCTTGATGATGAACTTAGAGGGTGATTATTCAGTTAAATGGATCTACTGGAGCAATATGCAAACTGTCATGGATCCAGATCTTTTGGCAGAGAAGAGCATATGTTATTTTTGACTGGATTCTTGAAGCATTTCATTGCTATAGGCTATAGATCAATAGTCATTCAAACAAGCTGGACTTGCTTTCTTGCAATGGTGGATCTTAAAAAGTTAGTTGGCATGACAGACTGGATTAAGGAGAGAGTAAACATTTCAATGAACACTGGGGCAAGCTGATCAACAAAGATCTTGAAAACATATCCTGGAATGCCATTAAGATCTGCTGACTTCTTGGGATCCACTTTCCTAAAAGCTCTCCTTACTTTGTGCTTTGACAAAGTGAGTGTTTCCAAAAAAGGGGGACACCTTATGTCAAACAATGTAACTCTGCAATGCTATAGGATATGACTCTAAACTTGGGACAATGGCAGCTGGTACCTGCATATATTGTCTTGGTTATGTACTTTAAAACCAGTTTTATAAAGAGAAATCCCTATAATGCTACTTTTTAGTTGATATTGCTGTAAAAAAAGGTTTTTTATTCATATACATTCACTTTTTCATATATTAAAAATGTTATAAGTTGGTTACATGGTATTGAAGGTACCTGCTGACTTATATTAGCTCTATTCATACTGTCTTCAATTTAAGTTATTGAGTCTATCATCAGGAAGCTTTAACGTAATGGATGTCCAGAGCATGCTTTGTAAAAATCCATGAAGTCCAATAGCTGAGTGTAATGACCTGCCTGATAGAGACATGACAAATGTACAATGCATGTCGTATCCCAAAGCTGCCTCATCTTTAAATAAATTGATCACTATGTGATCTTCTCCAAAAATTATCAAAGACTTACTTACTTAATACTTAGATCCTCTTGTGCCTTTGGGCACATTGGGCAACAAGTTGCCATCTTTCTGATCGCCTACTACTCCTTCAGTGTCTTGTCAGGTGATGTTGATTTGTTACAGGTCATCATGGAATGTTCTGTACCACACGAAAAACTCTGGTGGAATTCATATCATGGCCATCTTTGAATGGAAGTATTCAGAGAGATGCAGGAGGTGGCCAGCCAGCCTTGTTCACCATTCTTCAACAATTTTACACAGAGGACATGCCTTCACCCTTCTCCAGACCTTTTCGTTGGTAATGTGGTCACAACAGCTTATCTTCAAGATCTGCCTCAGGCATCTCTGGTGGAACACATTCAGCTTCTTAACAGTTTTGACTGTACTCTTTCATGTTTTACTGGTATAGATAGGTGTTGGTAGAAAAATGCTGTTGTACAGCCAGAGTTTCATGTCAATAGTAATGGTGGTGGCAGACCAGAAGAAGTGCATTCTTTGAAAAACTGCCACTGCCTTGCCAATTCTACACTTAACATCAGCATCAATGTCACCATCACTGCTCACTGTACTGCCTAGATAGGTGAAGTGGCCCAATGTTTTAATTACTATCAGGTTAACCTGAATACCCATTGTGGTTTGATTGTGCTACTATCCACCTTCAAGATTTTTGTTTTCTCTGTACTGATTCTCAATCCAATTTTCTCAGCATTTTGATCTAGATCCGATGTGAGCTAGATCTGGAGGTCGTTATCATTTTCGGCCATAAAGTCTTTCAGCCTTGTTTGATCATTCCATGGTATACCAGGCTGGGTCCACTTGTTGTTTCCTTGAGAACAAAATCGACCTCTAATAAGAAGAGTAGAGGGAACAGGATACATCCTTGTTGCATGCAGTGATAAGGATGATAAAGTCTGTTCTTCCTTTTTCTGTCTTAATGCAGCAGTGGGAGTTTGCATACAGGCTTTGGGGAATGCCGTAAGACCAGGCGATATTCAAAAGGGACTTTGTGAACGTTGTCAAACACTTTCTTGAAAATCAATAAAATTCAGGCATAGTGGTCTTTGATGTTCAATGCACTGTTCAACAATATTTCTGAGAATGAAGATCTGTTCTGTGCAGGATCGATTGTTATGGAAACAAGTTTGTTCCTTCTGTAGTACTGCATCCACAGAAGGATGGTGCAGAAGACCTTGCCTCTAATAGACAGCAGTGTGATGCCTTGCCAGTTGTTACATTCTCCTTTGTTTAGTAACTTCACTATTGCTCCATCCTGCCAGTTCTCTGGCACTTTCTGTCCTCGTCCACAGCAGTTAATCAGCTTTGTCAGCTTAACTACTAGATTGTTTCCATCACATTTAAACATCTATGCCATGATTTCATCATTTGCCTCTTCAGGTGGTGCGTAATTTTCCCATACCTTGATTAGAAGCGGGTTGTGATGATGTGTTCGGTGACTGGCTTCCAATCAATAAGTGCCATGGCAGCCTCTTTGTCTAGTACCATGCGGACTGCTCAGGTGTGTTTCTCTTCATGACCTGAGTAGAGAATTGTTTTACCATCGCTATGCAGTTTCCTGCTTACACTCCCATCACATCTCACTGATTCCCAAGATATTATCAAGATATTGAGTTACACCAACAACAACCTTTATTTATATAACACATTTTTAAACAAACAATGTAGCTCAAAATGCTTTACATGATGAAGAAATCGAGAAAAAAAAAAGACAAAGTAAGAATTTAAATAAGAGAAAACTAATTGACATAGAATAAAAGTAAGGTCCAATGGTCAGTAAGGACAGAAAAGTCAGCTAGTATTCTTTAAATTCCTTCTAACAACTGTGTTGTCTTTCTTATATAGCGTCCATACGTTCCACATTCCAACCTTTGTTTTAACTTTGGCACTCAGAATCCAGAACATCAAGATACTAACCTCCTTTGGACTTTCAGTAGTGTCTGTCTTTGAAGAATCTTGTCTGTTGCCTTATCCCTCGCTCTGATTTTTGTGTTGACATTCACTTGCTGTTTCTGTAGCAGTTATATGGTTTTCTGGGACCAGGTTGCTAGCCCTGACTTGAACCTTCCTCCTTCTGCCTCCAGTTAAGGATTGGCATTGGCGAATTTGGCATATAGACTAGGAGAGTACAATCACCACATCTCTGTGTACATTTTTTCTTCTTATGGTTTGGTTTCCTTGCCAAAAAGGTGTGAAGATAAGAATGAATTCTAGTTCTGAATTGTACATATGTGAGTGAGAGTGGATGTCTGTATGAATATTACCTGCGATGGATTGTCACCTTGTCCACAGTTGGTTCATTCCTTGTGCCTGATATTCTGGCTCCCGGCAACCCTGACTGGATTAAAGGATGGATGTTATGCATATTACTTACCTATGGCAATAACAACCTGGAAATAAGTCAAGGATTAAGGTCCAACATGTTTGATAAAAGGATTTTTCTCCCTTTTCATCATTTCCCACTACTATGTGGGGTCGATGTATTTGATGAACTTTCTCTACGTAGCTTGGTCTTGCACCTCCTTCTCCTCCGTCAAACCATATTTTTCAGATCTTCTTCTTCTTCTTTTATCCATCCATGTCCGTTTTGGCCACCCTCACTTTCTCTTTCCCTGTACATATTTCCATCACTCTTTTGCTCACATATTCATTGTCTTTCCTCATAATCTGTCCATGCTACTTCAATCTACTTTCCTATACTTTCATAGATACCTCTCACACTCTTGTTGTACATCTGATTGTCTAATTTCTTATTCTGTTCTTTTCTGCCAAATCTAACTTCTCCTGCTTACCCTTTACTGCCCATGTTTCAACTCCATACAACATTTCTGGTCTTACCACTGTCATAAAAACCTTACCTTTAACCTTTTCTTTAATTCTTCTTTAAAGAGACACCCCCTGGATATCCCGAGGTAGGGGAAGATGAGATCTCCAATCGGACGGACAAAACGTTGATGACCCATGTGAACGGACAGACTATGAGTACAACATGCATGTGCAGAAAGCTGAGCAAGAACCAACGTGGCCTAAAAATCCATCAGGCCAGAATGAAGTGTTTGGAGCGGGAGAAGGAGGTGCAACGCACAGGTCTTGGACCTGGTGAGACGCAGGAGGAGCGCGGCCAGAACATAACCCACAGAGCCCAGTCCCTCCAAGCACCTGAGCCTCCCGACTCCGGCAGAGTAGGTCCACAGCAGCGGATTAAGTGGCCTCCAGCCAGTAATGGAGAGACTGGATGCAGATTGATCAGGACGTGTCCAACATTATCCAAGCCACAGCCAAAAGAGGTCAACAGGTGACTCCAAACAATGACCACGATCATCGTCAGTTATGCCTCCGAGTGGTTTGGTCAGATGGAGAAGGGTAAAACCAAGTCCACCTCATAAACTATGAACCGCTGGGCCCTCAACATACATCAGATACGGCAAGAGCTTCAAACCCGCAAGAAGCAGTACAAGACAGCTGCTGATGAGGAAAAGCAGGTATTGGCAGAGCAGAGTGGCACAGGAGACTGGGAAGAGAGAGCGCAAGGAGGCGGGCGGCCTTTATTGCCAATCCCTTTGGTTTTATGAAACAACTTCTAGGGGATAAGCACAGTGGGCGTCTTGACACATTGAGTGATCCTAGAAGGGATCAAGATCTCGATGCCAACAAAGCCCTCATCAACCCTGCCCTCCCAATAACAGAACTCAAGCTGGGTGAGCCAAGTCTGAAGGAGGTTGAGGAAGTCATCAAAGCAGACCGATCAGCTTCCACTCCAGGCCCAAGTGGCGTACCCTACCTTGTCTATAAGCGCTGCCCTAATCAATTTGAAGGTGATCTGGCGAAGAGGGAAAGTCACTGACCAGTGGAGGTATGCTGGGGGAGTTTGGGTCCCTAAAGCGGAGAATTCCAGGAACATCGGCCAGTTACGAATGATCTCTCTGCAGAGTGTATAAGGAAAGGTGTTTTTCAGCATCGTATTCAAAAGACTGACAGAGTTCCTCCTCAAGAATAACTACATCGACCCCTCTGTCCAGAAGGGGGGGATTCCTGGAGTCTCTGGCTGCCTGGAGCACACAGGTGTGTTAACTCAGCTGATCAGAGAGGCTCATGAGAACAGAGATGACCTTGCTATGTTGTGGTTGGACCTGGCCAATGCCTATGGGTCTATACCACACAAGCTGGTTGAGCTCGCACTACATCACCACCATGTTCCCAGGAAAATCAAGGATGTGATCCTGGATTACTATAACAACTTCAGAATAAGAGTCACTTCTGGGTCAGAAATATCAGACTGGCATCAGCTTGGCAAGGGAATAATAACAGGGTGCACCATCTCTGTTACTCTTTTTGCCCTTGCCATGAATATGGTGGTCAAGGCTGCCGAGGTAGAATGCAGAGGGCCCCTGACTAAGTTGGGTGTACGACAGCCCCCAATAAGAGCCTCTATGGGTGATCTAACCATCACGACAACATCTGTCCCAGGGAACAGGTGGAAACTAC
Organism: Polypterus senegalus; assembly: GCF_016835505.1. NCBI lineage: Eukaryota > Metazoa > Chordata > Cladistia > Polypteriformes > Polypteridae > Polypterus > Polypterus senegalus. The sequence continues at coordinate 46,396,947 of NC_053163.1, forward strand.
AAGGACGTGAGAGACTCATCACATGGACAATGATGAGTTTTCAGCCTTCCAAGTCAAGGACCATGGTGCTAAAGAAGGGGAAGGTGACTGATAAGTACCGATGGGAACAGTCATCCCATCCATCACAGAGCAGCCAGTCAAGAGTTTGGGGAAAGTCTTTGACTCAAGTCTGAAAGACACAGCTGCCATTCAGAAATCCACCCAGGAGCTTGGGACATGGCTCACCAAGGTTGATAGGTCTGACCTGCCTGGTTGGTTTAAAGCCTGGATCTATCAGCACTCAATCCTGTCCCCGGTCCTATGGCCTCTGCTGGTATATGCAGTCCTGTTTTCAAAAGAAAATCAGCAGCTTTCTTCGGAGGTGGCCGGGACTCCCACTTAGCCTCACCAGCACAGCACTGTATGGAACAAGGAACATCCTGTGGCTACCATTTAGTGGCCTCACGGAAGAATTCATAGTAGCACGCACCAGAGAAGCCCTACAGTACAGGGACTCCAAGGATTGTAAGGTGTCAGCAGCTGGCATTGAGGTGAGGACAGGCAGGAAATGGAGAGCGGAGAAGGCTGTGAAGGTGGCAGAGTCACGCCTGAGACAGAAGGCTCTGGTAGGCACTGTGGCAACAGGTAGAGCAGGTCTGGGCTACTTCTCAAAGACCCAGATCGGCAAGGCTCAACGCCATGGAGAGAATCCATCTACTCCAGAAAGAGGTCCGAGCATGGGTGGAGGAAGAGAGAGAGCAGGGCAGTAGGATTCTGGCAACAGTGTGCGTGGACAAGATGGGAGAGTACTCTCCAGCAAAGGATCACCTGGTCGGACATCATGCAGGGAGATTTCTTTCATGTCCGGTTCCTGGTGCAGGCGGTCTACAATGTCCTGCCAAGCCCAGCAAACCTCCACATCTGGGATGACTTGGGAAACCAGCTAAAGTTCCCGCAGCAAATTATAATAACACTCAGGCCAGACATGATCATTACATCTGAGGCTTCAAAACAGCTGGTCATGCTGGAACTGACAGTGCCCTGGGAAGAGCGTATCGGCCAAGCTAGTGAGAGGAAACAAGACCAAGTACTAGGAGCTGGTGGAGGAGTGCAGGGACAGAGGCTGAAGGGTACTCTATGAGCCCATAGAAATTGCTGCAGAGGATTTGCAGGACGCTTGCTCTGCAGAGTCCTCACACGGTTGGGCATAACAGGAGCGGCCAAGAAGAGGGCCATTAAATCCTTAAGTGAAGCTGCAGAGAAAACCTCAAGGTGGCTTTGGATGAAGAGGGCTGATCCGTGGATCGCTACTGGGATACAAGTTGGGGATTGATCAACCCCGGCTGGGTCGCCTGAGCGAGGGTGTGTGATGTTGCGAGACCCGAAACACCCAATGACCTCAGGATACATCACTGATGATGTGTCCTAGTGCATTCAGGTGATGTTTCTTATACAGTATAGTTCTATCACATAATAATTCCACATTCACACTTCACTCTATGGGTTATCTTGGGTTAACACTATCTGTAGATATTTAAATGTATCCACTCTTTTCAATAGCATTTCCCTGCAGGCCTGATCATCATTATACCTCATATATTCTGTCTTCTTACCATGTATCTTGAATCCTCCATCTTCCAAAGCCCTTCTCCATTCTTCCAACTTCCTCCCTATTTCCTCTTTTCTGGTGCTACACAACACAATACCATCAGCAAAAAGCTTGCACCAGGGGGATTGGTCTTTTATCCCATGAATCATTCATAACACATTCATAACCAGATTAAAGAGGTAAGGACTTAAAGAAGATCCCTGGTGCAGACCTACACTGGGATCTTGTCTATTACCCCAACACTGCTATTAACCTGAGTCCTCACTCCCTCATACATATCCTGGACAATCCTCATGTACTTCTTTGGTACTCCTTGCTCTCTCATGCACTTCAAGACCTCAATGTTCCACTCTATCATAGGCCTTCTCCAAATCAATAAACGTCATATGCAAACCTTTCGGTTTTTCTTGATGTTTCTTTATGAGCTGTCTCAATGCAAAGATTGCATCAGTTGTTCCCCTCCCTGATTTAAAATCAAACTGCTCCTCCCCTATGGTGGTCCTTTCCTAAGCCTTCTCTCTATAACCCTTTCCCAAATTTCCTTTTTCTGTGACATCAGTGTTATCGCTCTGTAATTTTCACAGCCCCGAATATCACCTTTCTCCTTGTAAATGTCTACAATCACATTGTTCCTTAACTCCTGTGGTAGTGTCTCCTGTTCATAGATCTTCTGCATTAGAGCCCACAACACATCTACTCTCTCTTCTCCTAAACTCTTCCACACTTCTTCTGCCATTTCATCTGGTCCTGTTTCCTTTTCATTTTTTTCAGTGCCTCCTTTACTCCCTCCCTCCCTCCTTATTCTTGGTATTAGTCTTCATTTGGAAGTCCATCCTCAGATATTACCCATGGATTTTCTTCATTCAACAGCTCTTCAAAGTATCCTTTCCAGCCTTTGCTATTCTAAAAATCTTTCTACCTCTTTTGTCTCCAGTTTTTCCTACGCCTTCTCTAACCTTGTGTGCTCTTGCCACTGCCCTTTTTGCCTTCTTTTTTCTGTTTATATCCTGTTTGATAAATAGATTATGTTTTAAAATAACGGTACAGAAGAGGCTATATTAATGTGTATGCCCATGTAAAGCATGTTTAACAGTATACATCACCACAATGCAGCATCTGACTAAAACTTTTGCATGCAAAAAGTCTTTATGCTATACTTTTTTCCTCATTATTAATTAAAGTGCTCTTTGGGAATGCCAATCAGTAAGTCAATCATTATTTTCTTCCTATGACTGATAGCTAAATATGCTTAGAAGAAGCTTAAAAGCACCGTTTCAAGCGGCATAACTTTCCTACTATGGGCATCAAATGGTGCCATGTTCATCTATCTCACTACATCTTATATGACTCCAGTGTTCTGCTTTCTTTCTATGACTAATGGCAAATCTTTTACACAAACAGTGAACTAAAGCAAAGCACATATAAGAGAGGTCTCCTAACTTGGGTTCTGAAGTAGCTCTGTATCTGCTTATTTTTGTTCCAGTCAATGTATTAACATTTAATTCAAGTCAGGTTTAATCTCATTCCACAGACAGTAATTGTCTTTGCAATGTATTTATTTCGCCTTCTTCAAGAGGAGACAGAGAAGGACAAATGTTACTGGTTAGAGTATACAGCACCTCTTTAATACTATTTACTCATTTCCATTTAAAATGTATTTTTTTTGTTGGTGTTGAAAATCCCTTTTTGAAACTTAAAAAAACTTTGTTATTTTAAAAGAAACTTAGTTTCTTTTAAAATAACACACTATCTTAAAAAGAAGCCATTAATTAATGCTTAGTAACATTCATTATCAAAAATACAAGGTATTTTAATAAGACATTGTAAACAAAAAATAAGAATAATCTTAAAAGTATTGTTACCAAAAATGACAGTCATGCATCTGAACAAGTTATCACAGGTACAGTAATCTGTTCTTGTGATTAAAGAGTAGTTATTTGCTACATTTCTTACAAAACTGAAAGAAAATTGAAACTAACATTAAATGTACAAACAACAAAATAACATTTTAAGCATAAGAGTATAATTACTGGTAAGAATCAATCTCTAAATAACAAGGTGGCTGAACTGATAATAGTAGACAGAATGCTATTCTACGCCTGGACAAACTTGTTAAGAAGGCAGGATCTATTGTAGGAGTAAAGTTGGACAGTTTAACATCTGTGGCAGAGAGACGGGCACTAAGCAAACTCCTGTCAATCATGAATAATCCACTGCATCCACTTAACATTGTCATCTTCAGGCAGAGGAGTAGCTTCAGTGACAGACTTTTGTCACTGTCCTGCTCCACTGACAGACTGAGGAGATCGTTCCTCCCCCACACTATGCGACTCTTCAATTCCACCCGGGGGAGTAAATGCTAACATCAATTTTATTTTAACTTTTTTCATTTTTATTACTATTTAATTTAATATTGTTTATTTGTATCAGTATACTGCTGCTGGATTATGTGAATTTCCCCTTGGGATTAATAAAGTATCTATCTATCTATCTATCTATCTATCTATCTATCTATCTATCTATCTATCTATCTATCTATCTATCTATCTATCTATCTATCTATCTATCTATCTATCTATCTATCTATCTATCTCTAAGACTGATTTCAATAATGACATGCCCTTAGTCACAATTTAGTAGAAAGTTCCCCAGCTTCCACAGAGTGAATCAACTTTAAACCCACAAAACCAGTGAGACACAAACACAATGCATAAAAAAAAAATGTAAGAAAATCATGAATGACCTGGGGTCTGATCCAGAAAAAGAGATTACATAATCCTGGAGCTCAGAAAAAATCTAGATTTGCCACGGTGCTGTTGTGCATCAACAGATCAGTCAGTTCCAGAACATAGGACAGACAATACCAGACATGTTGATCTGGACTAACACAAGTTCATGACAAAATTTACAAGCCCTTATCAGTCAATTACTGAACAGCCAATCAACCATGAGCTACAAGTCTGAAAAACAAAGGGAACAACCTTCATGCCAACAGAGCCAAAGGTGTGGGTGACAGTGCATTAAGAATATTGGCGTATCTTCCACAAGAGAAGCAATACAGCAGTACAGCTGCCAAGAAAAGAGAGATGGTATGAAGTAGTATTGCTGACAGAATAAATGTGTTAATCAGTTAATCAGTGAAATCCATATAAATGTTGTGTGTAAATTGTTGTATTGTGCCAAATGTACCCCTGCCAATATTTTACTTGAAATGTAACATGCCCTTAAGTAAACACTATATTCCATTTTGCAATAGTAATCATATCAAAAAACTCCAAGACCCATGGTGTTAAGTTTTCAGCATATATAGAGTTGTTCTAGACATTACTGTCAGAGAAGTGGAAAGTTATCCTGCCAGCAGCGAACCCTGCATTGTCCAGTAATCTCATGCCAAAATAGAGCTAAGGTCAATTACTTTCATGTACAATTTTGCAACAGAAGACTCACAGTACCCACTCTTTAAATGGTTGACCTCTCTTGTTCAAACTCGAGCCCTGGATATTTGGCCTCAACATTTGAAATTTTATGTGTGTCTCATATTAACATAAGAATGATTAAGAGGACACAATGATAATTGTACTGACAATTTTATATATACACTTGGGCTTCATTTGTAAAAAAACTTTTGGATTTTTAAAAAAAAAGTCATTCACAAGGCCAGATGAAAACGCAGAACGGTACTTTATTTGCACTGTGATGGGCTGGCACCCTGCCCAGGATTTGTTCCTGCCTTGCGCCCTGTGCTGGCCGGGATTGGCTCGAGAAGACCCCCGTGACCCTGTGTTAGGATATAGCGGGTTGGATAATGACTGACTGACTGACTCTATTTGCACAGAAATATGCACAAGTGTCTCAGTCCATCGAATGAACAATTATTAATACAATGTATACCCTTTTATACTGTTCTATTACCATTACCTTATCTAATATATATATAAATATATATATAAATAAAATGTTTTATTATTATTATTATTATTATTATTATTAATACATCACGTCATCAGACTCAACATGTAGAATTCTGTTATCTTAGCCAATCGACTACAGTCACCAGTAGCTTCATAACCATGCCGATTCTTCCATTATTCAAAACATTGCCTTTTTAACAATGGTGTCCAACGGGATTTCCCATTGATCTTATCACCGCTTCATAACAGGGGTGTTTGGGCTTTCTCACTAGTTTGTTCTTGCTTTTTGCGCACTCACTTCATTTAACCTTAGCAACTATCTTGGTGGCTCCTCTAGATGAGGCAAAAGTCTTACGTACCCAAGCTTTAAGCTATGTTTAGTTAAGCCTTTAGTTATCTTCAGTCCTTTTCCATATGATTTCAATAATCCACGGTTACAACTTAATTTCAATATATGCTTATATTAAATTGTAACAATGATCATGTATTGATTAAAAATATTTTATTAAAATTCTATACCATTAGCCAGTGTAGACGTTGAATTTGAACCCCAGTTCAATGTGCCCCTGTCATGTAATGTAGATGTACTGATAAGACAAGGAAAATCAACTACATTGCTTACTGGGTTTATGCTGAGTCTCTACTCTTCTGAGCTTATGCTCAAAAGCTATAACAAAGAAGTTTGACCTAAGTAAGAAAAGGGCTTAAGCGTGTTTTATTATTGCAGTTAACTGCAAGACTTCTACAATTAAAAGAAAATAAAGTTGAAGATACTTTTCTTTCAAGGCGTGCTTGCTTTGACATGTAGACTGCTTGACTTGTCTGCAGCTGACAAGTCACAATAAGAGTGGAACGGGGAACATGTGATCAACTGGTCTGTGCAAGATAAGGTCAAAACTGTATGGGCGTGAAGAAGTTTATGAGGCCAGTGTACTTTAACACCATAAGGTCATAAACCTTTCTTTAGTTAACGAAACTGACAGGCAGCCATCCAGACAAGTGGACCAGGTTGATAGTGACCTTTTAAGGTATCTCTGTTCTGCCATGTCCTGTTAGCAACTAAGTTTAACCAATGGTATTAGAGCTTATGTTATGAATGGTCATTAAGATCTGAATTTGGAATGTATAAAAGGACGCAGCACAAACTCCTCTTTGTAACACACTTCCTTTCATTGCTTTGAAGACATATGTTTAATGAGTGTTACCCCTGTAGGATTTAGAAAATAAAAAAGATTGACGCTTGCCCGTGCCTGTGCTTATTTTCCTCAACGGAAAAGGGAGAACAGGACACCCAGCAGGGTTGGCTAGTACAGTTTCTTCCACTCCAGATGAGCTACAATACAATACCAAAAGTCATATTGTTGCCTTGTTCTACTGCAAAACCCAAAATCAAAGCTGCATTACTAAGCATATTGGGTACAGGTATTTGCAAATGTTTTTTCTTTAAAAGGCAAATGACTCCGCAGAAGGGATGAAGTTGGGTAGCTTAGTCATTTATTATTGCTCAGAAATGCTGCAGTCGCTTTGATTAAATTGCCTTTCCTGTGACTCTTTGGAGTTCCACATTAATGCTGGTTATTTATTTTTGTCTCGATAAGACAGCCCATTTGCATGTGTGTGTGTTGCTTTGTGTATTGCTTTGGTATCTTCAATGTTATGAAGAGAACTACCCTTAAAAAGCAAAACAAAACCAAAAAACACAATGTCTGATCGACGTCTGATTGCATTTCAATTGGCAGAATCTGGCAAAGGGGCTGTGCTTCAATTGTTCTTTCAGTAAGGAACTTAACATTTTCAACATTTTGTTGGCTTTTTTTTCTTCTTAAACAGTGCAGGCCTGCTCATTAATTTTTGAGGATGTGCAGTGAATAAACCTACATGTTAATCTTGCTCTTTTGAAGGTTAGTTTCAGAGTATTGGTTGATTTTGTTAACTCTCTTTCTGGGTGCAGGCAAATCCTGAGCAAATGAGTTTTCTGCATCTTTGGCCTCACAGATCACAAAATCCTGGCTTTGTCTGTTCCGTGAAAACAGGTTTGGCTAAATCCAAGTTTTCTGAAACAGAATTAGTAAGATTTCCATGAAACCTGACTTACTTTAACCATGTTATACAGTAATCCTGCCTTATACAGAATTTTGTTTTGATGACTTTTTATGATGCAGCACTCACTTGATTTTATTCTAGATTAAAAGTCAACTGTACATGTTGTAATAATGTGATCACTATGAGTGTGTAGTAGACTCCAGTGGCTTTCAAAAGAGGCATTGCTTGTGTCAGTGTGTGTCGTAGGTTGTCTGTATAATGTTGCAAAATTTATTTTAAAAACTTTTTTGAACCCTTGTTGGCCCAGTACCAGGTGGTTTTTTAAATACTGTCATTGTTGAGATAGCTGGTAAGAACCTTATGGCTCAGTATCTATAGTGTAGATATTCAGATTACTTTTTAATGACTTAAAACATACTAATGTGACCTTTTCATTAGTTGAACACAAGGCTATATGCAGTATCTTTGAGATTAAAGCTGCCTTGGTAGACATTTTTTGCATGTGTGTGTGTGTACAGTATGCTTATCTTTAAACACATGCACAAAGCTTGTATTCTTTAACCATCTTACACTCTCTTGCATCTGTTATGGGATATTCACCTCAATGCATATGCAATTAACAGCCAACATATGTGTATAAATATAGTGAATAAAGGTATATGCAAAAACAACAACAACAACAATATATACTATTGCTGTATACCTAACTGTTCTGCATCCTTCCTTTTTCATTAACTGTTATGCCATTGGTCCATTTTAAAAAATACTCCATATATATCGGAACTAAAAATATCTTTAATATTTTCTTTTGGGTATTTATGCTATACAGACCAAGATCTGTCTGATCAAGAGAAACAAAAAACCAAATCTAAATCTAATTAAACAGAAGCATGGGCATTCAAAGTAAGAAGATTTCAGTATTAAAATGTTAGTTGTTATATAATATACTATAAATGACATGCTATAATTTTGAAAATGGTCATATATAAAATCTGTCTTTGGTTATGGTAGGTTACTCACCATTTATACTGTATGCCATATTATCATCTCTATGTTCTGCTTTAATGTCAATCACAAATTGTGCACCTCCAAACTTATCTTAAAGTATCATATATTGTAGAGTCTGACCATTAAATATCACAAGTTTAGTTTAATATCCTGTATTGATATATTACTCTTAATCATTTAATATTTAATTTACATTTTAAAATATTATTCTAAAGCCATGTAAATCCCTGCATTCATTTCATAAAATTAATAGTTTTATTATTTTTATTCCTGATATTCTTAAATACTAAAGGATATATAACAAGGCACACTTTTAGAGTGTTTTTTCAAACACATACCTCTTTAAATATACTTCAGATTAATTTAAGATTATAGTATATAAATTATGTTATTAAATCATTATTAAGGGTTTATTCATAATCTTCATTAAATTAAAGTATACTGTATCAATTTAAACTTTAATTATTGCCATTTATTAAATGGTGATAAATATGTGTTTTAATAAGCAATATTTGTGTTAGGCCATTTACCAATGAAAATTAATTTAATGTACAGTAACTGCTGAATAACAAAAAACAGGTTAATTATGTAATTTATTTCAATTCTTTAGGATGCCTAGGTTGCATGTTTTATCTGTTACAATCAGGAATATTACATATTTTCATAACCAAAGTTGTCTTACCTTTTACATAACCAAATGGACTGTAAGAAGTAAGCTATATCTATAGACAGGCTACATTAGTTGGAGGGAAGTGACGTTTGTTATCAGGGAGCAACTATGGGTAGTTCTCCTAAATTCTTCTTTTAAGATCTTCACGTACCTTCATAGTAGAACATAGATTGCTATGATAACTTATATCTGTGTAACAAGCTACAGAATGCCTTTTGAAATCTTACCATTTTCTATCTGAAGTACACACTAAATACACAATCAAAGATTTGGTTGGGATATCCTCAGGTTCAAAAGTGCAACAGATGGTGGATATTGAAACTTCAATCACTGGTGTGTCATTCCAGATTATAATTTTGCTCTACAATGTAGTTTAAGAAATTCCCTAGTTAATTTACAGTAAAATTACTCTACAAAGAAAATTAGAAAATGATTTACTAAAAGCTTTTAAATGGATGACAAGGCTTGGAACAATGCATAGACTACATGTAAAAGTCATCAACCACAACTGAAATTTAAAATAATTTAAAAAAAAACAAGCCCTTTTTTTCTTAAACACTAAAACTTTGCACAGGTCCAGGCAAATGCTCAAGAATCCCAGTACCTTGTGAGATATAAAGTTCAGTCCTCCAGCAGGAGAATAGACTAGAACAGAATACACTATAACAGTACCACTTCTCCATTTATTATTAGGTCATTTAGAATATCCTATTGCTTGTGTTTCTTTTGATAGTTTTCCTTTTTTTCCTTTTTGAACTTCCTTACTCTTCCTCCTGCTCTGAGATTGGCGCAACCAGTTGAACAGTTTAAAGCCCAGCTTAAGACTTACCTTTTTTAGACAAGCTTTTGGGTAGTTTTTGTTAGTATATTATTATTTTACTTTTATTATAACTTCTTTGTTCTTTTATTTTATTGTACAGCATTTTGTGAAGCCTCTCTGAGAAAATACATTTTATTTACTTCCTTACTTGCTCTTTAATATTTGTGCATTTTCCTTTTCCTCAGATATAACACATTGTATTCCCATTGCTCTTCAGGTTATTCCTTAATAAGGCAAATTCTAATCATCCTGATTCTATGGTTTTTGTATGTTATAAATTGCATTTTTTGGTACTTATCAAGAGACAACCTTTTGTGTTGTGATGTTTTTACAATATTCAATTCTTTAAACTAATGTATATAATAGGAAAGAAAAAATCTGGCTTTTAGTTAGAGAAATGAAACAAGAGATTTCAGTAAAGCATATTATTGCAATGCTGGAAAGAGTAAAACCAGAAAAAGAATCCTTTTTCCATGCATTCAAAATTATAAAATTATACAAATTAGTTGCAGATATTTGGCAACTTTTTTACGCTAACAAATTCTGTGTTACTTTTAGGCTGCTTGAAAGTGTACTGAAACACATTTACAACAACATTGAAAGTGCATTTATGTGTTAAAATGTAGTTATATTTTGCAATTTATTCTCATATAACTCACACACACACACAACATAATTCATTCTCTGAATGTAAACATTCTAAAATAGAATTATCTGTAATTTACATTACAACATGGAACAATTGATTGACATGTAATAAATTTATTACCATTTACATAAAAGAAGTGGAGAATGGACAAAATGAAGCTCTCCTAAGGGGGAAAAAACATGATACAAAAGTCACATGTACTTTTCAAAAAAAAAAAAAGAAGAAGGCAGAATTAACTATGCTAATAATAGTGGAATAGCGAAGACAGCAGATAAAGTAGACAGATGACTGTTCAATAGAGAATTAAAAAAATCCTAATCCTGATTTTTTTGTTATTAATAATTTAAAACATCCAGAGATGAACACCCTTTATATGAAGTCAGACAAAGATAAAATAAATAAATTGCATTAAATTGTTAGAGTGGCGAATGAGATTTAATAAAAACTGCAATTCAGCACAAGAAGCTCTATATCCTGACTAGTAAACATGCCTTTGTCATGAATGAGGCTACCCTTTGACTTGGCAACATGTCAGTTAATGCCACCACCTTTCACTAAGTCTTTATTTTACACAATAGCATTAACACTGAACATCATTGCAGAACACAATTGCAGGGTGCTTTAAAGAGAATTCTACTTGCTGTTATTATACAAGTAATAAATACAAAGTAAATCAATAATTCAATGATTAAAATAGATTAATTAAAAGAAATAAATGCTTCTTAAATTGCTGTATGAAATAATAGTTTTCTACTACATGCACTTTCCTTACAAAAAATGAACGGAAAAGTCCTTGCTATGTCTTGATGGTTGATATGTACTGTAATTAAAACATCTAATTTCTTTATTCAAAGGATGCTGCCTGCTGTATATTGCAAATTATATAATGTTTGCATTTTAAAAGTGTAAATTATATGTTAAGGTTTAAAATATACATAAAGCATTCAATTTGTTTGGCTAACATATTACATCCTAGCTGCCTGAACAATCCTTAAAAAAATGGCTAATTACAATATTTGGACATGAATGGAAATGACAGACTTTGTAGGACTCTTAATATCAATTACATTTACTTACACTACCAACATTACCTTAACACTAGAATCCCTGAAGCCTACAAAAACACTTGTACTACCAGCCCACCTTAAATTCCTTCACACCTCTCCATCAGCGTCGTTTTGCAAATGTGTCGATCAGCACACACAGCAAGCTGCCTGCTATCCCATCCCCCACCCCTTGACAGAGCTCAGGTTGCAAAGAAGATTCTCAGTGCTCAAGTGGTTTATCTGGGAGTGAGGTGCTTAAAATTGTAGAGGGTAAATATATTGTTTGGAATATATACATTTCATGTGTGTTCCATGTCTACAACAATCTATGTAAACACATCACTAAAACAGAAACGTTTTTCATGTTTTAATAATAATTGACAAAATGTAGACATGAAGTGTATAATGTATGAAGACTGAAGTCCAAATATCAAATAAACACTTTCACAAAAGGTACAAGTATAACAAAACAAGTGCGCTTTTATTCAAGAATATAACGGAAAAAAAAAAGAACTTGGCTTAGGGTGCACCACATACAGGACAGCAGTTAGAATTGCCGATTCATAATCAAGAGGTCACTGGTTCAATTCCCAGGTCCACCGGTTACCATTTTAAGTAGTGAGCTGCACTTATTGTTAATATTATACAATAAAAACATACATTTGATTTGAATCTGTAACAGCCGCTGTAAATTTATAGTACTTGTAAAAGTTAGCTTTTTTTTACTTCTATTCTCTCAGTCCATGATGTTGATGCAGCACCGATGAAAAAAAGAAAGAGACAAATAAATGTGACATTTTGAAGAAATCATTTTATGACCTGAATAGTACCAATCAGAAAACATCATCCCACTAATGCAATATTATTTGAAAACGAACAGCGTTAGATTGGGTGTAAATTTATGGTACTTGTAAAAGTTAGTCTTTTTTTCAGTTTTATTCTCTCAGTCATGTTCACGTTCTCCTTCCCCTCCTCCTGATCTAATTTCTTATTCAATGGTTAATTTACAAATGCAGATTAACTATTTATTTTAAAAGTCTTAGCATGTTAACAAAATATGATGTACAGTTTTGTTATGGACAAGGCTGAAAAGAAAGTAGTTGACTGCTGCTGGCAGACCTGCTTTAATGAGTTCGGGTGACTCCATGTATATTTGAGCTAACAATAGTTAGTGGTCAATGCTAATTCAAAAACGCATGTATGTAGTTCCAAAAATGAGACTCCACTTTGCTTCCCATTAAACTTTAAATACATACACCCTGTGATAAGTGGTCTGTGACACTGCAGATTTCAAATTAATAATCAAGCCTTGACAGCATGCAGTCGCAGAGTAGGTTTGACATTTGAATTTTAATAAAAGTTCATGACTATCAATGATTTGGATTCAAGAGGCTCCCATGATAAGAGAGCATGGACCGTCACACACCCACACAAACCTTAATAGTAATCTAATATGTAGATTTAATTTTCTTTTTTAAATATACTTAAGAAAGTGGTATTATGATGATAGTTGTTTAGAGACTTAATATAAATTTAGAAGGACATTTCTCTTCAAAACCAAATTGTTTGAAAAACATGAGAACAATCTATCCATGAAAATAAAGAAGAAATCAAAAATAAATGCTGTGATAAAGTGAATGCATTTACAAACATATCCACTGATGACTCAGCATCCTTTCCTAAGTTGACTTCTGCCTTTACCCATTGTTAATGTTTTGGGAACAGATGTATATGTAAGCATAAGTTTTGGCACATTTTCTGTTTCATTTCATTGTAGGGCTCAGAGTGTGTGTCTGTGTGTTTCTTTATATACTTTAACTATGTGTTAGGCTTGTCACTTCTTTATTGCTGTTGTGTTATGTTTATTGGATTGTTTAGTTAATTTCTTAACATTTGTTATTGTTTGGATTTTTTGCAATCTCCTGTTGTCTCCATACGGGTATTCCACGAATGCATGCTTATGAAATAGATACTTAACTCAGTAAACCTAGCTTAATTTTAATTAATTAATTAATTACATTTGTTACTTAAGCGTTTCTCATTAACTCAACACGTTCTTGGGCAATCAATGATTATGAGTGCACTCATCTGATTTTCTGATTTAAGCAGCCCAGACAGCAGATCGTCTATAACATGTATCATAGTTCAGAAAGCACAGATGAGAGTGCAGTATCTGAGGATCGAACACTTGTGACTTAAAGTGTGAAACTGATCGGATGCACAATGTATTATGGGACAGCTTAGAAAAATTTAGTTTTAATTGTCATACAATAAAAGAACATACAGTATAACAGAGACAGTGGTATAGCAGATCTATAAGAACACAAAAAAAGAAATGTGTCTGCTATAAAGAAAGAGAGAGAGGCTGCATGGTAATCCATAGCAGAAGGATATTGAATATCATACCATTCTGAATTTGAAAACTGCATAAGTAAATATTAATGTATTCTTACCTTTTTTTTTTTTAAGTTTCCTTTGAATTACCCAGTTTGTTTGCAAATATACTGGTTTGTGAACATCATACTTCAAACACTTAAAATAAAAAATGCTCAATAGCAATATAAACCAGCAATTGAAAATTATATACAAGAATGTAACTTTTCAGAATCACTAGATCAGGATATTTAGTATAAGAAAACAAATATTGCACATTTAGCAACTAAAGAGAAAGCTGTAGATTCTGTCACTGGTGCAATGGTCCGCATTCACTCCTTCCCTCATTAGCTTGTCTAATTGCACTGTACGGCTGGTCACTGTCATTAAAAAGGACAGACCTATACCTTGACACTGTGAATAATTTGTTTTTTACATATTGTCTATAATGAGTTTGATGCTGCCATTATTTGTACACGAATGAAGTCTATTGTGCTATGATGTTTGTGGCATTGATACACCTTTGCACCCTTGATACACCTTTACAGAGATTCACTTACCACACTTCAAATTTTATGCACTGAATTTGACTACAAACATCTGTATGGAACATCATCATCACGAGTACCAGAGCAGACTTGACAATTTTAATAATGTTTCCATTTTACTGTCATATCCTCAATTACAAAACATTTTGTATTTTAGAACCTTACTGATAAAGAAACAAACAATATTGGCAATTATAAAAGTAATAAGGTCTCCATTTAACTACTATGGTGTAAAATGGAATCTATTTAATATATGTTATTCTATTATTTTGGAATGCTCATACAAATACTGTCATGACTTGTATCAAAAACGACAAGGGGCTTTCTTTCTGTTTATTGTTTTAGCTGGACAGAAGCTCACCAGGGTTGATCCCAGAAGGTCTTGAAGTGTGGCATTTCTTCTTTGTTACTATATTACTATAAACATCTTTGCCCTACTTTAGTGTTAAAGGTTTACTGACTTAGACATGGCACAAGTATAACAGACAATTTTAACATTACAGAACACCTGCACCTTTTTAACCTTTTTTTTATTACTATACTTTTCTTTTGTTGCTAATAAAAAGAGTAATGGAGATTAATGAAATAATAATTGAAATGTGATATAGTACTAATTTTTGGCATTTTTCAATATACAGTCCAGGTTTTAATGTTTTACCACATTGTAGTGAATGTAAGATTAATTTAAGTGTCAGTGGTACTAAGAACTGCGGTCGGCTGGCGCCCTGCCTGGGGTTTGTTTCCTGCCTTGCGCTCTGTGTTGGCTGGGATTGGCTCCAGCAGACCCCATGACCCTGTAGGGGACTGGGCAGTCTAATGGTCTGGAATCCCTACAGATTTTATTTTTTTCTCCAGCTGTCTGGAGCTCTTTTTTGTTTTTTCTGTCCACCCTGGCCATTGGACCTTACTCTTATTCTATGTTAATTAATGTTAACTTATTTTATTTTCTTACTGTGTCTTTCATTTTTCTATTCTTCATTATGTAAAGCACTTTGAGCTACTTTTTGTATGAAAATGTGCTATATAAATAAATGTTGTTGTTGTTGTTGTAGTTAGGATATAGTGGGTTGGATAATGGATGGATGGATGTTAATAAGAATGCAATAGCATTAAATATGATAAAATATCCTGTCACTGACAAAAAATGTGGTAGCAAATAAAAATTTCACATATTTTTACAGTTTAGTTTTTTGTATGCAACGGCATTGCTAACTTGAACTGAATCACAGAGAGAGTAATACACAGAACGCATTACAAAGAGGATGAACAGAGAGGGCATTGCTGATTAGGACGCGATTCTAGTAACATTTAGCTTACTGTCCACATTCTAATCTTGCAGCAAGGAGATGCCCACTGACAGGTGTAATCAAACATTAAACCTGGCTCGGGTCCCCATCACCAGTACTTCGGCATCCATGGGGTGCTACGTAGAGTCACACACACGTCCCCTACTGCCAGTCCTTCACTGTCTGCAGGAGACACCTCACAATGGGCTGCTCCTGCTCCCACATGTCACTCAGTAGAAGTGCCCTCTTCAGTCCCAACAAATGCTGGCCGTCAGAGGCTCTCTCTTCCGACCACCTTCTTCCAATCTATGCAGTACAGACCTTTCAATTCCATGAATTCTATTTTTTTTTTAGTTTTCATTCTCCCAGACTACCTTTTAAACTCCACAAATACCAACTCCAAATCGTGAACTGACCACTCACATCTGCACTTGAATGTGCATTCCGTCAAACACCCCAATAATCCATGGAGCAGTGCACCTGCACCCTTTTTAAAATCCTCAGTGCTACAAACCTCTCTCATCACATTATAATAATAATATATAATAATTTATACATATAATCCAGCCACAGGGGATGAACAAACCAGTGTGTTTCTTCATGCCGGTTCCAAGCTTGGATAAATGGGGAGGGTTAGATCAGGAAGGGCAACCATATCGGATCGGTTGAGCCCCGGATTAACAACGAACGCCACCAGTACTGTTAGCCAACAGGGTGCTGGCAGAAATTGGGCTACTGTTGGCCAAAGAAGAAGGAGAGGAAGAAGGGGGAGATGTGTCCGGAGGCAGGAAGAGAGAAGGAAGGTAAAGAGTGGAACTGAGGGTAGGCATTTTGAATGTTGGCAGCATGTTTGGTAAGGGGAGAGAGTTAGCCGATATGATGGAGAGAAAGAAGGTTGATATATTGTGCATGCAAGAGATTAAATGGAAGGGGAGTAAGGCCAAGTGGATTGGAGGTGGAATCAAATTGTTCTATCATGGTGTGGATAGGAGGAGAAATGGAGTAGGGGTTATTCTGAAGGAACATCATGTCAAGAGTGTTTTGGAGGTGAAAAGAGTGTCAGACAGAGTAATGATTATGAAAATGGAAATTGGAGATGTGATGATGAATGTTGTTAGTGCATATGCACTGCAAGTTAGGTGTGCAATGGATGAGAAAGAAGATTTTAGAAGTAAGTTGGATGACGTGATGAACAGTGATGTCCCAAGGGACAGAAAGAGGTAATTGGAGCGAATTTCAATGGACACGTTGGTGAAGGGAACAGAGGAGACGAGGAGGTGTTGGATAAGTATGGTGTCAAGAAGAGGAATGAAGAAGGTCAGAGAGTAGTGGATTTAGCCAAAAGGATGGCCATGGCTGTGGTGAATATGTATTTTAAGAAGAGGGAGGAACATAGGGTTACGTACAAGAGTGGAGGAAGATGCACACAGGTAGATTACATCCTATGCAGAAGAGTCAATCTGAAGGAGATTGAAGACTGCAAAATGGTGGCAGGGGAAAGTGTAGTTAAGCAGCATAGGATGGTTGTCTGTAGGATGATGTTAGAGATCAAGAAGATGAAGAGAGTTAGGGCACAGCCAAGGATCAAATGGTGGAAGTTGAAAAAGGAAGACTGCAAGGTTGAGTTTAGGGAGAAGGTAAGGCAGGCTCTGGGTTGTAGTGAAGAGTTGGGAAACTACAGCATAAGTAGTAAGTGTGACAGCAAGAAGAGTGCTTGGTGTGACATCTGGATAGAGGAAAGAGGAAAAGGAAACCTGGTGATGGAATGGGGAAGTACAGAAGAGTATACAGAGGAAGAAGTTGGCAAAGAAGAAGTGGGACATCAGAGAGATGCAGAAAGTAGACAAAAGTACAAGGAGATAAGGTGCAAGGTGAAGAGAGAGGTGTTGAAGGCTAAAGAAAAGGGGTATGATAAGTTGTACGAGAGGTTGGACACTAAGGAGGGAGAAAAGGACCTGTACCGATTGGCTAGACAGAGGGACCGCGCTGGGAAAGATGTGCAGCAGGTTAGGATAATAAGATGGAAATGTACTCACAAGCGAGGAGAGTATGTTGAGCAGATGAAAAGAGTACTTCGAGACTGATGAATGAAGAGAACGATAGAGAAAAGAGGTTGGATGATGTGGAGATAGTGAATCAGGAAGTGCAATGGATTAGCAAAGAGGAAGTAAGGACATCTATGAAGAGGATGAAGAATGGAAAGGCCGTTGGTCCAGATGATATACCTATGGAAGCATGGAGGTGTTTAGGAGAGATGCAAGTGGAGTTTTTAACCAGATTGTTTAATGGAATCTTGGAAAGTGAGGGGATGCCTGAGGAGTGGAGAAGATCTGTACTGGGGCCCATATTTAAGAATAAGAAGGATGTGTAGGACTGTAGTAACAACAGGGGGATAAAGTTGATGAGCCATGAAGTTATGGGAAAGAAAAGTGAAAGCTAGGTTAAGAAGTGAGGTGATGATTAGTGAGCAGCAGTATGGTTTCATGCCAAGAAAGAGCACCATAGATGCGATATTTGCTCTGAGGGTGTTGATGAAGAAGTATAAAGAAGGCCAGAAGGAGTTGCATTGCATCTTTGTGGTCCTGGAGAAAGCATATGACAGGGTGCCTCGAGAGGAGTTGTGGTATTGTATGAGGAAGTCTGGAGTGGCAGAGAAGTATGTAAGAGATGTACAGGATATGTATGAGGGAAGTGTGCGGTAGGAGTGACGGATGCATTCAACGTGGTGTTGGGATTATATCAGGGATTGGCTCTGAGCCTTTCTTATTTGCAATGGTGATGGACAGGTTGACAGACGAGATTAGACAGGAGTCACCATGGACTATGATGTTTGCTGATGACATTGCGATTTGTAACGATAGTAAGGAGCAGGTTGGGGAGACCCTGGAGAGGTGGAGATATGCTCTAGAGAGGAGATGAATGAAGGTCAGAAGGAACAAGACCGAATACATGTGTATAAATGAGAGGAAGGTCAGTGGAATGGTAAGGATGCAAGGAGTAGAGTTGGTGAAGGTGGATGAGTTGAAATACTTGGGATCAACAGTACAGAGTAATGGGGATTGTGGAAGAGATGTGATAAAGAGAGTGCAGGCAGGATGAAATGGGTGGAGAAGAGTATCAGGAGCGATTTGTGACAGATGGATATCAGCAAGAGTAAAAGGGAAGGTCTACAGGACGGTAGTGAGACCAGCTATGTTATATGGGTTGGAGACGGTGGCACTGACCAGAAAGAGGGAGACAGAGCTGGATTTAGCAGAGTTAAAGATGCTAAGATTTGCATAGAGTGGTGCAAAGATGGATAGGATTAGAAATGACTAACAACCACAACATTTATTTATATAGCACATTTTCATACAAATAATGCAATTCAAAGTGCTTTACATGATGAAGAAAAAGAAAAAAAGACAAAGTAAGAATTAAAATAAGAGAACATCAATTAACATAGAATAAAAGTAAGGTCCGATGGCCAGGGAGGACAGAAAAAACAAAAAAAACTCCAGACAGATGGAGAAAAAATAAAATCTGCAGGGGTTCCAGGCCATGAGACCACTCAGCCCCCTCTAGGCATTCTACCTAACATAAATGATCAGTCATTGTATTCAAGGTTCTCATGAAAGGACTTGATGATGATGGTCACGTGGACTTCTGGCCTTTAATCCATCAATGTAGGGACATCACAGTGCTTTGATTAGGTGGTGGTGGCACAGATCACCACCACAGAAAACCTGAAAAAGAACAGAACAGAGAGTAGGGGTTGGTACGGATTTTGGTGCCACCATGAATGGTAATGATAATTAATTGAATATACAGAGCATCAGGATTAAACTAAAATGAAGTTATAAAAAAGCCAAGTTAAAGTAATGTGTTTTTAGCAGTTTTCTAAAGTGCTCCACTGTATTAGCCTGGCAAATTCCTATTGGCAGACTATTCCAGATTTTAGGTGCATAACAACAGAATGCCACCTCACCACTTCCTTTAAGTTTAGCTCTTGGAATTCTAATCGGACACTTAATTGAAGATCCAAGGTTGCGATTTGGAATGTAAGGTGTCAGACATTCTGAAATATAAGATGGAGAGAGATTATTTAAAGCTTTGTAAACCATAAGCAGTATTTTAAAGTGAATATTGAATGACACAGGTAACCAGTGTAGTGACATCAAAACTGGAGAAATGGGCTTGGATTTTCTTTTCCTAGTTAGGATTCTAGCAGCTGCATTCTGCACTAATTGCAATCGATTGATGTATTTTTTGGGTAGTCCTGAGAGGAGTGCGTTACAGTAATCTAGTCGACTGAAAACAAAAGAATGAACTAATTTCTCAGCATCTCTCAATGATATAAGAGGTCTAACTTTTGCTATATTTCTTAAGTGCAAAAATGCTGCCCTAGTAATCTGATTAATATGCAATTTAAAATTCAGGTCAGAGTCAATAGTTACCCCTAAATTCTTTACCTCCATCTTGACATTTAATCCTAATGCATCAAGTTTATTTCTAATAACCTCATTATATCCATTATTGCCAATCACTAAAATTTCAGTTTTCTTTTTATTCAGCTTGAGAAAATGACTACTCATCCATTCAGAAACACAAGTAAGACATTGTGTTAGTGAATCAACAGAGTTGGGGTCATCAGGTTCTATTGATAAATACAGCTACGTGTCATCAGCATAGCTGTGGTAGCTCACGTTATGCCCCGAGATAATCTGACCTAATGGAAGCATGTAGATCAAAAAGAGCAGCAGACCAGGATAGAGCCTTGTGGAACACCATATAGAATATGGAATACAGAATAGAGTACATTAGAGGATCAGCTGAAGTTGGACAGTTGGGAGACAAAGTCAGAGAGGCAAGATTACACTGGTTTGGACATGTGCAGAGGAGAGATGCTGAGTATATTGGGAGAAGGATGCTAAGGATAGAACTACCAGGCAAGAGAAAAAGAGAAAGGCCTAAGAGAAGGTTTATGGATGTGGTGAGAGAGGACATGTAGGTGATGGGTATAACAGAACAAGATACAGATGACAGAAAGATATGGAAGAAGATGAAACAATGTAGTGACCCCTAACTTGAGCAGCCGGAAGAAGAAGATGATAATTATTTATACATATAATAATTATATATTTTTTTTTAATAACATAATAATTTAGATGGCCAAAGACAAGAGTGTGAACTTTTTTTCAGAAACTTGCAATGATATGAGATGTACTGCAACTTATGCTACGTTTCTTATTTGAAACATTGTGATCTTAGTTTTTGTTAAATGTGTAATTTAAAATTTAGCTAAGAAAATGAATGACCATTAGATTCTTCTACTTCTAAGAAGATGATGGTTTATTTCTAATACCTTCACTTTTTGTTTTGATACCAATGAAAAAAGATTTTTTCTTTCATGCTTAGTTTAATAACATTATTACTCATTCATTCCTTGATGCTAGGAAGACATGGGATTAGAGGATTTGAACCCTTTGGGTGATGTAGCTTTACTTATAAATAAATCTATTATTTTTGTAATTGTGATAATTCACTTTATGCTTGTATATGAATGAGTCTAATTGAAGTACATCAATTGAAAATAATAGAGTCTAAAATAGATCCCTGTGGCTCACCATACATAATTTAAGGATGTATTGACACATTAATTACCACTACTTAACAATAAATTTTCACCTTGTTATAGATGAGTAAAACCAACTTAAGACATTGCCAGAACTATCCTTTCAGTGTCTAAGGTGTTTAACAAGAATGGTGTGATCAATGTTATCAACTGCACTTCTGGATCCAACAGAGAAAGAACTGATATACAGTATAATTTATGTCAGAATTGAACCTTAATTTGTTAAGTACTTTAACCAAACATGTTTCTACACTATTTCTTGATCTAAAACCAAAATAGAATTTGTATTTAAGTGATCGTTTAAGGGTCACAAATATTTTCTAAATGGAATTTTACTCAAAAGAATACTTTGGTAATAGGTATAAAACTACTGAAGACAGCATTGTCAAGATTATTTGTTTTAGTAAGTGGAATAACAGCATATGTTTTTAATGAATCTAAAAAAATCCTGTGATTCAATGAACAGTTAACTATGTTGAGAATTCAATCAAATCAGAGACTTCTTTAATACTAGAATTGCTATACATTGTATCATTACTAAAACCTCCAAGACTACGCCAAGTAGCATCTAAATGCTTTCATTCTTACCAATGGCCCATCAGCTTGGCATACCGATAACATTACTACTACACTATCCCCAAAGGCCATGGATAGCAGTGAACGTAAAAATACATAATTTCTAACCACATAGCACATTTTACCAGTGTTTTCATATTAAATCTTAACATATGATTTCATTTATAAAAAGAAAAAAAATGCTTTAGTGTTTACTAGTGAAAAGCAATCAGCTGGGTACATAAAATAAATAAATTAAAACTGAATATATATCCTTACATATTTCATATAATACAGAGGTAAAGGGCAAGCAGCATGACTAACTGATTATAAAACTGTCCATGGTATTTTGGTGTTACAGTTATTTCAGGTAGTTAAAAATAAATAAAAAAAAAAAAATCTCACCTGAAATTGCAATGCAATGTTTTTGGACACTTAGAATACAAAGTACATTGGCAGCATCACTTTTACATAGAGAAAGGAGAACACTTCAGATGGTGAATTGTGAATGGAGTGAATTACTTGCAATGTCTCCAAAGACAGATGATGTACGCAAATGCAAGAATGATCAGTGGGCTTTTTTTGTTAAGATGGAAAGACCAATATTATGTGGTACTTGGCAATTAATGAGGTGCCATTTTTGAAAAAAAACAATATGACTTGAGTATCATTATATTGAAATGCTGCCGTATGTACTGAATCACATACACACATTTGCACCAATTATATGTTGTTACCCAAATCTGAATTGCTGTCTCACTCTCCTCCTGACAACTATATAATAATCACAAAAAATATCACATTTAATCATTGATAATCACTTTTTTAGTTCATGTAATAAAACTGGTAATATGTAATCTGAAACTACTATTGTACCAGTTATTCCAGTTACCTTAAAAAAAAAGTAAAGTATATAAAGTCACCTGAAATTGCACTGCAATATTTTTGCACAACTTAACACAAAGAACATCGCCAGCATCGATGTGTGGAAAGCCAAACATGCATGGTTGCACATCATTGGTAGAGTGAGCTGTATGTAAAGAAAACAGGAAGAAGGCTCGCAGACTCACATTTGAGAATGAAAACTGAGCTTGCTTTGTGAACATGGAAGAACCAATGGAACATGGTTCTTACCCATGAATGACGTGCCTTTTAGGAAAAAAAAAATATTTGAGTACTGCTATACTGAAGTTCTGGTACATATACTGAAACACAAATACATATTTACAGCAGATGCTTACATAAGCAATGAAAGCTGACTGCATTGTCCGTGCATTGTAATGTTTTCACACAACTTAGAATACAAAGACTACAGCAAGCATCAATTTGATATGTGCTGGGCTTTTAATTTTAAAAACATACCTTGGTTATTGGATTTTCTGACAGCAATAACCTGAGTTATGTGAATCTCAAAACCCTTTCAAATAACTAGTTCTTAGCTAATTTATTTTTCTTTACATGATGCGCATGGATAATATTATCTGAGAATTTTAAGAAAACCTATGCAGAAACTGTGGAGGAGACTTCCAGTTTCTTGTCGAAACATATTTTTCTGTATGATATTAAAACTTGTTTTTCTTTTGAATCCTATTGTAATATGTTCCCCTATCCTATTTCTGTTAAACAGACTGTTACTTTGGGTGCATTATTCATTTTATACCGATAGGAAATTTATGTGCTTGTTAGTCTGTTTGTAATTCTGAGATGTATGATTACATATACTGTATAATACTAGAAATAAAAAGCATCCTATTAAAAAACATTGTATCTGCAATTCTACCACTTTGCACTTAATTTACCTATGTAAAGACTAATTTAAAGATACCTTAACCTTAGAAAATTTGCCAGCATAGTTAATGTCAGAAAATATTTTCTTTCAAGGCTTGTATCTCAATGCATCATAAAGTACATGTTTACAATCTCTAAAATGGACATTAGTTATTTAACATTTCAGAAGCAAAACAATAAATTAATATATAATTTATGAGGATTTTATTTGCTCATTTTATATACTACTATTATGCCCCATTCACAACTCATGCAAAGCATACTTATTAAGTTTGCCCTGAATAGTCCATGACCTTTTAAACCTATAAATGCCATCACTACACTAATGTGGTAAACCAGTCCATGAGTGATTTATCCAGCATCTGACCCTTCACTATGACCTTGTGAGCATGTTTTATTTATATTCTGCATTAAACCAAAGGCTCTCTACAGTTGCTAATAATTACTTTCATGAAGAAGATTCATGTATGGTACTATCCCTCTCTAAGGACACAAACTCAAACTGTATGAAACCATAAATCAAACCATCTTTTTATCTCAGCAAAAATAATAGCTTTGAATGAAAGCTCTTCAAATTTCCTTTAAAACATTGGTTCAATACAATGAGAGCTAGATGATTATGTAAGGATGTTATTCTCCTATTGTAATTTTATAAATATAGCAAACCTTAGAATCTATTTTACTAAAGGATTCTTTTCTGAATATTAATATGAACCATATTCCCCACAATATTCATATCCTGTCAGGCTAGAATAAGAAATAATGGCTGAATGTACGGTTTATCTTTCTAGCCAACTCACAAAGAAACATTTGATTCATAACAAGGATGCTTCTTCAGAATTTAATGAGGGGAACAAATTGAATTACCAACTAAACTAAGCATGTCTTGTAAGAGGAGAAAAAACAGAATGTACTTTATTTAACAATACATTTGTTTTTCAAAATTAATATACTTCTTTCTTTTCATCCATCTATTTTCTGAACTCACTGGGAACCAGAGCTAGCTTTGATAACACTGGGCAAAGTAAAGCAACTAACCTATTATGAGACAATGGTGCATCACAGGGCGCAATCACACACATACGCCCTCATTCACATTAACAATGCCCAGTTTGAGTCACCAGTCAACCTAGCCTAAATGAAGGGTGAGGAAATAGGAGTATTCAGAGAACCTTCTGACAGATAGTGGGAGAAATTGTAGGAGTTACACCCAGACATATCTAGTTTTAAATATATATATAAATGTTTAATTTTCATAATTGAATAATTACAATTAAGTGAAAATATATCTAAAAAGAATTGTATGTACTTTTTTATATTAGAAGTATAGGTACAACTGTACAGTCAAGAATCTTTGAAAGTCAAACCAAAACAGTTGCCTTTACAAAGTCTTTCACAATTGAAAATCTGAGAATCAGAATGGCAGGTGAAAAATCTTCAGTAAGTCAGAAGGATCCATTAGTTACATGTGAAAATTACTGCCACATCAAGAAAAGAGCAATTGAATTTGTTTAGAGTGTCTGCTGCCTATCTCTCAAAGAGAATGAATTCTTAAGTAAAAGCTTAATGAGGTGTACAAAGTGTAAAAAAGAATATCTGCTTTTTACTGAGGCCTTTTCTTGAAGAGCAAAACAAATGCAGCATTATTCATTTTTAAAGTACTAAGTGGTGAGTACAAAACTTCGTGGCTTTTTGCCTATGGCACATCAGTAAAAGTGAAAAATATGTACTTTGAAGAAATACACTTTCCCGTATTATATAAAAAAGTTTTGAATTAAGTAGACATATGGTAAATATCTATTCTGAATCATTGTTGTAACAATGCAGTATCTTGACACTGTTGAACACCTGCATAGTGGGAATAGACCACAGAAATTTAAAATGTAAAAGGTTTATTTTTACAAAAACAAATCTGGATTGCAATGAGGCACATAACATACAGAGACACAAAAATTCAGCATTTGTCTGGTCTTTTTTGGCCTTCTCTGCTAACCTGCTGTATGCTTCACTCTCTCCAGTGTGTCTGTGGCCTTCTTTTCCACAAAGGAAAACTTTAATTATTTACTGCAGCAGGTTGTACCTGTTTAACACTGAAACCAGAGTAAGCAAAAATATTTACTAAAATTGTATATTTTGCCTTGAAAGAAAACATTTCTAATAAAAAAAAAAGTTGCTGCACATCATTAATATATTGGAATTATGTGAAGTAACATCACTAAAATTGCAAGTTAAGATGACTTTTCGTCTCTGCACACCTCCAAACCTCTTAGCTGTGCATCCTTGAATACCAAGTCTCCATCCATTTCTGCAATTTTTTTTTAACTGTTTATTAAGAATTTCAAAAACAAATTACACCACTTTTCTACATAGACTCCTAAATTTGCAATGCAATTTTTGCAGCGTCATACTAACATTTTAATTTCCAATTACTACTCCTCCCATCTTCGTGGTTTCCAACAAAAATATAAAATAGTCCAGAGTGTTTGCTTGGTCAGTTGGTGTGCGTGTGTACACGCCCTGTGGTGGGCTGGCACCCTGCCTGGGGTTTTTTTCCTGCCTTGCACCCTATATTGGCTGGGATTGGCTCCAGCAAACCCCCGTGACCCTGTAGTTAGGATATAGTGTGTTGGAAAATGGATGGATGGATGGAGGTCAATGAACTGCTCAATCCCCCAAGTAGAAAGAGTCTTAACATCACAATTAAAACTAATACTGATAAATATAATACAATTATATTTTATTTTATGTTTTTGCAATGTATTATAATTCACGATTTCCAATATCACTTTTAAATGTCTTCTTTATTAATAGTCAACAATGATTGATTGCTCAAAATTTCACATTGATTTCTGCATCTTCTTATTATCAATATGTGTTAATGAAATGCAAGTCTGAATTAAACACAGTATAATAGAGGACACAGGATAGCTTGCATCTTGGCTGGAGTGGAGAGTTCTTTACCTGGCTAGAATGCCTTTCTAGCAGAGGCATGAAAAGAGGCTGCTTTATGGGGTAATTTGTCCCCTAAAACATTCGATTGCAGAATTCCTCTGGTGGAGCTCCCAAGTGTGCACTCCCAGGACTTCATGGAATTGTAGTTCTGATGGGCAGCCCTGCTGGATTCTTTGAGTGCCACCATGGGGAGTTGCTGGGAAAGGATTTCTCCATTTTAAGGAGGTTCTATCTGACTTGTAAAGAACTTCCTGGGTGCAATGTTATGGCACCAGACATACTCTTGGTTACAGCATAAAAGGAGCTACTATGCATCACCCAGTGGAGTTGGAGTCAGAAGACAATGACAACATTTGCCTATGGAAAACTAGAGGAGAAAAGAGGGAAGAATTGTGATTGTGGGATTTAGGGCTCCATAGCACAACTTTCAGGTGACACAAATTACATCCAGAATAAAAATTACATTTTTTTGCTTCTTAGTAATAATTGCAGACAGGCAGAGAGAGAGAGACATTTGCTGTCAGGTACTGTATAAGGGGCCTTTTCCCCCAAAATTTTGGTTTTATTATTTTAGACGTATGCAATACTTGAAAATTTGTGAAAAGCTCTGCATGCTCAAAAGTAACACCTACTGCAATTGATAATTGCAATGCTGTAGGTTTGTATTTGATAAACAGAGTGAGTATGAGCACCTTACCTAACAGTTTCCTTTATGGAGCTTTATCATCCTACTTTACCTGGCAACTATGACACAATAGGTTGTCCAGAGGGATACTTAAAACAAAAAGAAAAAACAAAAAAGTAAAGTATTACAACAGTTGACAATCAAGTACAGTAATCTGAAGCACAATGAAAGGAACTTGGAAAGTATATCATAGGGCATCCCCTATTTAGCTCCAGATCAATTGATCTACACTAAGCCATCTTTGAACTGTAGAGCTTGACGAGTTGTCAATAAGCAAAGCAGACAATTCCAAGAGGACTAAGTTAGGTAATGCTGCTTTCTAATTAGAAAAAGTGAGTTAGCTGATCTCCAGCTAGAGGCTAGAAACAATTTTGCAGCAGTAGTTGTTAGAGTGATTACCTTCAGCTGCAGTACAAAGGGGGATAGAGTCACCCAAGAGAAACAGAATCTGATGTGACAAGGGAACATGCAAAGAGAACTGAGAAGGGACATTTGGCCCCACTCACCGAATACAGTTCAGATACCTCACAATATGAAGATGAAGAAAAGGATGATGAGATTAAAATTAACATGAAAGAAGCTATTAAAATTATTGCAAATGCCTGGACGCAAGTTAAAGAAAGCACTATAATGACAAATACAGAATCTCACTACTACGAAATTTTCATTACAACAAAATATTTTTTAGGTCCATGGCAGTCCGTTGTAATGGAATTTTACCTGAATATAAATTGCTCAAAAAAAATTAAAGGAACACTTTGAAAACACATCAGATTTCAATGAGACAAAAAATCATGCTGGATATCTATACTGATATGGACTGGGTAATGTGTTAGGAATGAAAGAATGCCATATCATTTGTTGGAAATGAAAGTTATCAACCTACAGAGGGCTGAATTCAAAGACACCCCAAAAATCAAAGTGAAAAAAAGTCTTGTCCATTTTGCCGAAAAGTCATTGCAGCAGCTCAAAATTGTACTTAGTAGTTGTATGGCACCCACGTGATTGTATGCATGTCTGACAATATCGGGGCATGCTCCTAATGAGATGACAGATGGTGTCCTTGGGGATCTCCTCCCAGATGTGGACCAGGGCATCACTGAGCTCCTGGACAGTCTGAGGTGCAACCTGGTGGCGTTGGATAGACGGAAACATAATGTCCCAGAGGTGTTCCATTGGATTTAGGTCAGGCGTGCATGGGGGCCAGTCAATGGTATCAATTCCTTCATCCTCCAGGAACTGCCTATATACTCTCACCACCTTAGGCCGGGCATTGTCGTGCACTTTGAGGAACCCAGGACCCACTGCATCAGCATAGTGTCTGACAGTGGGTCCAAGGATTTCATCCCGATACCTAATGACAGTCAAGGTGCCGTTTTCTAGCCTGTAGAGGTCTGTGTATCCCTCCATGGATATGCCTCCTGAGACCATCACTCACCCACCATCACACCGGTCATGCTGAACGATGTTACAGACAGTATAACATTCTCAACGGCTTCTCCAGACCCTTTCACCTCTGCCACATGTGCTCTGGGTGAACCTGCTATCATCTGTGAAAAGCACCGGGCCCCAGTGGTGGATCTGCCAATTCTGGTATTCTAGGGTAAATGCCAGTTGAGATCCACGGTGAGCACAGGGCCACTAGAGGACTTCAGGTCCTTCTTGCCACCCTCATGAAGTCTGTTTCTGATTGTCTGGCCAGAGCCATTCATATCAGTGGCCTGCTGGAAGTCATGTTGTGGGGCTCTGACTGTACTGACCCTGTTCTTCCTTGACCAAAGGAGCAGATACCAGTCCTGCTGATGGGTTAAGGACCTTCTACAGCCCTGTCCAGCTCTCCTAGAGTAACTGATTAACAACCCCCTCCACTATTTAACTGACCAGATCAACATCCCAGAAGTTTCATTGACTTGATGCTATACTCTGATTAAAAAGTGTTCCTTTAATTTTTTGGAGAAGTATGTATACATATATACACATATATATAGTTTATACACATTATTTTGAACTGAGTGTTCTGGTCATTTCAGTTTTAGGATGAATTGTCAATATTATTAAATACAGAAAAGTTTAAGATTTAATACCAAATGTTCTTACTTAGCTGTCTTCAGATTTCAAGTGATTTGGTGAATAATCATACCAATCTTTCATGATTATCATACACAACTGCCATGGACTTCAACTGATCTGAAAGTCCATTTTTGTATTTCTGATCTCATATTTTCTATATAAAAATTTGCAAACAGAAAAAAATTCTGGAAATAAACCAGTGTTGTAATTTTTATGAAGGTCCCTTCCTGCCATGGATCTACTGCAGGCAGTTCTAGCTGATGCGGCCAGTGTAAAAAATATACTTCTCAAAACTTACAAAAACAAATCTAAAAAAAGTAGCTGGATGAAACAGAATGGCAGGACTCAACTTTGTAAGCAATGAAAGCGAATAAGCCTGTTTGTTGGATCTGAAAGGCAAAGAAGAAAGTGCAAGATCATCTTTTCTTCAGATCACCAGTCTGGAAAGCAAGATAGTAATTTGCAAGAAGTAAAGATGGCAGGTCTTGCATGATCAAAGCGAGGAAGGCTGGCTGTGTCAATGGAAGCAACTTTAAAAGGAGGCACCACAACTGATGTATTTTTTGAGAACATTAATAAGTTCAATATTTTATTTTGTACCTCTACTAAAAGCACAATAGCAATATGAATATTTGAATAAGTATTATTAAAAACATAAACATGTATTGTTGAATCAGTATAGCTTTGGTTACTGAATTTTATGTTATGCAGCACCCATTAGAGGAACAAAATCCTGAAATATAAACAGTAAATTTACCAGTATGTTCATAATGTGATGTTCTATTTTTATATATTGAAGGAGTTTAGGAGTATAACAAATGCTGCACAAAGGACCTACCATATATATATATCTGCGGTGGGCTGATGCCCTACCTGGGGTTTGTTTCCTGCCTTGCGCTTTGTGTTGACTGGATTGGCTCTAGCAGACCTATGTGACCCTGTAGTTAGGATATAGCAGGTTAGACTATTATGCTTGTTATTGACAGGTGTTGTACTTGGAATATTCAGCATAACTGGGCTTTTAAAATAAATTTGTATTGTTTTTAACTATGCCTAATTTGTTTTTCTATGCCTAGTGTTTACTTTTGTTGCTGTGGCACTTGTGTAAGAAACGTAAAATAATGCAATAAATGAAAAACTGGGTATTTTTTATATGCTCATACAGACAGATTTCATTCACTGTTCCCAAAGTTAAAGGTTAATAACTTGTGTGATTCCAGTATTTTATCAGTAACAGGCATGCATACTCCTTGCGAGTGATAATAGAGGAACTGTGAGACAACAAGAAGAAAATGTTACAGTGCTGTTATGCTGTTTGCATAGCATAGTCCTATAAGCCAGATGCTATTATTTCTTATTTCTGTCTGCATCTTTAGATTGCTACAAAGCTGTACCAAAATTATAAACTTATGAGTCCTAATTACTCAAC
Organism: Polypterus senegalus; assembly: GCF_016835505.1. NCBI lineage: Eukaryota > Metazoa > Chordata > Cladistia > Polypteriformes > Polypteridae > Polypterus > Polypterus senegalus. The sequence continues at coordinate 46,427,982 of NC_053163.1, forward strand.
ACTGTCATATTTGCATAACAGGTATAGGTGAAGAATTTAAGCCAGATGACATCAGTTGTAGATAAAAAGTCAAGGCAATCACAACACGGTGTATGGCTTATAGGAGGACTCTCTGTGACCTTGTGGACGATCCTGATTCATGGGACAGTAATGAAGCATATATTTCAGCTCAGTGCAATGTCAAACACCTGAAAGTGGTCAATGATGCAGCAGAGAGAGGGGTGGCACTGATTCAGTCATTCAATTTGGCCATCACAAGTTGTAGAACATCGCAAACAGTTTCCAACACTAACAAAAACTCTGTTTACTGAATAGCCCTGAAGAACTGGACAGAACAGTGATATAAGCATGTACGATTCTGTATAATGAATATAGAAAAATTCTGACCTCTTATGCCACCAGTAAATATTGTTTAATTGTCATAAAACTTTGTGTAATTTCTAATGGTAACTAGAGGAACAAAACTAGGGGATAAGAAGTGGGAAAATAAAAACATGGATTTTCACTGGCACTCTAATATATTATATATATATATATATATATATATATAAAAATTATACATACATTGTTTATGAAAACATTACATTCGGTAACAAAAAATGACATCTTGTAAATTGTGTGCAGTTTTTGTTGCAATTTAATTGTAAAGTAAAAAACCTGCACATTCAATAAATACTTTAAATTCACAGATGTTGATTTCAGAGAAGGATAAGATCTATATATTCTTATAAAACTACTTTTTTACCAGCAGTCTTGTTACCAAGCAATGTTGATAAAATCCATAGGCTTTTCTTACCTCTACAATGTAGTTTACAGTCTTATTTAGAAAATCGATTTATAAAAGTAACATAAACTCTAAATGATCTCAGATGTTTACCTTTATTTTGGTGTTTTTGTCTAATTTTAATGAAGTCATTAAGGTCCATTTACTGTCTGCTATACTTCCCTTGAGAGATGTTCAATTTGGATAAGAGAGTCAACTTAGCAATTTGAAATTACATGTGCACGCAGATAAATTTACTATTCAAGCAATAAAAGATGATAGGTCTTAATTAGATATTTCATTATATTTAGTGGGCATGGGCATTTTGATGGTTTTTACTTTTGTGTCAATGTATATAACTCAAGCAAACTGCAATTTTTGCATTGATGTTTAAAAAAATGTTGAATTAAAGATTTTAACTTGAAATTAATAACATTTGTAAATTATAACTCAATGCATTTTCAGAATGTTTCCATGCAACACTGTTGAGACTGCTTTGTGACACCCCCAACCCCCCAATGTAAAGACCAGACTAGGGCTTTAAAACACTCTATCATTGTTCCTTAATTAGGCGAACATACTCTTTTGCTAACAAAGAAGATAGGTTAATGTAGTCCTTTCTATATTTGTTACTTTTTGCTCTCCCTATAATCATACCTCCTGATACAGTACATGACTCAATTTACTATCGTCCAAAGTTGCACTTTAATGACAGAGATACAATTAATTGTATAGTGGCGAAATGCTGTTGTAAGTGGTTGTATTACAGTATTAATATTGTTATTAATGTATTATTACAGTAGTTCAGTAACCATTAATTCATAAGATGTATGTATTTTGCCAATGTTAAGTTACTTGAAGTTAGGTTAACTTAGGGTAGGTTACAACAGGTCAGATGTATACTTCAACATTCTTCACTGTATATGCTCAAAGTACATTCAAAGTATTAATGTTGTTTAATAACATTTCAGAGACCAATGTAAAGCAGGTATTTGAACCTTTTAATGTGATGACATGTATTTTAACTAGCCTACTAGTAGCATTGCCATGAACTGTATAAGGAGCTACCGGAACTTCTCAGAAACAAGGACAGGTCATGGGGTACAAAAATGTGATTCAGCATTTGTCAATGTAGTCAGCAAATTTAAATAGTTTGATTATTACTGCTGTTTTCACATTTTTCCCTTCAGGTTTGATTAAATGTGCTTTGTCATTGCAACGTTAGAATTACAGTAACAGTCTATGGATAATCCTGTTCCCACAGTTTACAGAAGATAACAAATGATGTCCACACTTGTCTTTGAATATAAGCAGTTTAAACAGTATAACACTCAAAAGCAAGCCAGGTGTTCTATACTGTAAGCTGAATTGATTCTGCATATGGTGTTAAAAGTTTCTGAACGAAAATTAGGTAACCTGGTTAGCTGATTTTGTTACAACATATGTTTAGCTTATGCAGGTTTAGAGTGTTTGTCTATTGGTTTGTGTGTAATACACCTTGGCAAGTTGGGCTTTGAGAAAATAAAATTAGGTGGTGTCAGTGTTGTACTTTAGAGAAATTAACTTTGGAGACCTATTAAACCACATGATGCAAATAAAAAGACTGCATTTCCTTGTATTTTAATGTCCAGAATATGAAATCCAAATTTTTTCCAATATTTTGCATTAAGAAGAAAACATTAACAGGTTTGCTGTTTTCCAATTTTATAAGACAAAGAAAATAGGCCTTTTTCATTTTTCCTATTTCAGAAAGAAATCAAATGGTTAAAATATACATGTCCCTTTCTCACAGTTTCTACTCCTAATTGCGTTTGATTTTGATTTTTGTCATGAGTAAGCAGCAGTAGTCAAGCACTGATCAGTTATTATTTTACTAGTGTCTTTATAAATGTTATACTGTTGGAGGATTTAATATAATGCTTCTGTGCTTTATGTTCTTAGTAATTGTAAAGTGGCCTTGCGAAGACTGTTGAAAATGAGTCACAAATTGTTAAAACATTAAAGATTATCCCATGGCTATTGTGAATGAAACCACTGTTATCCATGTCCTTATATGAATTGTCTGTGTACTTTCGGAACATGGAGTAGCCTTACAAGTCACATATAGGAGTCCCAAATGGTACCATGGTATAAATCAGAATTAGCGATGTTCAGTCATTAGTTGTACGGCTGTGCTGAGTTTAATTTCAATTATATTGTTCTTACTGGAATGTATCAAAGAGTAGAAGTCCTTTGACTGCATGTTGACCCATTCTTGCACAGCGTCAATAACCTCCTTATTTTACTTCTTTTTGCCCTCCTAAAAATTCCTTAAGTGGACCAAAGAGATGATAGTCCCTCTCTGAATGACTTGCACTAATCATACACTCTAGACCGAGAGAGACCCTCATCCCCAGAACTGATTTATAAGTCTCAAATAAATCTGAGATGTAATGGCTCCTTCATTTGTCAAAAATTGAATAATAATTTGCTGCGCAACACTACTGTGCACCTCCTGCTCCGATATGTTGATGACAACTGACAGGAAGGGGGGGAAAAGCAGCACTACTAATGACAAGTTCAAAGATGCATGTGTTTGTCCAATGAGTCATGTCTACCTTGCACTCTTCATAAGAACACAGCATGCCAATTTCTGTTGATAATAAATGCCCCTTTACTATTAACATACTCCTTTTTTTTAAATATCAATCTCTCTAGGCATGATTACAATTATAGCTGTCTATGTTATGTTCTCTTGGTCAGTTGTATCAGTGATGCAGCCTGTAATGTAAGGAAGTATCAGTTTTAGAAAAATCTTCTTTGTTCTTAATACTTAATACTGGTAAATAGGAAAACAAGCAGTAACAGTATCAAACATTCATATCATGAATGTTAACATGTATGGAGCTTGGCCCTTAAGCAGATGAAAAAATAAACCTACATTTTTTTTTCCCAAAATCCAATCTTGTATCAATGATGGAATTTTTCCGAGTATTAGCAGTTAAGTAATTAAGACAGAACTTAATAAGTGGCAGCAATCAAGATGACCAAAAGTATGATTATTTATTACTCAAAGGAAGAATAAGACCTCAATCACAGAGGCAAACACAGGTTAAATATGGAATTTATACTAAGCGTCTTAAAACTAGAAACCAGGATAAACCAAAAGGCTGGTATGATCCAAAATCTTCCCATGAAGAAGAACCAATGTACTTTATAGATTTAGGTGTGCTGAATCAATTTCTGAATTTGGAATTTCTCTACCACAAACCATTTGTGAGATATCAGATTCAGACAAAAAAAGAAAAGTTTTTTTTAAATGTTAATGTTTGTTTTATGGTATAAGTATTTTTCATGCTCAGAATATTATTTAAAGTGTATTGTAAGATGAACAATTGCAGTTTTCCTCATTCATTATGTTGAGCTGAGGTGAAAACAACTAAAAATTAAGTATTTGCTACACATTTTTTACTCTCAACTAGTAATTTTTTAGTTATTCCTTCAAAATAACCAGGGATTTACATTTAGAAGATTAGAAAGATGTCTTTTTATTTTCCAAATGAAAGACAGTTGTTATTTAAACATTTTTTACAGAAATATGTAAGGTCAGGTTAACCTCTGTTGTCTTGTACAGGTAGAAGATAAGCAAACAGTAAAAGAATACACATCTTTCACTAATTGGAAAAGAAAGCATGTGCTAGACGGAAAGCTATGAGGAGCTAGTTGAGGAGCTTCTCTCTTCCTACTTATTACTTAAGTGCAACAGGTATTTAAAAACTCATTTCCTACACATTGTAATTAGTTTTTTTTTCCTCCAGAGAAGATGGTAGCAGTCTCTGATGAACACAGTGACAAGTTCCATCAGGTCTTCACTCAAATGGAGAGACGTTATAATGGAAAGTGGAGGGAGTCAATGTTAGTAGATGTCTGTTGGTCATTCCACCATTTGTGAGTTATAATTACAATATATTTAAAACAAGTATATGTGTAATGTATAATTTTTTCAAGTAAATTTTGAAAATACATTTCTCTAAAATAATATTTTTCCTTCATCTTTCAAAAAAGTGGATGTGATAGAGCAATTATGTTGCCAGGTCTGCATTCAGCACCCTCAAGCCTATATAAAGAACACCTAAAATGTTTGACAGGAACAAAAGGTAATTTTATGGCAGACAAGTGTTACTCGCATGAAACAGCATGAATCAAAATTCACAGTTCAAGAGTCATTTTTTGTGCTGCTTCATGTAAAATGTGAGGTGTATGAACTAGCAGAAGATGCTTATGGGGAGAAACAATCTAAGGAAAGACACACAGTACCTGTTGCTTGGGAGTGGGCCGGTCACACCAACAAATAAGAGTTAGCAACTGCTGGTTACCTTTTGCCTTGCAGCTTGAACAAAAGAGGAATGAAGAACTGCATCTGTCACTGGAGGGGATTTGTTGACTGAACTAAACAAAAATGTTAGGAGCTCCAAAGACAGGCAGCTAGTCAGCAGCTACAAAGACAAATTGAATCTCAGACTGAAACAATCATGATGATTGAAAGTTTCTTAATGGCAAGATGACCATTAGCCAGCACCTGCACATAAATAGTTGCATACTTGCCACTGACTACAACAAAATCCTGCAGTAAATATTTCCTACAGGGCCCCAGTATCTGTCGCTCATACAGAGGCAAGCAATGCAAACAAACAATAATAACTAAAATGTACTGCCTCCCAAAAGAAAGAAAAAAACACACACACACAAGTAAGTATAAAGGACACTTGAATATGTCTAGGATTCTTAAAAACACAACTCAAAAACCATTAAAACAACAAAAAAGTGTAAAAAAAATGTCCAAGACTCCTAAAGCCTTGCCACCATATGGAAATGAAGGAGTATATGAGCCACAATCAAGTTAGGCAAACTTTTTTGTATATACCCATTTAGTTTTTTTGTCAGTGGTAGCTGAACAAAAAAATGCCACACATTCATATTAAAGAGGGAACTAAACATGGTGTCAGGTCAAGCATGAGTCAAAGACAGAATACACAAGGCCCAGGAAACACAAAATTTATGGAGGAGTTACATTGTTCAGTGGAGGTTAAAGCCAGGCAGTCTTAACAAAAATATGATGGGCGTGTAAATTGGATGGCTGCTCAGACCAACAATGCATGGTGATTGCTAGGTATTGTGCATAAATACAGACATCTATCACTAGAGCTGGCAAGATATTATTTAGAAGTGTTTCTTAAGCTATGCGTTTGGTCAAGGACAAGTTTGTGATGGGTCACTGTGTGGTAAAAGTAGCCCAGTTCTCTGGTAGTGATAAACTGTTTTCTATTTAGCATGCTAATTATTGTGCTAGTATGCAATCCAACATGTATCCATAAACAATGTTAATCACAGGGAGCTTTTACTGCTATGGTATGAAAATGTAATAAATATTCCCCATGATACCCGCAACCCCTCACAGTTTGAAAAAGATCAAACAGATGACTAACAAGCAAAGACACATATAAGGAAGGAGCAGTCAGACAAGCTTGTAAGGTGAAGGCACCATGGTGTTAGTTTGAAATGGCATGATGATTTTGGGGTTTTGTGTGCTGTGTGGGGTGTGTCCATAGGGTGTGGGAGAGTTGTATGCTAAAAGCAGTTTCATATCACACAGGCAGAGTTCTGGTAGGGGGCTCATCTTGTGTTCACCTTAAGCATACATTAAATATTAAACAGAACTGCAAAGAAAATATAATGTAAGTTTTATATGCTTTTACAAGGCTGAAATCCTTCTTGTAACACTCTTTTAAAAATTATTATTAAATTTAAGTCTACTGGAAGTGTGAAAAACAAGTGTGTTGGACCATTGAGAACCATAAGAAAAGGGTGAGACAGCCTTGAGAATAGAGCTATCAAACATTCAGAACATGGTCTCTGAGTAGAAACATTTCAAACTCGATTGTTCTATGAAAGCTTCATTAAGGTTTACACTAATCACAAATACAAATAGCACAAATTGTTTAAGGAATAATTTAGCTATGTGATTCGTCTTGTGAAAACCGAGGTAATGTACTGTTAATGAAAGTGATCATTTGGCAACTTTTTTCATTTGTAAAATAAAGTTATGTAAAACAAGGTAGATAAGTAATTAATAACTTAGCCATTTGAATTAACTAATTGCACTGGATAAGAAATAAAGCTGTCAATTTACAGTGCATCCAGAAAGTATTCACAGCGCATCACTTTTTCCACATTTTGTTATGTTACAGCCTTATTCCAAAATAGATTAAATTCATTTTTTTCCTCAGAATTCTACACACAACACCTCATAATGACAACGTGAAAGAAGTTTACTTGAGGTTTTTGCAAATTTCTTAAAATTATGAAAAAAATTAATTTAATCCATTTTGGAATAAGGCTGTAACATAACAAAATGTGGAAAAAGTGATGAGCTGTGAATACTTTCCGGATGCACTTTAAGTGAACAATCATGCTATCCTTTTAAAAATGATGATATCCTTGCTTCACCCTATTATAAAGAAAAATTTGTTTCTCTCAGCTATACTAAAGCTTACACTATTTGCACTGGCAATGATATAACCTTAGAAATCTATTCCCTATTTTGAATAATTATTATTTTATTAATATTTTTGCTTTACACTTTTTTCTTTTAGTAATATTCATGTGAGAAATATTCTTTACTTTTAAAAACATTTACTTGTGTTTATTATTGACTATAGTTATTTCTCTATGTATGGTTCTCTTGTCATAATGATAAATAGTCCTCTTCTTCAGTCCTACTATGAGTATGGTACAAATTTTCTTATCTAGGTCCTCAGATTAAAACATTTAAGAACTCCTGACCTAGAAAAAAACAAACTAAAGCATGACATAGATGCAAAACTAAGCAGAGACAAAACAGTAGCCAGTGTGGCTTAGACAACTAGGCTTCAATTCTCGGGCACACACAGTGCTAGAGAATCTACAGTAGATAGACTCTATTAAAAAAAAATGCTAGGAACCAAAATGCAAACACAACACAATGTAGCTGTTACTCAGGCTCTTTAAAGAAGACTGATGGGAAGAATATGGCTGCCACTTGTGAGAAAACTGTTTGCTGGACATGATTAAAACAAAGAAAAATATCTACCTATAAAAGGTCTTTCTTTTCTTTTTTTCCAATGAAACCAAGTTCAAACTTCCCTTCCATTCCATTTTTTCCACTTAGTTGCCTACATTGCTCTCTCGCCACACAAAACATTCTCATTGCAAAGCAGTCACACCAGCATTATGTCTATCACATTAATGTGTTTAGTGCATGACATTGCAGGAAGCTGGAAGTAAAACAACAAAAGAAGCAGCAACCAAATCATTTAAAGACACCGATTACAATAACAAATGGTACAGAGGAACGTCCAAAACCCAGTATGATTATAAGCTGAGTCAGCAACATCAATCTATCCATCTATCAGACTTCTTAACCAGCTCATCCAGGGCATGGTTGTGGGGAAGTTGGAGCTTATCCAAGCACTCATGTCAAAAAATAAGTTGTGCTGCCTTCAAACTCTCAAGTACCCAATGAATGTGTTGTGTCACCAGTGTGTTACATAAAATTATAGATTTGCAAAAGGTTTAAATATTCCTTTTGAATTTTTGATTGCTATGCAAATGCTACACAGACCCCATCAGGGCTGTGCTGCCAGACTACAAATCCCAACCTTCCCTGCTGGTTCCCGAATGGGTGCCTATATGGAGGGCTGTTGCCATCTAATGCTTAGTGAGATTAAACATCCCCCATTCCTTACTTGTCCTCTTCCATTCTCATAAAAAGGGAAGGTATTAACACTAGAATCCCTGAAGCCTGCGAAAAAGTCATAATGCTGGGCCTCCTTAAATTCCTTTGCTCCTCTTCATCAGTGACATTGGTTTGCAAATGTGTTAATCAGCAAAAGCAGCAAGTAGCCTGCTATCCCATTTCACACATCATTATAGACATGAAATGTATGTATACAAAATAATGATATATTGTTGACCCTATACAATTCCAAACACCTCACAACCAGATAAAAAGACTTGAGCTGAGAGACCTTTGCAACTGACTTCAGCTGAGTCAGTGGGGGTTAGAATGGTAGGGTTCTTGCTGCTTGTGCTGATCAACACATTTGCAAATCAAAGACGCTGATGAAGAGGTGCCAAGTAATTTAAGGAGGCCCAGCATTATGACTTTTTTTCGTAGGCTTCAGGGATTCTAGCGTTAAGCCGATGTCCAATTGGGACGCCTGTCCATTTATTTTGTGCTCAGGCTGCCTCCCCTAGTGACTACAGTGTTGAACTCCATACTGGCTACAAGAACATTTCCAGAAACTTGCTGCACACATCAGAGGATCTGAATCTCCTTAGCAAATCCACTCTGCTCTGGCCCTTCTTACACAGCACCACTTCATTGTCACTCCAGTCCAGTCATCCCAGTTTTGATGTCACTACACTGGTTACCTGTCATTTAGAATTGACTTTAAAATACTGCTTATGGTTTACAAAGCCTTAAATAATCTTGCTCCATCTTATATTTTGGAATGTCTTACACCTTACACTCCAAATCCTAACCTTAGATCTTCAAATGAGTGTCTGCCTAGAATTCTAAGAGCTAAACTTAAAAGAAGTGGTGAGGCGGCCTTCTGCTGTTATGCACCTAAAATCTGGAATAGCTTGCCAATAGGAATTTGCCAGGCTAATACAGTGGAGCACTTTAAAACACTGCTGAAAACACATTACTTTAACATTGCTTTCTCATAACTTCATTTTAGTTCAATCCTGGTGCTCTGTATATTCAATTAATTATCATTATTATTCATGGTGGCTCCAAAATCCATACTAACTCCTACTTTCTCTTCTGTTCTTTGTCTGGTTTTCTGTGGTGCCGATCTGCACCACCACCAAGGTTATTATAGTTAACGAAAACTAAAGTCAAAACTGAAACTATTATTAAAAAAACATTTTTGTAAACTGAAATAAAATAATTAACAAAACCGAAATGAAAAACTAAAACTAAATGAAACCATTGAAGTAGCTGGAAACACTAACTGAAATAAAATAATAATTTACCAAAATAATTTTAGTTTTCATTTTTGAATGAATATTCTTGCTGTTAGTTTTTAACCCTTACAACTTTTAACTCTAAAACTGAACATCATCCAACACAAGCTGCCTGCACATATTCATCCATTCAACGGCTGCTTATGACAGAGGGCAGGTGTTCACACAGCATTTGCTGTGAAAAAGCGAGCTGAATACACATGTAAGGTGTGTGGAATAAAAAGCGATTTACATACCACCTTTCTATGCACTTGTTGTATATCAAAATGTAATTTAAATACCTGGAATTGGAATGTGTTGATCAACAAAAACATTGCTGTATGGACAGAAAAATCACAAGTGAGTAACGTTTCAGTTTACTTCTCAGGTGCCTGCTTTTGGTTAACAGCAATTCACCTGCCACTTCGCACATGAAGTATAGAGAAAGTATAGTAATTATGAAAACAAATTTGACCTCAAGATTTTGGTGAATCTTGATATTTTAGACCTCCCTGAGTCCAAAAATACCGTTTTTTGGAATTACGTATGTGTGAGTGTAAACATGATAACTCAAAAACGCAACTAGATAGATGGATGAAATTTGGCATGTGGTTGTTACACCAGAATTGTAGATCTGTATTAACTTTTGGGCCAAATCCATCAACTAGAAGTGGTACTTTACCTGAACACATACTTGATTTTTTTTATTCATGCAGTAAAGTTATTCAACTTTACTTTTATAATAATTGTTCAATATATTATTAATTTGATTTGATTTTTCATTGATGGTTCTTTAATGTACATAATATAATCATTGTCTTGCGGTTTACTCCTCAAATATTCATCCCCATATCTGTATACACGAGAAAGTCTAGGGGAGACTACTCCCGATTTTTGAAAATAAAATGGCACCGATCAAGAGACTTACAATGTCAACATACAAGATCAGCATATTGTTAATCACCAATCACTTTTGCTTTAAAAACAAAGCAATACAAACTTTGTAAACTACCTGAGTTGGCAATGTCTCTACTGAACTACAGATAGATAGATAGATAGATAGATAGATAGATAGATAGATAGATAGATAGATAGATAGATAGATAGATAGATAGATAGATAGATAGATACTTTATTAATCCCAAGGGGAAATTCACATAATCCAGCAGCAGTATACTGATACAAAAAAAAAAAACAGTATTAAATCAGAGTAATAAAAATGCATGTAAAAACAGACAATAACTTTGAATAATGTTAGCGTTTACCCCCCCAGGTGGAATTGAAGAGTTGCATAGTGTGGGGGAGGAACGATCTCCTCAGTCTGTCAGTGGAGCAGGACAGTGACAGCAGTCTGTCACTGAAGCTACTCCTCTGCCTGGAGATTACACTGTTTAGTGGATGCAGTGAATTCTCCATAGTGACAGGAGCTTGCTTAGTGCTCGTCGCTCTGCCACATATGTTAAACTGTCCAACTTCATTCCTACAATAGAGCCTGCCTTCCTAACAAGTTTGTCCAGGTGTGAGGCGTCCTTCATCTTTATGCTGCCTCCTCAGCACACCACTGCATAGAAGAGAGCACTTGCCACAACCGTCTGGTAGAACATCTGCAGCATCTTATTGCAGATATTGAAGGACGCCAACCTTCTAAGGAAGTATAGTCGGCTCTGACCTTTCTTACACAGAGCATCAGTATTGGCAGTCCAGTCCAATTTATCATCCAGCTGCACTCCCAAGTATTTATAGGTCTGCACCCTCTGCACACAGTCTCCTCTGATGATCACAGGGTCCATGAGGGGCCTGGGCCTCCTAAAATCCACCGCCAGTTCCTTGGTCTTGCTGGTATTCAGGTGTAAGTGGTTGGAGTCGCACCATTTAACAAAGTCTTTGATTAGCTTCCTATACTCCTCCTCCTGCCCACTTCTGATGCAGCCCACAATAGCAGTGTCATCAGCAAACTTTTGCACATGGCAGGACTCCGAATCGTATTGGAAGTCTGATGTATATAGGCTGAACAGGACTGGAGAAAGTACAGTCCCTTGCGGCACTCCTGTGTTGTTGACCACAATGTCAGACCTGCAGTTCTCGATAAGCACATACTGAGGTCCGACTGTAAGATAGTCCATGATCCATGCCACCAGGTGTGAATTTACTCCCATCTCTGTCAGCTTGTAACTAAGGAGCAGAGGTTGGATGGTTTTGAAGGCACTAGAGAAGTCCAAAAACATAATTATAACAGCACCACTGCATCTGTCCAAGTGGGAGAGGGATCAGTGTAGCATATAGATGATGGCATCCTCTGCTCCCACCTTCTCCTGGTATGCAAACTGCAGAGGATCGAGGGAGTGGCGGACCTGTGGCCTCAGGTGGTGAAGCAGTAGCCGCTCCATGGTCTTCATCACATGTGACGTCAGAACAACAGGCCGGAAGTCATTCATCTCACTAGGATGTGATACCTTTGGGACTGGGGTGCTACAAAATGTTTTCCAAAGCCTCGGGACTCTCTCCTGTTCCAGGATCAGGTTGAAGATGCGCTGTAGAGGACTCCCCAGTTCCAGCGCACAGGCCTTCAGCAGTCGTGGCGATAAATCATCTGGACCCGCTGCTTTGCTGGCACAAAGTCTCCGCAACTCTCTGCTCACCTGCGCTGCTGTAATTGTGGGTGGGGATGTCTCTCCTATACTGTTATCAGCAGAAGGACGGTTGGAGAATGCAGTACTCCAAGGTGAGCATGAGTTAGGGTGGTCAAACCTGTTAAAGAAGTTGTTCATTTGATTTGCTCTCTCCACGTCTCTCTCGATGGTGGCACCCCGCTTCAAGCTGCAGCCAGTGATGATCTTCATCCCAGTCCACACTTCCTTCATGCTATCATTCTGCAACTTCTGCTCCAGCTTCCTCCTGTACTGCTCCTTCGCCGCACTGAGCTGGACTCAGAGTTCCTTCTTCACGTGCTTGAGCTCATGCTGATCACGCCTTTAAAAGCCCTTTACTTCTGGTTCAAAAGGCCCTTGATGTCACTTGTAATCCATGGCTTGTTGTTAGCATAGCAGCGTACTGTTCTTACTGGAACTACAATGTCCATACAGAAGTTGAAGTAATCAGTTGTGCATTCAACAGCCTCTTCAATATTCTCACTATGTGACCCCTGCAGGATATCCCAGTCAGTAGTTCCAAAGCAGTCTCTCAGAGCCTGCTCTTCCTCAGGGGACCTCAGCCTCGTGTGGTTGTAGGTAGCGCTTTCACTCTTGGTTTGTAGTGCGGCTGAAGCAGAACCAAGTTATGATATGCTTTTCCAAGTGCAGGCAGCGGGTTGCGCTGCATGCGTCTTTAACGTTTGCATACAGTAGGTCAATAGTCCTATTTCCCCGCGTGTTACAATTCACATACTGGGAGAAGGCAGGTAATGTTTTGTCCAGCATCACATGGTTAAAGTCTCCAGCGATTAGCACAAGCGCCTCGGGGTGCTGCGTTTGTAACCCAGCAACTGTGGAATGGATGACATCACCTGCTACCTCCGCGTTCGCCCGAGGAGGCATGTAAACAACAATAACAATGACGTGTCCTAACTCTCTGGGCAAGTAATAGGGACGCAAATTTATGGCCAACAGTTCGATGTCCCTGCAGCAAGTGGAGATTTTAACATTTACATGTTCTGAGTTGCACCACGTTGTATTGGCATAAAGAGCGACTCTTCCTCCTTTCTTCTTATACCCACAGGTATTTGCGTCTCTGTCCGCTCTAACTGTGCTAAGCCCGGGTAGCTCCACGTTAGCATTTGGGATGGTAGTTGTTAACTAAGTTTCACTACAACACAGCAAGCTTTATTCTCTGTAGGTTTTGACATTTTTCACCAGCACAGCCAGTTTGTCGATCTTATTTTGTAGTGAGTTCACATTTTCCGGATAACAGAAGGCACCAAAGGTTTATATGGCCACTTTCTCACAAACCGCTTGGCTTTTATCTTAGCGCCGGCTCGGCTGCCCCGATATCGTCTTTTTACCTCGTCAGGAAAATAGGGAACCATACCTGCTAGGGCATTTCTTCTAAGTGCTTGAAGTTGACAACTTGAATAGGCGAGTCTCGGCATGTAAAAATCAATGTCAAGTAGTAAAAGTACTAAAAAGTGTCCAGGAAGTGATTCCACATAAAAGAAAGTGGCAGAAGTGATCCATGAAATACGTAGAGAATAATAGAGAAAAAAGGTAAACAGATAAAGTCATACACGGAGCTGCTGGAATGGCTGCCACTCATGGTGGCGCCAGATGAACTGTGAAGGTAGGCGAAGAAAGTTTGCCAAGTGATGAAAAGCTAAACATACTAATGTGTTTTTGTATTTATGCTATATTTATATATTTATTAATGTATCATTTTTAGTTAATATTCACAGCTCAAAATACCTGATATTGTGAGAATAATCCAGTAGCTGAATTATGTTTTAAAATATCAGTCCCCATTTTTTCTATGTTTCTCTGTCTCTCAAAATAGATAGTTGAAATCATCATATTCCTTTTGTTCTTAACATCAGCCATATCGTACATAATGCATACCAGGGATTTTTCTTGCCTTTCATCCAAACCTGTTTGAGTAGGCTCCAGGTTCCTGTGATCCTTCTCTGGATAAATAAGTTTAGATAATGTATATATTGTTCTTAATCTCAGATGCTGTCTCTGTCATTTTGTGCCTGTCCATACTCTTATTACTTGCTCTTACTCTGCTCATTAAGGGTTTACCTATACCTTATACATTGGCTATTCAAGTCTCACTGCTCCTAACCTTGACACTACGTGCTTGTTTTTCTTTGTTTCCCTAAATACAGCTAGGTGGGGTCTGTGCACTGATTCAAGCCGGTGATTTTCATGGTCACACCAGTAGAATCTGTTTTCTAATTTTTGATATGTTTTCAGGCCTGCAGGTGGTAAAATTCTGTCTATAAATTTTTTGTACCTGAGATGGAATCAGAGATCAATATGGCTGGTAGAAAATAACAAAGCCCAGTATGAGAGATTTTATAAGCACATTGTTGTTGGTGCAGGATATGTTGTGTGCTGTAGACATTTAGAGTAAAAACCCTCACACCTTAAAATTCACCTAAATTTCATTACAAATTCACCGATTCTGTGCAGTAAAAGGAAAAGAAAAAAAGTGCCAACAGTCAGAGCAGATTTTTCAGTACAAATGACATAGAAAATATTTAAAAAAATATATAATTGTGGAAAATTGTTCATATTCAGTAACTGGTTTTGATTATGCTTGTTTTTATCAGACAAAAACAAAACCAAATGGTAAACTGTGTCATGTAGTGTAATAAGCTTCCACTAACATTAAACTCACATCCACACCCGATACAGTAAGTGTTCAGTTTTATCTGATTGTGACACAAACACTAAACTCCACAGTAGCTTTTTAACCATACCATAATTACTAAAACTAAAAATGAAACTAATCTCACTATTATAAAAAAAAATCCTGGAGAGAAACACAAGGGATACGAGATGTGAACTTCATGTGAAGATCACGGAAGACACAGGAGACAAAGGAGATTTTCCACAGAGTGTCTCACGGAGACCTTAAACACGAGACTTATTATTAACTGCTATAATGTAGATTGCTTTGTCTGTGCTGAAATTCCAAACAGAGAAACCTATCCTGAATTATGGTACAAAGTCATTAAACACATGTCTCACTGACCTCATTAAAAAGATTCAGCCTGTTGGGACTCGAACGATTCCAAATATTGTTTTATAGAAGTTCTGAAATAAAAGTGAAACTAATTAAATAACAACAAGTCAAAGAAAAAAAAATCTTAAAAATGTGTATCTGGAAAACCAAACACGGGGGTTGGCTAACGAAGTGAGCAGGGGGTGAAGCCCCCTAGTATACAGTATATAAAAATAAAATAGAAATGTTTTTGTAAAATAAAAACTAAATTAAAACTAAAAATACACAATGAAGGAAAAATAAAACTAAACTGAAGGTCAGAACCTAAGTAAGGTAAGGTAAAATGCAGAAATAAAAACTAATATAAAAAGGTAAAACTACAATAACCTTGGCCACCACCACCTAATCAAAGCACTGTGATGTCCCAACATTGATGGATTAAAGGCCAGAAGTCCACGTGACCGTCATCACCAAATTCTTCCATGAGAACCCTGAATACAATGAGGACTGATTGAGGTAATTTATGTAAGGTAGAATACCTAGAGGGGGCTGGGTGGTCTCGTGGCCTGGAACTCCTGCAGATTTTATTTTTTTCTCTAGCCATCTGGAGTTTTTTTTTTTTCTGTCCTCCCTGGCCATTGGACCTTACTTTTATTGTTTGTTAATTTTCCATCCATCCATTATCCAACCCGTTATATCCTAACTACAGGGTCACGGGGGTCTGCTGGAGCCAATCCCAGGGCACAAGGGAGGAAAAAAACCCGGGCAGAGTGCCAGCCCACTGCAGGGTGCACACACAAACACAAACTAGGGACAATTTAGAATCACCAATGTACCTAACCTGCATGTCTTTAGACTGTGGGAGGAAACCGGAGCAGACACGGGGAGAACATGCAGACTCCACGCAGGGAGGACCCAGGAAGCGAACCCAGGTGTTCTAACTGTGAGGCAGCAGCGCCATTGCGCCACCCTCTTTGTTAATTAGTGTTCTGTAATTTTAATTCTAATTTATTTGGTCTTTTTTCTCTTTCTTCATCATGTAAAGTACTTTGAGCTACATTGTTTGTATGAAAATGTCCTATATAAATAAATGTTGTTGTTGTTGATGTGAATCCTAGGTACCTGTAGCTCTGCACTACTTCCACATCCTCCTCATGAATAGTGAATGCTCTCAAAGGTTTTTTGGCATGTCAGAAGTCCACTACCAGTTCTAATGACTTGCTGATGTTGAGTTGCAAGCTATTGTCCTCACAAGATGAAGTCCTAAATGACTTTCCTGTACTCTGACTCATCTGCATTATTAATTCATCCTATGATACACACCACCATTTCTGACACATAGTTTCTCAGCCTCACAAACTGCTGTCTGTTGGTCAGGTAGTCCATATCCCAGGAGATTGTGGGAGCATTATGATTCAAAGCCTAAGGCAGCACTGGAAAAGTTAAAAAACATTATCCTGACTGTGGCTTTGTCCAAGTGGAAATGTGCTCTGTAGATGAGAGCATCCTACACACCTATATGTACATGATAAGCAAACTGCAGAGGACCCAGATATATAGCTTTTCAAGATACTTGGGAACAAATAATAGTTTTGGATCTTTGGAGACAAATAACTTCAAGTAGAACCAAGTTACCAAACTTAGAAGAGAAGAGAAGGAATTCAAATTATAGCAGTATGTTAGGTAAAGTGGACAGTCTTATAGGCAATAGTAGTACATTTAGAAAACTGCAAAATAATAATAATAGTGTTATAGTATACTTTTAAATTCAATTAGCGTAAAATAATTTCTATACTGTGCTATATTTTTCCTTGAGAATAGTACATATTAATAAACTGGTGAAAACTAAATGAAAACTAAAATAAATATTTTTTTTTAAATGTGGCATTATCAATTAAATAACATAGGTAAAAAAAACAATTTAAATATTTTCATTTAAAACAATTTCCTTAATGCTGAAACCATGGACATTAGCAGTTTCCAATAAAAAAACACACTTCCACCTTCTGCTACAACCTTATTTAATTACAGTCAAACTCTATCATTAAACTCTAACTTTGTACTTTGACCTCAACATATTTGCTTTTGACCTTAAGCTGTTTTCTACTTCATTCTGTTATTTAGTAGTTGATAAATTTTACAGAATTACATTCTAAATCTTGTTACATTAAACCATTTATGTAGACCAAAAAGGTTAGCTTACAATTTCAAATAGCATTACAATTCTATTGCACAGATTAATTCCCATAAGAAAAAAAAAAATCAAAACAGCAATGCAAGGTTATTCAGTATGCTTCCTACCACTAAAAATGTGCTTTTTTCATGCTTTATAATCACTTTAAGTGTTATATAATCCGAAAAATTGCCTAGCTAGAATTTCTATTACTGATCTTAAGATTTATTCATAGGGGACTGTATTAATAGTTCATTAAAATAATTTGTTTATATAGAAAAAAAAAACTTGTTGTCTCATCATCTTATAATACTGTTTTAATTAGTACAATTAGTACATAAGAAAGTCAGCAAAAAATTTTATATTTCATTTTAATTGATATTTAGTTTTACCTGTAAATAGAATTATTCACTACTTACAAATTAAACCTTGAAAAGTAAAGACATAAACACGAAATCATAAACTGAAACATTTAAACAAAAGATTATCATATATATACTGTAGTTAAACTGGAAAAAAATCTGTCTTATTGCAATTGACCCAGCTGATATATTACAAATAGGCCAGACTCACTGCAATGCACAAATGTAGTTTTACTTCAATGAGCCTAGGTAACTAAAAAAATTGCTTTCTTTAGCAGTTAGCCTGGCTCAATGAGAAAGATTGCCCATGACACATCATATTACACCCTCATACACACACACACACACACACTATACGTACATATATTTTAAATAATAACTTCAGTTGCATGCATAAAAAATAATCAGTAAAGAACATTGTGAAGTGTGATTTATATATTTCCATCCATCCATCCAATATCCAACCCGTTATATCCTAACTACAGGGTCATGGGGGTCTGCTGGAGCCAATCCCAGCCAACACAGGCATAAGGCAGGAAACAAACCCCGGGCAGGGCGCCAGCCCACCACAGGGCACACACACACTAGGCACAATTTAGGATCACCAATTCACCTAACCTGCATGTCTTTGGACTGTGGGAGGAAACCGGAGCAACCAGAGGAAACCGAACAGACACGGGGAGAACATGAAAATTCCACGCAGGGAGGACCCTTTATATATTTCATCCTAGTTAAATAATATATATTTGTAACTGCATATTGATTTGTAGAGTGGCACAGTGGGTAATGCTGTTGCTTCACAGTTAGGAAACCTGGGTTCGCTTCCTGGGTTTGCATGTTCTCCCCGTGCCTGCGTGGGTTTGCTCCGGTTTCCTCCCAAAAACATGCAGGTTAGGTGCATTGGCAATAATAAATTGTTCTTTGTGTGTGTGTGCTCTGAGGTGGGCTGGTGCCCTGCCTGGGGTTTGTTCCTGCCTTACGCCCGGTGCTGGCTGGGATTGGCTCCAGCAGTCCCCTGTGACCCTGTTGTTGGGATATAGCGGGTTGGATAATGGATGGATATTGATTTTTAAATAAGTTATTAATTTTTTCATTACTGTATTTTCAGAATTATGATTGATCCATGACTTCAGTAAAAGAGAATGTAAACTGTATCATGTGGTTGTCTGAGCTATAATTAGTCATTGTGGTCCAAAGAAGATTTAGACTCCATTACAGTAACATGCACCACACAGCTAAACTACATTCTTTAGATGAATTGCAGACAAAGATAACTAATGTGATTCATTCTTACTGAAAACCAACTTCAAACCGTATCTGTAGAACTTCAGAACCACATCACGGTTTGCATACATGATGATGGAGGACATGTTGAAAATTAACAATCTCAAGAATACAGTGATGAAAATATTTAATAAATTCTTTCACTCGTGCTTTTAAAGCATTGATTTTAAGTGTATAGCAGTGAAGTTAAGACTATTTAAAACTTACTGTATATTAATCAACTAAAACCTGTTATAAGAATTTTAATCAGTCCTAAGTCACAATGATACATAATACAGAGTTTAAAGAAAATAAGTAATTATTAATTAGCAGGAAAACAGTTATAAATAGTTCTGCAAGATACCACCTGCAGAAAATCACCACAGCATAAGTAACTTGTATTAGTGAACCCACGTATTTACAGCCTGTTTTCTGTTCTCCTCTCTTCTCCAGTTCATATGATCTATTGACTTCCTATCTTTCCTTTGCCTTAAAATTCACTGAAGTTCTTTTTAGTTCAGATAATATTATCTTTCTCATGAGTTCAACATATATGTTGACCACTATTCATTATTTCTACATTTAATGTTTTGACTATTCTCAAATTCATTCTACTTGTCCAGTCTGTTGTGATAACTTCTTTAACTTAAAACAACAAACCAAAGTAGCATCTGAAGGATCTTTAGATCAGCTCAATAGGCTAGACTGCTTCATAGTGAACTCTCTATGTTATCAATTTAATCAGTTTTTTTCTGTAATCAGCTTTGCATTTGTATTTAAAAGTCCCCTGAACTGTAAAATCATGTCTTGGTTGCTCTCATCTTTAAGATGTTGAAGTTGCACAGTTATTACTTCTCAGATGGGTATTTGATTTTTTCTCAAACAAAGTGTGCCAAATACAATACACTGAAAGTATTGTACTAATAGGCATTGAACCCATGACTTCTATGCAGTTGTGGTTTAAACTTGTGCTTTACCTCAAGCATAACTTCTCCAACCTTAGTAGCTGATAATAATCTATAATATATCTGTAATAATCAATTCTCAAATTCAACCAACTCAATGCAACAGCTGCTGTCCTTTAAAGGTGACTGAAGTAGACTAATTTAAACCTTATTAATTTACTACCATACAGGGATTATCTCTGGATCACATTAGATGGCTCCTGAATATAGTGGAAATATTATCACCACTACATAGTTTATACATTCATCCCCTTCTTGGAAAACTACAGTAACATATAAACACAATTGTTTAACAGTCTCATGTTTATTAATAAACATGTTTAAAAGTGTAATTTATTAACACAGTGACGGGGGATGGACAAACCATTGTTTTTCTTCACGCTGGTCTCAAGCTGGATAAATGGGGATGGTTATGTCAGGAAAGGTATCTGGTGTAAAAGTTTGCCAGATCATCATGTGGACATCTATACAGATTTCCATGACAGATCGGTTGAGGCCTGAGTAGGCAATGGCCGCCATCAGTTCTGTTAGCCAACAGGATGCTGGAGGAAATTGAGCTACAATTGGCTAAAGGAGAAGAAGATGTGGAAGGCATTTCCAGAGGCAGGAGGAGAGGAAGACGGTCCTAAACCCTAAAGAGAAGAGGAATGAAGGTCAGTAGGAACAAGACAGAATATGTGTGTGTAAATGAGAGAGAGGTCAATGGAATGGTGAGGATGCAAGGAGTAGAGTTGGTGAAGGTGGATGAGTTTAAATACTTGGGATCAACTGTACAGAGTAACAAGGATTGTGGAAGATAGGTGAAGAAGAGAGTTAAGGCAGGTGGAATGGGTGAAGAAGAGTGTCAGGAGTGATTTGTGACAGACGAATACCAGCAAGAGTGAAAGGGAAAGTCTACAAGACAGTAGTGAGACCAGCTGTATTATATGGGCTAGAGAGAGCGGCACTGACCAAAAAACAGGAGACCGAGCTGGAGGTGGCAAAGTTAAAAATGGTAAAATTTACAATGGGTGTGTCGAGAATGGAAAGGATAAGGAATAATATATTAGAGGGTCTCAGAGCCCAGGTTGGATGGTTTGGAGAGAAAGCCAGAGAGACAAGATTGCGTTGGTTTAGACCTGTGCAGAGAAGTGATGCCGGGTATATTGGGAAAAGGATGTTAAAGATAAAGCTGCCAGGCAAAGATAAAGATGAAGGCCTAAAAGAAGGTTTATGGATGTGGTGAGAGAGGACATGCAGGTGGTGGGTGTGACAAAGCAAGATGCAGAGGACAGGAAAATATGGAAACAGATAATCCGCTATGATGACCCCTAATGGGAGCAGCCGTGACGCTGTAGTTAGGATATATCGGGTTGGATGATGGATGGATGGATGGATGAACTTGCAACTGGTGATTATCTCCAGAAAGTACAGCACTAACCAGTCTGCAAATTATAATGCTGTGGACTAAATTGGGAAGTATGTGTAAGAAAATATGATCAGGTTAGAAATCTTGAAATAAGCTGCTTCACAAGTCCTGCCGCAAAATAAAATCTTTACCAACATTACCCCTAAGTTGAATGAGTAATTTCCTGTCTGTTACTAGATCAAAACTTTGAAATTATTTAGAAAGAATGAATCTACAAAGCTACAACATACAGTATAATTGAGTACACCATTTACTTTACTTGACCAGTTAAATACATGTACTGTAGCTCAGATCTTATTTATACTGGTCTTCTTACTTTTCCAAAGCCCTATACCACCTGCTGCAAATAAATATCCTTCTAGGATAATGAAGTCTAGCTAACCTAACATATCATGGCCGGCCTGTACACTGGTACTGTGAGTGCTGTGCAGAGTGGTGGCAGAACCTCTGCATTTTCCCCAGTTGATTCTGGGGTTCATCAGGGATGTGTTTTTGCTCCTACTCTGTTCAATGCTTGCATGGACTGGGTGTTGGTCAGGGCCGTGGTGTCCAAAGGTTCACTGATCTTGAGTTTGCCAATGATGTTGTGATCTTCGCACAGTCAAGAGGCTATTACCAGGGCTCTGAAGAGACTGAGTGAGTGTCTGGGTTTGTGAGTGTCCTGGATAAAAACCAAGATCCAGGCCTTTAATGACCTGTTGGGCACAGCCATCAGCAGTGTGTCTGTCTATGGAGAGAATGTCAACCTTGTCAAGAGGTTTACATAACTCAGCAGTCACATTATTGTCTCTGATGACTCTTCTTGTGAAGTCAGTAGACAGATTGAGAGAGCATAAGGGGCTGTCATGAGGTCGCTGGAAAGGCGTGTGTGGCACTCCCGATATTTTTGCAAAATGATGAAGGTCCAAGTCTTTAGAGTCCTGATGATTCCTGTTTTGGCATATGATTGCAAGACATGGACTTAGGCACTGGGTCTCTTCAGAGAATCCTTGGGTACCACTGGTTTGACTTTCTGTTGAATGAGCGGCTGCTCATGGAGATCCAAAAGAGGCACATTACCTGGATTGTGAGGTAGCGTCAGTTACAGCACAACGGCCATATGGCGAGATTCTCCAAGAGTGAGGCACAGAGTGAATGGTTTTAAATTCATGTACGGTACTACTTTGATACTGTTATCTATTGCATTTTCAGTTAAACAGCCTTAGAGGTAAAAGTTACTTATTTTTTAGCGGCCTAGCGAGGGAGAATGCAGTGGCAGGGCAAAGTAGCACCCGTGCTTGGTGTCCCGCTTGTGAGTCACCCTCTCATTTGAAGACACCTATCCAATGCCACTTTATTATCCCCACGTGGATTGCTATTGGGGGATTCTGAAAGACATGATAAAGATTGGCTAGGCAAGAGTACTAAGCGTGTAGAACCTAAAAAGTCCAGAATGACAGGGGTTGTCTTTAGACCGGACTTTCTGCTTGCAGACACTACTTCAGCATTGTGTTGGTATACTGTATATTAGTAAGGACATTTTACTTCTGAATTGTATATATTTTTTGAGTGCAAGTTATCTGTCGTTACGGGTGCTCATTTTTTTCCTTATAGACTTTATATATAATATTCACTTATTGCTTTTGATTATTTTTGTATCTGTCCTTTGTGAACTCTCTGCAGAAGAAAAGACTTTTTGTTGGATGTTTGTTGGATTTTCTCATCACTTTTTGCTTTGGAGTTACTATAATTATTGTATATAGCACCT
This sequence comes from Polypterus senegalus, assembly GCF_016835505.1. Taxonomy (NCBI): domain Eukaryota; kingdom Metazoa; phylum Chordata; class Cladistia; order Polypteriformes; family Polypteridae; genus Polypterus; species Polypterus senegalus. The sequence goes on from NC_053163.1 coordinate 46,451,348, forward strand.
GCAATTATTTTTCTTAATGGTCTTGCATTGACCTGTATATATTTACATGACATCACTGTAAATGGTTATTAGTGCCTCTGGATTAAAGTTTTTTTTTTTTTAACAGTCATCATTGTCTAGTGACTCAATTCTCCCATCTGCTGATTACAGCTCCATGTGCCTGGAGTCTAAAACTGTGCAATGGTGCCATTGCAAGGGGCATCACAGACCACATATGCCCTTTCAGCGTGACAGTGTGCATTTTGGTTGTTTTGATTCTTACACAGCTCTGCAGACATGATCGGACAGTGGATAGATGTCAGAAGGTATTTACACAAAGGATATGCTAGGTCACCTAGTGATATTTCTTTTAAGGTTTCCTGCCTCACACTTCTGGAATAGCCTGCTGTCTCTAAAGATGCAACATCATGTGTGCTGTTTAGCTACCAAGCAACAATGTTATGTATATGTAGTTTGTCATGGCACTCCACTTGACTATTGTGTGATATATAATTGCATCTGTTGTCAAATGCTGTGCTTTTGAGAGTGCCAAGAAAATATAGCCTCGTGTATGTGCAGTTGATGACAACAATCACTCCTGGCATGCATGTGTTTGTGTTGAACAAAGATACAATATCACACTGATCATGAAACATGACAGTATATCAGCTGGGGTGATTTTTAGCCACATAATTTTACTTTAATGTGCATGTATCAGTTATCAGCACACAGATGAAATGAAATGGTTGCTAAGAAGCATGTGAAAAGGACTTAAAGCTTTCCTGGCATAATAAGTGAGCATCTTCTTGTAAGCTTCAACTGCTAACCAAAACTTGCAGTGCAAATCTTCATCCCATGCTTGGAAAACTGGCATCTCCCACAATGTTTCTCTTCTGTGTTGGCTGCAATGGTGTCTGAGTAAGAGTGGCATCATTTAGATAGTGTCCTTATTTAATGAATTCTGCACACTGCCATAGGTTTAATACCTTCCTTATTTTAATGACATAAAATGCAAACTGCAATCTACCTTTATGCTGTTGTAAATAAGCATAGAAATATCATCAGATCATGGCAATTACAATTGCAGGGCTGATAATTGTCAATTGTCAACAGGTGACATCCAGGCAATTTGTTAAATGGGGTGCAACCTCTGTGTTTTTTAACTGAAGAATAAATTAAGTTTCAAGGTTTAAGGCAATCCTTATTTTTCTTTTCCACTACACAGCAGGACAGTTTGAATGGGTATGTATTACATTTTACATGCATTATCATTTTGTGTCATTTTCTATGATACTGAGTGGAGTTCAAATCATATTTTTTAATGGTTACTGTGGTTTTTCTTGTCTACAACAGTCCACAAGATGTGTGCAAGTATTCATTTTAAAGCATTAAACACTGTATCTTCTCTGTGAATCGCGACCTTATCATGGTATTATTATCCCTGTGACCCTAGGAGCTACATTGTCTGGAACGGAAGCTCCTAGTAAGGTCTCCCAAGGCAATTTAGTCTCAGGTGAGTGGTCAGACAAAGAGAGACTTGAAGCCTCTGGGGGAAGAAAACCTCTGGTGCCTTGCAGCCCTTTCTAACATATAGAAAAGGCAATGGAAGTAAATCCAGACAGAAAATCCGGGAGTGGAGCCCCTAAGGCAGTTGATTGTCAGTACTGATCTCTGCATAAACACAACTTTCAACAACAGACTGCATGTCTCTGTGCAAATGATTACTTGCTCAAATTGTCATAAAACATTTAGCAAGCATCAGACACTGGCAATATTAGGAAGATAGGCATCAAAGCAAGCTACAGGCAAACCATCAAATAACTCCACACCACTGAAATCTAAGACAGAAGGGGTGATCAAGGACAAAGATAAAAAATTGAGATGATAGGTGGACCTTTACCTGGACCTTTATTCCATAGAAAACTCTGTCTCCCGAGAAGCTCTCTACAGTATCAAAAACCTACCGGTTCTGGAAGAGCTGAGCACTGAACCAACAGTGTACGAACTCAGCAAAGCTATTGATGCCCTAACATGTGGAAAAGCACAAGTAGAGGCTGGAATACCACCTGAGATCATCAAATGTGGAAAGTCAACCCTACTAGAACTGCTATATGAGCTCCTCATTCTCTAGTGGAAAAAAGGCAAAGAAATAAATAAGCAAATAGCTAAAGCTGCTGGCATGTTGGCCACATTATGAAAGAGAGTGTGGGATAACATCTATCTGACCATAAACAGCAAACGTAAGGTGTACCAGGCAGGTGTTCTTAGTATCCTGCTGTATGGAAATGAATCCTGGACAACCTTGGCTAGGCAGGTGAACAGTCTAGAAAGCTTTCTTCTTCGCTGCTTAAGGCAAATCTGCTTAATCAAATGGGGCAACAAAGTAACAAATGTCGAAGTGCTGAAGCCAGTTGGCTCCCTGAGCATTCATCTTCTCCTCCTCTGTCACCATCGACTGCGATGGGTAGGACATGTGTACCAAATGAAAGACAGCTGCATACCAAAAGATGTTATGTATGGTGAGCTGGCCCAACGGACTGACAAACAATGTGCTATAAATATATCTGCAAACGTGACCTGAAACTCTCAGACATTGACTCCATGACCTGGGAACTTCTTGCAGTTGACGAGGGTGTCTAGCAACATGCTATTCAAGAAGGAGTCAAGAGGGGCGAGGAAAAGTGCAATCAACAGATGGAAGACAGAAGACAACAACATGTATTTATATAGCACATTTTCATACAAATAATGTAGCTCAAAGTGCTTTACATGATGAAGAAAGAGAAAAAAAATAAGAATTAAAATAAGGGAACACTAATTAACATCAAATAAAAGTCAGGTCCGATTGTCAGGGAGAACAAAAAAAAAAAAACAACTCCAGAAGGCTGGAGAAAAAAATAAAATCTGCAGGGGTTCCAGGCCACGAGACCGCTCAACCCCCTCTAGGCATTCTATCTAACATAAATGACCTCAAGCAGTTCTCATTGTATTCAGAGGTTCACATGGAAGACCTTGATGATGATAGCCATGTGGACTTCTGGCCTTTAATCAATCAGTGTAGGGACATCACGGTGCTTTGATTAGTTGGTGGTGGCATAGATCGCCACCTCAGAAAAACAGAAAAAGAACAGAAGAGAAAGTAGGGGTTAGTACGGATTTTGGAGCCACCATGAATAATAATGATAATTAATTGAATATACAGAGCATCAGGATTAAACTAAAATGAAGCTATGAGAAATCCATGTTAAAGTAATGTGTTTTTAGCAGTTTTTTAAAGTGCTCTACTATATTAACCTGGCGAATTCTTATTGGCAAGCTATTCCAGATTTTAGGTGCATAACAGCAGAAGGCCGTCTCACCACTTCTTTTAAATTTAGCTCTTGGAATTCTAAGCAGACACTCATTTCAAGATCTAAGGTTACAATTTGGAGTGTAAGGTGTAAGACATTCCGAAATATAAGATGGAGCAAGATTATTTAAGGCTTTGTAAACCATAAGCAGTATTTTAAAGTCAATTCTAAATGACACAGGTAACCAATGTAGTGACATCAAAACTAGAGAAATGTGCTTGGATTTTCTTTTCCAAGTTAAAATGCTAGCAGCTGCATTCTGCACTAGTTGCAAGCAATTGATGTCTTTTTTAGGTTCTCTGAGAGGAGTGTGTTGTAGTAATCTAGTCGTCTGAAAACGAAAGCATGATCTAATTTCTCAGCATTTTGCAACGTTACAAAATGTCTAACTTTATATTATTTCTTAAGTGAGAAAATGTTGTCCTAGTAATCTGATTAGTATGTGATTTAAAATTCAGGTCAGAGTCAATAGTTACCCCTAAATTCTTTACCTCCATCTAGACTTTATCCTAATGCATCAAAATTATTTCTAATATCCTCATTGTATCCATTTTTCCCAATCACTAAAATTTCAGTTTTTTCTTTATTTGATTTGAGAAAATTACTACTCATCCATTCAGAAACACAAGTAAGACATTGCGTCAGTGAATCAAGAGAGTCGGGGTCGTCAGGTGCTATTGATAAATGCAGTTGTGTGTCTACGAAAAAACTCGTAGTTCCGTCCCACCTTAAAACGCTTCGCACCTCTCCATCAGAGTCTTTTGTCCTTTAAATGTGTTTATAAGCAGCAAACAGCAAGCAGACTGCTATCACATCGCCCACCTTGCACAGTTTTCTCAGCTCAAGTCTGTTTACCTGCGTGTCATTTGCTTAGAGTTGTATAGAGTGAGAAGTCAAGCAAAATGACACCTTTTATAAATGCTATATCGTTATTTGGAACACTTGCATTTCATGTGTGTTCCATGTCTACAACGATCTATGCACAGTAAACACATCGTTAAAACAGAAACATTTTTCATGTTTTAGTAATAATTGACAAAATGTAGACATGAAGTTTATAATGTGTGAAGCCTGAATTTCAAATATCAAAGAACCACTTTCACAAAAGGTACAAATATAACAGAACAAATGCGCTTCCATTCAAAAATATAACTGCAGAAAAACAACCCGCGTTACGGTGTGACATTGACATGCAGTTGCTACGACAGCTTTGGTGGTGCAACGGTATCAGCTGTTGACTGGTAATCAAAGCTTCACGGGTCCAATTCCAGAGGAGTCTGTTTTGAGAAATGAGCTGCTCATATTCTTGCTATTTTAGAATAAAAACATACATTTGATTCCAGTCTGTAACAGCTGGTGTAATTTATGATACTCGTAAAGTTTAGCTTTTTTTTTTTTTTTTTCAGTTTTATTCTCTTAGCCGTGTTCATGATCCCAACTCTCCCTACCACCCACCCCACCGCATTTGACACTGCTGTTTTCACATAGACACGTTATAACAGAGGTAAACTCACATCATGAGTTATCATTTGATCTGGCTCTTACATACAGAAGATGGTGCATGCTCCCAAAACATTAACATTTATATGTTACTTACATAAAAGCCAGATCAAATGTTATTTACCCATTTACCTTTATTTATTGACTTACTTCTTACAGTCACAAGCAGAGTGCAGAGCTTCCCATGTACATATACAAAGTACAGTGATGGCAAAAGTGCATTTTTGATCCGATGTAGAACTGTAGTCATGATTTGAGTTTACCTCTGTTATAGCGCGTCTATGTGATAACAGCAGTGTCAAATGCGCTTGGGGGGGGGATTGTGAACACAGCTGAAAGAATAAAACTGAATAAAAAAAAAAAACAAAGCTAACCTTTATGAGTATCATAACTTACACCAGCTGTTTTAGACTGGAATCAAATGTATGTTTTTATTCTAAAATAGTAAGAATACGAGCAGCTCATTTCTCAAAATGGACTCCTCCAGGATTGAACCCGTGAAGCTTTGATTACCAGTCAACAGCTGATACCGTTGCACCACCGAAGCTGTCATAGCAAGTGTGTGTCAATGTCACACCCTAACGCGGGTTGTTTTTCTGCAGTTATATTTTTGAATGGAAACGCATTTGTTCTGTTATATTTGTACCTTTTGTGAAAGTGTTTCTTTGATATATGGAATTCAGGCTTCACACATTATACACTTAATGACTACATTTTGTCAATTATTACTAAAATATGAAAAACATTTGTGTTTAAACGATGTGTTTACTGTGCATAGATCGTTGTAGACACAGAACACACATGAATTGCAAGTGTTCCAAATAACAATATAGTATTTATAAAAGGTGTCATTTTGCTTGACTTCTCACTCTATACAACTTTAAGCAACTGACACGCAGGTAAACAGACTTGAGCTGAGAAAACTGTGCAGGGTGCGGGATGTGATAGCAGGCTGCTTGCTGTTTGCTGCTTATTAACACATTTAAAGGACAAAAGACGCTGACGGAGAGGTGCGAAGCGTTATAATGTGGTAATTCTAGTGTTAAGACACTGCCAGAGAGGCCCACCCATTGACTAAGGCAATTTCTAAGAATATCATGATCAATGGTATCAAATGTGGCACTCAGATCTAAGAGGATGAGAACAGATAAACAGCCTCTGTCTGCATTTACCCGCAAGTCACTTACTACTTTAACGAGTGCAGTTTCTGTACTGTGTTCAGAAACCCGACCCCCGTATCTAATGACGAGTTTACTATGTCAAGAATACTATCAATTACAATACTATTAAGACAATACAGAAAGCAGAGACAGCAAACTCAGTCCTCTGATACACATTCAGGTTTTATCTGCAGCACCGGTGGGAGGGACTGCTATGCCAGGATTCGGTTACTGAGCCACTCCAGATGTTTCCCACAGCAGGATTGATCAAAACTATCCAAGGTGCTTCATTATCTTTCGAGATAGATGAATGCCAACTACAAGCACAGTATTAAATCAGTTATATGTGGTCATGAGGTGTGTCCCTTTATTTGTGTTTTGTTCTTTTCATAATTAAATAATTGGTAGTCACATTGTGGTCAATATTCCCCAAAAGTTTTCTTTCTTTTGTGTGGCAATTTAAGAAAAACATGTTTAGAAACCATTCACTCCGAAGGACTCCTTAGGTTAGCTAATATCGATGTTGGCCAGATACCTCAACTGGGATATTTTAGAAAGGTTTTCAAGGTTCCTGCTTCAACAAAACAAATGCGTACAGTTCCTTTTGTGGGTGCTTGTCATTTCCTTTGAATGTCTCTCTTTACATAAACAGCATTTAACATGTGATAACTACATATAAATAAAATGTATTTGTTTGATTTGTGGGAAAGTACAAACTAAACAAATTACTGTGACCATAATTTTACTGTAGAGTATAAGAAGGTGGCATAATATAAGTGCACAGGACAAAACCACACTGAAAAATGCACACTGCTAAAAGCATGTGGTGACAAATGTGTGGCGGATAAATGAGTGCAGCAATAAATTTGCACTGCTAGTTAACCCCCCTCAGTAATAATTTCATCATTACATACATACGTGATGAGAACAAATGTATAAAAGATGTATTTATTAGCAACAGTTATGACAAAAGACCTAGACTGGTTTTATACTACAATAAAATTAAACTTTGGGTAGGTTGCTTGGATAATATCATTGCCATGTAAAACTGCTAGTAAAAAACTGTCCACTGGCAGTCTGATGTTATGATGTTACAACTTACGATGCTTTTGTGATTGGGAGAAAAACTGAAAAATGATGGGTACAAAGGCAAACTAATCTGAAGGAGGAAGATTTTGAGGCTGCCCTGGAGAAGACTTATACAGACCCAGAAGACACTATCTCAGATAACACCTAGCTATGTCTTCTGTTAGAGAGATTTTATTAAAATCAGTCCAAACCACCTCACACTAAAACAGCAGCTGGTAAATGTGGAAAGTGCCAAGTCTGCTAAAAAAGAAATAACTCCAATACTCACATGATGTGTAGGAAAATTATACTGTAAGTATTACACGCAGGGCACAAACGCACATATATACACAGACCATCTGCATGTTTTACATGAAGTAGAGTCTCGCTTCACTTTCATCCACTCCCCTCTAGCCTTAGTGTGTTGCAAAGCTAGGACTTTTTAAATGCATCTTGTGTATGGGGTCTTAGAAAAAGGGGTCTGTGAATGGAAGTCCAGTTCAGCTGTCGTAAATTTGTACATAGTTTGCCTAACCATCCTGTGGGGCTCTGCACACAAGATTGTAATTACCCTATAAATGTAAAAAAAAACAGCATATTTCTATGTACTGAAAGACTTTTCTGTTACTTTTTCAGTCTTTGCAGTATTTTTTTAAAATGTAACCCACTTACTGACCAGCAACTTTTGCAAACTGAGCTTAGCACAACCGCAGCAATATTGTTTTTACTTTTAAAAATAGCCCCAAATACCACATTGTTCTTTCAAAAGAAGCCCATTCAAATGCAACCTGCAAAAGTTATTTTTTCACCTAATGGAAACCAATAAAAACTATCCAAATTGAGCGGGAAAACCGCACACATGGAAATACTGGTCAGCTCCTATAAATTGATAACTTTTTCGCCTTTCAAACTCTGCATTCTGCATCTGATTTGTGGGAATTGAAGTCCTCTCAATAGGTCAATCACAGATCTATCAAAATGGCCTCATCTTCAAAAAGACAGAACATCTCAATAAACTTTGACCACAGTGACATGATTGCTGGTTTATGACAATATCTGCTTTATTTGGTCCCAGTTGCTTAACATTTACCTATTGTCAAGTGTCCTTTTCTTAAATGGATGTTGTGATTTTATGCCACGACTGTTTTGTGTGCCTACTAGATTGGACAAGGGCATTAACTTCATCACCTGAACTTAATACTTCTCTGTGCTGGTTAATGAAAAGTGCATGAAACTTTTAGCAGTCAGGGTTCAATTAGTACACACTCCAGCTGCACTCACAGATAACCTGATGCAGCTTCCGACCACCTCAGTAATATATACATTTGGGGTTAATATTTCAGAAAAACAACCTAATTTCTAACAAACACAACATTAAGCAAAATTCAAAACAACTAAAATGTATTTGTTTAATAAAAAAAGTAAGTATTAACTTTCAAATAAGTTTATGATTCATATTTTTGCTTTTAAAATCAGGTGGGTGGAAACATAGCATCGATAGTGGACAAAAAATTACCAGTTAGCAGGCATAAAAAAATTAAAACAATTGAAATTAATGGAAGAGGCATAGAGACAATAAATACATAAATAAATGTCGGAGAAGTGTGTGGTGTAAAACCTTAGCAAGCCTTTCCACTAGATTGAAATTTTAAGAAACTAATGGTAGAAACATGAAAAGCTCACAGCAGCATGTGTCACCAGCAAACTCTAATGCAGTCAGTAGGACCACTTAACTAGTTGCTTACTACGTGTTTAAACACTACAGTGCAGAAAGGAAAATTTAAAATGAAACAACTTTAAACAAGCAGGAGCACTTAAGCAACAAACCCATGCTTAAAAATTCCTAGAAAAAATATACAAAGGCACAGATGGTAACTGGGCTACCAAAACTTTCATAGAAAAAACAGAACAGAAGAAGAGTGGTAAAGAGGCAGTGTTGCACAGTAAGGAGGGGGCTGAGTGATAAAAAGACCAGAGGTGTGCAACCAGGGATGGATCTTGGTGCGATTTAATGAGAACACAAGTGGCAATTAGTAAATGAAGCTCAATTCTTTAAACTATTGATGGATTTCCAGACTAGTGTATAGTATTATTTGTATGTATGTATGTATATATATATATATATATATATATATATATATATATATATATATATATATATATATATATATATATATATATATATGTACAGTAAGTATTTGTCACATAGTAATGTGGTCTTAGTTGCATTTCCAATTTAAAACTTCCTTGCGTATAGCTTTAAAAGTGCTACATTTATTTTTTAATGGTATTTTTTTAAAGCACAAAATAATTTACTACTGGGGTGTTAATTCTTTTTACTAACATTTTGCTAAGTCTTTCTTGTATTTACTAAAATATCAGGTATTTTAAATTTCCCATTGTTATTAATAGTTTTTGTTTTCACATTCTTTGCAAAACAGACACGATGGTGTAAGCATCGACATTTAGAATTCAGCTACTGTTAGCAGTTTTAGGATTATGCTCATTAATCATCTTAAAAAGAAACAATTTCACAGTCAGTGTCAGTTGTTTAGTATTTACTACTCTATTTCAATTATTTAATTTCTTGTCATTAAAGATTTCATATTATGGGAATGTAATATATTACTCTAATATAACGTAACATTTTTAACAGTTATATTTTGTTTCTCAGGAAATTTTTTTTCTACAAATTGATTTATAAAGTTAATTATTTTTCTGACTATGTTATGTGGTGTTATGTGGCTTCATGTGGCCTATTGGGATTAGGACTGTTTTCATCATGTCTTCTACTATATTATTTTTTGTGTTGTGTCATTTTGCTATCATTAAAGGTCAGAGGGACCCTCATGAAAATTAAACAAGCTTAGTTTTGTAACATGAAACCAGTTGCACTGGTAAGAATATTGAGCCCCATAAAAAAGCAGTTTGTAGGTAAGACAGAAGCCTCTGTAAGTTATGAGAATCCATCCATCCATTATCCAACCTACAGGGTCATGGGGGTCTGCTGGGGCCAATCCCAGCCAATACAGGGCACAAGGCAGGAAACAAACCCTGGGCAGGGCGCCAGCTCACTGCAGGTTATGAGAATTGAATTGTTAATTAATATTCTATGTGTCTTCTCTAGTCATGTTTTATATGAAGTGGTAGGTGTTGGCCTACAGTTTAATTGGTTAAGTTAGGGTATTAATTTGAAATATTGTTGATGGCTATAATGCTATTGTTTTTATCCTTTATTTTTATTAATGTTATGGAATTTTGTCTATTTTAGCATTTTTGTAAAATTTTACAGCTTTTAAATGATATTGAAAAAATATTAAAATACCAAAGAGGGAGTATTCATGGACCATACTGATTTATAAAATAAACTATACCCAACATATTCAGCAAATTAATGATATTCTTTTTCTATGATTTTCTTACACAAATAATGTCAAAATCCTCAAAATTGCAATACACCACATACAAAATTTTGCAAATCGTCTAAAATAGTTTCAAAAACATACAGCTAATAAAGAAATGTGCCACTGAGTCCCCTTTAGCAGTACAAAAAGAATACAATGCTAAATTAACTGTATAAAATCTGAATAGAACAATTTCACATTATATTTCATCTTTTTTTGTAATACGAAACCTATGCGGAATTGTCCAATGTATATTGCTACTATTTATTATTTATTAATATTACTGTGTTACCTAGCTTTGCCTGAGAAATGTCATAAGACAGTTATAGTGTTGTCAGTCAACTGGTGTATCAGAAGTATCTTGTAACTAACTAAATATTTGTAGTATATTGTAAGATTTGAACCAACATCCTGTAGCTGACACTGTGATCTTGAGCAAGTCACTTCGCATTCCTGTGCTCCAATTGGAAGAACAAACAATGTATCCCATTTCATCTCAAATGTTGTAAGTCACCTTGGATGAAGCCATCAGTGAAATAACAAGCAATAATAATATTATTAAGTCACTGGAGCGGCTTAGTCTTGAACATGCTATATACAAGCATCAAAGAGTAAAACATTTTTGCATTAGATCAAGTTCTACTTTTCCAAGTGACACGGCTTTTGCTGATGGTCACTGCAAAGCACAATTTTACAGGAAAGTGTATTGTTTTGAACTGAAGAAAATAATGTGTAGAAGTAAATCAAAATTTTAAGTAAATAGTATTATTATTATGGGCAACAAGGTGGCGCAATGGTACTGACGCTGCCTCACAGTATGGAGGCCAAGGTTCACGTCCTGTGTCCTCCCTGCATGGAGTTTTCGTGTTCTTCCTGTGTCTGTGTGGGTTTCCACTGGGTGCTTGGGTTTGCTCCCATAGTGCAATGACATGCAGGTTAGGTGGATTAGCAATGCTAAATTGGCCCTATGTGTGGGTGGTGTGCGTTTGTGTGTTCACGCTGCAGTGGACTGGCAACCTATACTGGGTTTGTTCCTGCCTTACTCCATGTGCTAGCCGGAATAGGCTCCAGCACCCTCTGCAACCCTGTTCACTTCTAAGATAGTTAGATAATTATCATTATTAGATTTTTTTGATTTTCATTTGCATATGCTGTTCATTTAAATACAATATTCATCAGTTGAATGTGGTCCCCCTTTAATGTCTACAGATGCAAATGTATGTGCAAAGCAGTGCTTGAAGTGGTAAATGCATAAGTGCTGATTCCTTATGTATTGCACTGATGTATTAACATAAAGATCATGGAGCACTAGCTTCAACATCAAGATACAATTTCTGTGGCTACTCCATTAGAAATTTAAGTACCATAATGTAAGACTGACCTTGGTGTATTATACGATTTGCAGGGGTGGAGGTGGTTGGAGTCCTCTTCGGATTTCCAGTGCCCAGTCCTGCGACTGGAGGAAGACAGAGTAGAATGTATAACCACGATAAGAGCGTACCACTAGAAAACACGGCAGGTATGCATTTTTCAAGCACTGTTGCAAAGAATTTCGGAGAGTGAGGGATTGGGGCATCCTTGTTCATAGTATGTAGATGCACATGTATATTTAAATGACTTTGAAAGTTGGTAGTGGAGGTTACCTTTCACAGTACTTACTGTAGATGTGAATGTATTCTACAATGGGGTAGCACATGGGGGACAAGTCAAGTCAAGTCAGGGAGCATGCACTGGTACAGTACATTGCCGCACCCACTACATGACGAAACAACTTGGGATCCTGGTTTGAAACCCCCCAGTCAGACGCACTGTCCAGTCCCACCCTCCGGAGATGACCCTCTATCTGCCGCAGCCAGGTGTTACGTGGGCGACCCCTTGGCCTGGTCCAGCCACTCGGGTCCCCAACAATGAGGATCTTACGATCTCACCTTCAGAGAAATGCGCCACATGGCTGTAGTGCCATAACTGACGCTCCCTCACAATGCAGGTAATGTGCCTCATTTGGGACTCCATGAGTAACCGCTCATTCAACACAAAGTCAAACCAACGGTACCCAAGGGTTTTCCGGAGAGACACAGTACCAAAGGAGTCCAGTCTTCGTCTCAGGTCACTGGATAGCGTCCATGTCTCACAACCATATAGCAAGACAGGAAGCACCAGGACTCTAAAGACTTGGACCTTTGTCCTTTTGCATAGATATCGGGAGTGCCACACACCTCTTTCCAGCGACCTCATGACCCCCCATGCTCTCACAATCTGTCTACTGACTTCATAGGAAGTGTCACCAGAGACATGAATGTCACTGCCAAGGTAAGTAAACCCCTCAACAAGATCAACACTCTCTCCGCAAACAGACACACTGCTGATGGCTGTGCCCAAGAGGTCATTAAAGGCCTGGATCTTGGTTTTTATCTTCGACACTCGCAGGTCCAGACACTCAGACTCCTCACTCAGTCTCTTAAGCACCACGTTCAGAGCCTCCATTGACTCCACGAAGATCACAGCATCGTCAGCAAAGTCAAGATTCATGAATCTTTCTTCACCAACAGATGTCCCAAAGCCTCTGGACCCCATGACCTTGCCCAACACCAGTCCATAGAAGCATTGAGCAGAGTAGGAGCAAGAACACCCCCCTGATGATCCCCAGAATCAACTGGGAAAAACAAAGAAGTCCTGCCTCCACTCTGCACAGCACCTACAGTACCAGTGTACAGGCCGGCCATGATATCCAGCAATCTCGAGGGGATCCCGCGAACCCTCAGGATGTCCCACAGGGCAGCTCGATCAGCCGAGTCAAATGCTTTGCGAAAATCGACAAAGGCTGCAAAGAAACTTGCGTTTGCGCTCCATGAGAACCCTCAGTGCCAAGATGTGGTCGATGGTAGACTTATTAAGCGTAAAACCAGACTGTTCCGGTCGCTGGTAGGTAAGCAAGTGATCACTGATCCTATTGAGGACAACCCTAGCAAGGACCTTACCTGGCACTGAGAGCAGTGTTATCCCCCTGTAGTTGCTGCTATCCAAGCTATCACCCTTCCCTTTCCAATCTTTGCATCTATTTAGGAGACTGGCATCATCCCAACCTGTTGTCCCTATCTGGAAAGGGAAAATGTGGGGGACTAATTAATGCTGTCGGTCCAGGGGCCCCCTTTGTGATTGTTGGGTGGGGCCTTACAGGTAAGTCTCTGAAGCCCCTAACCTCCTCCCAATATCACCGAGTTGCTCCTGGGTAGTCTTGGAACGGAGGACAACACTTCCACCTCTATTTCTCTCTCACTCCATTTTTCCTTCTAGCAGAACACCTACTTACATCCCAAGCAACTGGCACCAGCACTCAAACTTTGTAGTGCTCTTGTTAACCAATGACCTTCTCATCTTCTTTGAGCTTCACTTAGTTTTTTCCTTTTATTTCATACCTGACTGTAGACATCCTCCTTATTGGTTAATGCTGCCCTTTAGCCCATCAGTCACTTCTGCCCCATCCTTAGCATCATTTTCCGTGTGTTTTGGGAAAACAGTAATCTCTGCTAACAAGAAAGCAATAAGAAAGCCAGGTGCTAAATTTAAGCTTTAAGGGATGGTGAGAGTAACAGGCTTTTATTAGATTTTCAAAACAGTTCTCTCAGTTTAGCTGCTGCTGGTTGGAATTATTGCAGTTTTCATGACACTTTTGTAAAGAGCTCAGCTAAGGTGTAAAAATGGATACTTGAAAGTAGCCTTTTTTATCTGAAAAGGACACTTTAATGGAGTTTTTTATGTGCTGCTGTTTAGCTGTTGGGACACTTTCCAAAGAGTTTTGTAGCCATCAAGAAATTTTTTTCGTTTCATTTTTTAATTTTGAATATATATAACCTGTAAGTAAGGAACTGTATCATGTGAAGCGTCTTGCTGATGTGAAGACTTAACCCAAACAGATTGTGTAATTCTTTAGCTGATATTTTCTATGAATGGATTTGATGCAAATAAATATAATTAAGTAAAAACTTAAATTGGTGTCTTTGTGTTATTGCTTCTATAAAGCTTAGAGCTATAGATCAATCATTCTTTGTCTTGCTGCAGTCCCTTAAAGGTTCAAGGGGATGCACTTGAGAACTCCTTTGTAAATGGTAAACTGGATTGAATTAAAAGATTGAAAGTAAAAGACAGTCCCAGTCAGTGAAGAAGTATGCTAATAGAGGTCGCTAGGGTATGTATGAGATTACAGGTAACAGTTACGTAGCTGTTTTTGACATTCTTCCTATCCCCCATTAATAAAGAACCTAAGAGGTTAGATGCATATCATATATGATCTGATAACAGAATAAACACTCATGTACTACACTTCTCAACAACAGTTTAGCACACTTCCATTTTTTCATCCATACATGTCTTGTTTACTCTTTCTTCAAACACTACCTAGTGACAGATTTCTATATCACAACGAGGTGATCTTGACCTCTAGACAGACAGTCCCAGAGTGTTCCATACAGGCTGCCGTTTAAATCACACTGGCTGTTAAGTTCAATGTGCTAAATCACTGGGCCTTGAACAGGATGTCTGGGATGCACAGTCACTTAAGGAGCTTTGCTAAAATAGACACTCCTTAGTATAACAACTTGGACCGTTGGCAGGTACATGATGTTAAAATGAGCTTTCTCTCTAAGCAATACCATTTCCTGGCTTTAAAAGTCCATGTATGCCTTTTTATAATTCTTAGGATGTAATGGCTGAGTATCGGTTCAGTTTCTGTGACCATATCCATAGTAACAAAGTCCATGCTCACTGTACACATCTTAGATTGAATATGTCATTGAACTTTTCCAAGGACACACAAGTTTTCACAGATAATGCCCTTCAGCAGCCATCACAATCAACTGTTAAAATGGAAATTAATCTGAACTCTAAGAGCTTCAAAACAGTGTTAAGGAGAGCACATTTTAGGGCCTTGATGTTTCACTGTAGAAAATGCTGTAGTATTTGCCTCTTTATTTAACACTGAAATCTCCAGCACTGTGCAAGGCTCTACTGCTTTCTTAGGCAATGGACATTTCTGCTTTATGTGCTCTATGCCTAAGAAAAGTTATGACATTTAATTTTTTTTTGCTAATGTTTAGATGGTTTTAATTGCTTTATGCAGGAGTTGTGAGACTGTGCTTAGATACAGAGAATGGCCCCTATACTCTTAAAATATCAGTTCTAAAATGGCACTTTACTGGGTTGTGTGGTTCCTTCTCCAACCATTGATTGGCAAACAACCTTTTCATTATGGTTAGGGGTCTTTTTCTTATAAATATAGGACTTTGTTATTTGGAAAAGTGCGTAATGCATGGAAAAAGCAGACATCTACCTAGCAGGATACAACAGGTCAAGAAAACTTTAACTTAGCTAGTGTTACTGTGCATAGTCAGAATCATTTACAAAACCATTGGTATTTTGGAAATATGTTAACATCTGTTCATGGTTATTTATTGTATGCAGCATGTTTCTGATCTAAATAAAGATTCTTTTTGAAACCTTCCCATGGGTGGTTCTTTTTGGAACAAATGATGGTTCCCCTATGGCATTTTTCTGAACAACCTTTTTGGTACCTTTATTTTTAAGAATATACGACCCACTATATGTGTGGATCCTACACCTTCATCTTCTTCACAGGTTAAAATGCATTCACATGTCTGCTGCCCTTGCTCTTCAAATAATCTGATTTTGCATGCCCCCTTTCATAAACTAAGCAATATTCCTGCACCTTTGTTATTAGTCTCATACTGGTGAATAATTTCATAGGTTGAAGTAATCATGATATCTCTTCTAGCAGTTTGTATACTAGATTCACCATCTTCCACAAAATAATAACAATTCACAACATTTGAAATTAACATCTCCACTCCAATTAACTTTTGTTTTTATTCAAAACAATCAGAATATAAAGTATAATAGGCACTTTCTCATAAATGTTATTTCCCAGCACATGCAGAGTTATATGTGATTCACAATCTGTTTCTCTTAGTTTCTCTCTCATTGCTACAGTACATTGGTAAATTCCAAATGTTCAGCTATGTATTTCTCGTTCCCCTGTGCTAATATAGGGAGTTTATGACTCACAGCTCTATCACTTCTGACAAAAAACAACTTGTCAGAAACAGTCTGTTTTTTGACCAATCATTAGCTTAGCATAGCTTTTAAATTGATACGAGTATACCCTACATGAGTTAGGTACATTGGACTGTACAGGTCTCAGCAAGAGTCCACTCAGTTGCAATGGAAAATCGATTCTTGCTGAGATAGTGTGAGAGATAATTTTGCATGTTTCAGATGCCAGGTTGTATACTCATAACACAATTTGCCATATTGGCCTGGTACACTAAAGCGTACAAGTAATTTGTCTTGGTATCAACATACAAGATAAAAATAGAATAAAATCTAAGGGTAAAAAAACAAATAATCCAAGATGTAAAGGTAAACAAAGATACTAAGTATGTTCAAACTAGATTTGTCAGTATAACAACATGTGGATAGAAACTGTTTAAGGGACATTGTTATATCTTTCACCACTCAAAGCAATCTGTCAGAGGAAAGTCTTTGGAACAAGCAGTGCCCAGGGCGAGTAGGGTCAGTGATGATCTTCGTGGTGCGCTTCCTTTCCCTGAACTTATATATGACCTGAATGGGTGGTAAGTTAAAACATATGATCTTTTCACAAGCTCTGATGTGTTGCAATTTGACCTTAGGATGAGCAGAGACAGCAAAGGACTAGACTTTAACAAATGAGATCAGAATGGATGACTGTCTAGAACTGGACAAATGCTGTTTGGTAGAGAATTAATTTCCTAAGTTAGTGCAAAAAGAACATTCAATGATGGGTTTTTTTGATAATACATGTGATGTTTTCATCCCATTTAAAGGTTTGTGAAACCACAGTGCATAGAAACTTAAATGACTCTGCCTTCCCAAGAAGATGTACAGCTAAACAGTTTGGCATAAACTACAATAAAATAATTTTCATTCATTTACAAATGCCAGCCCACTTCAGACAGTGACTGAGCTAGAATTTTCAAGATTTTGCCTACAAATTTAGCTCCTTTATGTTTTTATCAGGCCATGATCGAGACAAGCACCATTATATTTTTATTTATTTGTTCAAAATAATTTTGTTTTTGTATTCTACTTACATTTTACTTCTAAAAAACATTAAACTCTATTGTTTCTCTAAAGATTTTGTGCTCCAATAATGCAAAAACAAGCACTATTTTGCTGCTTGGATAGTTGAAATGTTGGCATATGTGGGAAAAGTTAAAATTATACATTTTTCCAAGATTATATGTGCATGCTTAATTGTTGTGCTATTTTTGCCAGTTATGTGGAACACCATCAAAGTGATTTATTTGCTCAATTGCACTACTTGGTTGTATGAGCTTATTTCATTATTTCTTAAATCACACAATATTCATTTCACATGTTAAGATTAATTTTGTGTCGCTAGCTTAATTTATTTTTTAATAATAACTTTTACCTAAAATTACAATAAAAAACAAAGGGACAATGTTCCCCATATATTGTGACAACCAAAATAAACAGTGCTATTCTCATAGCCTAATAATAATAAACAATATTTTTGTCTTTACTTTTGACTAAAAGCTTTCAAATAATGTTTAAGTAACTTTTATTATATGCAGGGGCATACACATAACCATACAATATGACCAAACCATACCAGGTCTCTCCTACTAACTCCAGAAGCCTCAGTCCACAAAATGTACCATAAAGTCCTAAAGACCATTTCGTAACTCTAAGAAAGACAATCATCTAACTTGATGGTTGCCCCAGGTCCAATCCAACATAGCAAGATGTCAAATATTTTCTGTACTTATAGGAAGCCTTTAGTGGGGCAGATTTTGTTTACATACTGTTGTATTACATTATATGTTTAAAACTGAAATTAGTTCAGAATCGTCTAACCTCAGTAAACTTCTACCTCTAAGGAATGGACCCTACCATGTTTAAACCCACTACTGCTAACTTTATTTTATATTTTTGTCTGTGTGAACTGTACATTGTTCTCTGTTCATCTAATTTCATAGCTGCTGACACTATCAGACAATTCTGCGCTCCTACTTTATTTGGTTTTTATTTTTACTCATTAGTTTGTACATTTCAGACAGCATTGTAATCTGATTTGCTTAACAAAATATCTTGTCTTGTTGCACTTCTAAATGGAGTTATAGAAGGAGTCTGACCAAATTAAAATGATTGATAAAACAATGTCACCGGATGTTTAAAAGTACACATCTTTAGACTTAAAGTTTTCATTTTTTGAAAGTGAAGATAAAACACAGGGTACATTCTGTAAAAAGAATTGTACACTTTTTTTATATAATTTGTCATTTGAAAGACATTTTCATCATCAGCAACAATCAGAATGATTGGAATGCTCAGCAGGGGCTAAATTAAAGTTCTCCTATAATTAGAGAACGTTTCATGTTGAAAACACTGCACTGCCCCTCTTAGTGTACCCCTTTGACTTGTATAGTTTTATCATCAGATGGAGCACTTTACAATCAGCTTTCCAGTAACTGCAGATTTAGACTTGATTAACTTGAGAGTTCAAAATTGAGGTTCCATTTGCTAATCAATGAAAACATGTTTAAATGGTACAGGAGGAAACTATAATAATGAAAGCAAGATAACATTGTGCAAAGCGGAAGATAATGTTGTCTTTAATATTTTTTTGTCTGATATTTGCCAGATATTTGACAAATTGCAAGAATAATGTGATTTCAGTATAGGTTTTTAAACCATTAAGGTGATCTCTCGTATGACCATTTTCATTCTTCTACTTAACAAAAACAAGGCCTTTTTGAATATTTTCTTAAAAATCCTATCAAAGACAAGATTTTTTTTCTTATAACGTAAGGCTATTGTGATGGAAGGAGAGTTGGATGCATTTTCGCACTAATTCTGCCATTGGAAAAAATATCCACAATTTCAGTGGTCATAAAACAAACAAAGCACAATACTGATTGTTCTCCTGTCTGTCTATTTTGAATGTGATATTATGTATTATTGACATTATTAATTTGTAACGCTGGAAAGAACTGCCATTCAGTACAGATGATGCATATAACAATCTGAATTTGTCTACAGCACCTTTGCTGGTGCTTTGCTATTTGCAGATTAAAAAAATAGAAAATTTGTATCCAATTTCTGTCTTGTCCAAGGGGGTATTTAATATGACAATCAAACAGCTCCAGCTACAGTACGTTTCTGGTTGTTTTTTTTGTTTCACAGGGAATTGTTTGTTTTTAACATTAAACTACCCATGTACTTTCTTTAACAGGTATCTAAAAAACAGAAACACTGTACAGGTGGTCAATGGGTTTTCTGCTAGCGCTTTATTTATGTGTTCACTCATCAGAATGAAGTTTTTGTTTTGAGATAATTCATTTGAAGACATCCCACTGCCTTCTCTCCTGTCTGTTTCTCTAAATGGCTGCTGAACGCAATCAGCTATTAGTCTTTAAATTAAATTTATCTGCAAAGTGGGCCTCTTCCCATTCTTGCTGGCTGGGGTCTTTGTTCTTGTCTTGGCTAAGTGCTTTGTTATTTCCTATCTCATCGATAACTGCTCAGTGTTAATTTGTCTGAGTTTCTGGATGCAGGGCCTATGATTGCTCAAATGAGCATTTGCCTTGCATTTCAATGTAAGCTTTGAGTGAAAAGAGACAAAAGCCATTGAAGTCTCCGTAAAAAGCAGTCTGCCTAACTGCTTCATAACCCATCTAATTGCCAGGCCAGTGTTAAGGTGTTCTTTATTCAGAAGAGTAATGACTCATTTAGAATTATCATAACCGAGTAAGCCATATGACACAGCCATATTTCAAAGTTGTTTGTGTATGTTGCAGTAAACCCACAATTCAACCAGAAGCAATAATGGTATTTTTACATACCCAAGGGTGTCTTCTTTCAAATAAATCATACGTTTCCATATTGTCTGCTCTCATTCATTAATAAAATATGCTATTTGCACAGGTATAGCCCAAGGTGAGCAGTGCATCACAACTGAGTGAATCTGTTTTTAGCAAACATTTTACCTTCGTCAAGCCAAATACAATGAAAGGCTCATTACCATTGGAGAGCCGAGTTTCAACCCATCAGATGCATAGTTGTCTGTGATTGGCCATTCATATTGCAAGTTACAGCTGTACGTAAAATACAGGACATATGACTACTGCAACAGCTCATCTTTATGCATCGTTACACACAAGTCAGAGTCTGATCCCAGTTTTGACTCTATTGAGAATGACTCATTTGATGAAGGATTTAATGCTACACTTGATTTGTAAGTACCACTTTTAGTATAATGTTGAAGCATCATGGTGTGCAGTTTTACAGTTCAACTATCATACTCTCATACCAACTGCTGCACATTCTCCCAAAGGGCATTTCAGCTAAAGGCTATAAACCCAACACAAACAACAGACACATAAACACACACCTCCCCAAAGGGATAGACTGCATGTGCAATATTTTTATCCCATTTATTTTATTGGACTTTTCCCCAAACCCCCTGAATCCGGGGCTCTGTGGACCGTTTCAGTGGCAGTTGCTGCGGTGACGGTTGGGCAGATTATACTGTGAACATATTTTATATGCGAATGAGTCTCTCAACTGAAAACACTGGTTTTGGTGCATGTGTCTGCATGACTAACTCTGCACTCAGGGCTGCCAGCAAAGACTCTGTAACCCAGCACTGGAAGAAGCTGGTATGAAAATGTACTGTATGCATGTGCTTAGTTTATTGCAGACACGAAAGGCAATAAAAAAGCAACAACATCAAGAAAAATAAATAAATAAAAAAGCACTGAACCTCTGAGAAACAACTAAAACAAAAGGCAAGAGAAGATGGGTGAATTGCAGCACAAAAATCCCAATCTATTTTACAAAATGCAAGGATTCACTTTTCCTATTGGTAAACAGAAGTTGTTTCAAGGACTGGCAGGAAAAATAATTTTAAAAGTAAAACTTTAGATGAGTACATAGGTATACATAGTTACAAATTGTTTACTTGTTGATTCAGAGTGATATAGAGTGTGTGTTTTGTGTATATATGTTTTTTTTCTAAAACTAAAAAATATAACTGCAACTGCAATACTTGTATCGACAGATGGTTTAGGTAAAAAAGGGGGACACCTTGTGCCAAACAACTTTGCAATGCTGTGGGATATGACATCTAAACTTGGCTCAGTGATAGCTGACAGATTGGACCACAAAAGAAACTACAGGGTTGTACATCATAAAATTTGGTTATGTAATGTAAAATCCAGTTTTTGCAGAAAAATCCCTAAAGCACTAAGTTTTTTTGTGTTTTATTTAGTTGATATTGGTATAGACAAAGGTGTTTAATTGTATATTTTCTTTTAAAAATTGTAAAGTGTACTCAGGAATCTTCAGCCATTTGCAACTCTTTTTAGCATAAGCAGAGTAATAGCCGTTTATTTTCTGTATGTAATCTAGACACAATAATACCAAAAACCCCTTAATGCATAAGGTATTAACTTATTCGTAACAGATATGTGTTAAAGTGCTAAAGAAAACAGATGAAGGCAAAGTCACAGTCACAGTGAGGCCTTATGCAGACATATTGCTGTTGGCATAAATGCGCCCCAGTAGCACTTCTTGCTGAATAATTTGCTGGCTGAAGGTATTGTAGGGTTTTTGTGTGTTTTTCTTTTTCTTTTCTAGTTAAATTCCCAAGAAAGCTTGCAGCAGAAAGCAAAGCCTGTTGTTCCAGTAATCTCTGACCTGGTATCCCAGTTTTTGAGAGGTCATCCAAACACCTCCCAGTTTAAAAGTTATACCTGATATATCCATGCTGAAACATTGATTTGGGGAATGTCTCCTTGATAACTGGGGATTTGGGTAAGTCTAGAACAAAGATGTGTTTACAGTTTCTACTGACATTTTTGTTGGTCCAGTATGCATTATAGTTTCTTCTGCTATATGAAAGTATGTGAGACATTCTCCTGGACTAAGGCAAGGGCATTGCATTGCATGCCTTTTTTCATTGCATGACTGAGTCACATCAGTCACAGACACGAGTAATGGAGTTAATCACATTTTTATCTCCATATAATACCTACAGCTAATTCCTGGAAAGTTTTACTGCAACAGTTAACACACTCTCTACTGTATGTATATTTTGCTTTTTTAATACTGTGTAGAATCTGTTGTGTGGTGTTTTGTTTTTTTATTTTGATCACTTTGACTTGTTTTGACAAAGGTTTATTTTGTCACTGTTTATTTGGTTTATTGTTTAGGGGGCACAATGTATGCATCACATGACCGTGATCAATGAATCAATTACATCACAGAATGTGGTGGTATAAATATACTGGTAATTCTGTTGCATATTGTACCTCTGCAGATAAATGTCCTGAATTTCAATCTAGCAACTGTTAGCTTCATTAGCAAAAAAGGCTCTAGTGTCAGATTTGGTTTTCCCTTTATTGAATTTCTTTTTGTCTTTGGCTTCCAATTCTTGTTTTGGCCTCGTATTGTGATTGGCTTACCATTTGTACAGTGTATGTTTTCAGGTATTAGGAGCATTCTACTTCATACAGGGCAAAAAGGACTATACAACAGTTGAGGGGCTTGGTGCGGGGGAAAATGTAGAGGGACAAAAATATATGTATAACTTTCTATGAAGCAGTTACTTTGATCTACCTGCACACCAGATGAAATGTATGTGTTGGGAAGAATATTTTAGAATGGCAAAAGGTCAACTGGAGTAGACCTTTTATTTTTTTAATGCATGTTGCGAACAAAAAAAGTTATGGTGTCAATGTCTCCAAGACCTGTTAGTTGACGGTATATATAACTACTGTGGCAACCAGTCAGTCAGTCAGTCATTATCCAACCTGCTATATCCTAACACAGGGTCACAGGGGTCTGCTGGAGCCAATCCCAGCCAACACAGGGCGCAAAGCAGGAACAAACCCCAGGCAGGGCACCAGCCCACCACATACTATGGCAGGCTAATTTCAAATAAAACAAATATGAAAACAACCTATGCCAAAAGCAAGTTCATCTCATTTAGCCTCTGAGCCAGAAAAGAAGCATTATGAAGCAGCTATGTTCAATCTGATTTGAACTTTTTTTCCTAGTCCATGCATTTATGCTGCCCTTTCCTACAGTGTGAAACAGTCCTTACAACAGGCAGACATCTACATTTAGTATGCTGTTTTGAGGTTTCTGTAGCAATATTGGGTCTTACCCTGTTTGCTATTCTTATACCATAGCTATCCTACTTTAGTATAGCTGCTCTTGACACTTGCTGCATAAAAAATTTGACATATTCTTTCAAGGTCATCCCCCAGTATCTGGCAGGGTGTTAGTGTGTGTGTGTGTGTGTGTGTGTGTGTGTGTGTGTGTGTGTGTATAAGCTATATGTGTGTTTACTGTAACATTTTGCTCTATCTGCAATTTTGATACTGCATTGTAATCTTGTTGAATTTGCTAATCAATCTGTGCTGGAGTAAGCAACTAGTATCTATCAATGATTGATGAATTCATTGATGGAAAATTTTGACTGCTATAGGTTTTTATTATTTATTTATTGGTTGATAAAAATAATACAATATATATATGTATTTATTTGTTTCAGTTTTCTTTTAGTGACCTTCAGGAAAACTGGAAAGATCTTTGCTTTTACCTAATTCAGCACACCACCTAGAAATTAATTTTGTTTTTGGTTCATTGTATTGTTCTATAGTACATTATGTTATGGAACTCTATATTTTGTTCTTGAACTCATGGAAGATAGTGTAGCTGTATACAATGATTCTATAGAGTTCAGCATCAACAGTTAACTATTTTTGCCTTCATTAAACACAAGACACATATTTGCTCTTTCAACATGGTGCCAGCACTTATGTATAGATATTTACAATTTCTTCCTCTAGTGCTTCCATCATTGATTTAGGTATAGACAAGAGAATATGGGTGCTAGCTGTGGGTAGAATAAAAGAACTCTTCCTCTAGAGGTGTGTACTCTCCAAAGAGAACATCTGCCACTAAAGAAAAATAGGTCAACAAGAAATACTGGCTGGTGTTGGTGGTGATGTCCTAGAGTTTGCCAAATGCAAAATGTGACATGTTAAAGCTTTTAAAAAGTTCTAAAAGTTTTAAGGTTTTTTTCCTTTCTTTTTTTCAGTCACTGAGGCTCAAATTGTCTAATCAACTGAATGTTAAAAGCACAAAATCTTGCCATCAAAGGTATACGATATTGCATTAAAACTGCACATACTGTACTATTCATACTGTATGTACGCAAATGAGTTGCCTAATGCAGTCCTTTGCTTTACTTATCAAAGTGGTGTGGCCTACATTTCCTTTTAAGGAAAGACTTGATGGGATTTGTATATTAGCTAGCATTTCAGTTTGCCTCTGGACATTTTCCTCCCACAATGTACTTTAAATACTTTATAAA
Organism: Polypterus senegalus; assembly: GCF_016835505.1. Lineage (NCBI taxonomy): Eukaryota > Metazoa > Chordata > Cladistia > Polypteriformes > Polypteridae > Polypterus > Polypterus senegalus. Next base: position 46,476,270 of record NC_053163.1, read on the forward strand.
GAACCGATGACACACATTTAGAAAGCTCAAAAGTTTTGCAGTCATCATTGTGTACTTTACATTAGCAAGTTTTTATTAAGCAGATCCAGTTTATAATGCATAAATAGGATCAAAAAACAGTGGTTCAAAACAGAGAAGAATATTTCTTGAGCTTTTCACAATGCAACTGGCCAGATAAATTACATATTTTTTGTTTTATGACCACTAATTTAATTTGTATATTTTTGGCATAAGCTTTTACAGTTAGAAGTTAAACCACTGCAATGACACACATTCCAAAAAAGGGTAATAACCAGTAAACTCTAATGACTAACCAATATTTCTGATTTAAGAATAGGCTTATTATGGCAGAGATGGTAATGGCAAACCTGTCAGTAGGTTAATTATAAATAGAAGGAATGGATTGGAACATGACAAATATTCAAACTGATTTCAAACAAGACATGTGGAATGCAGAATGAATCAACCTGAGCATGGAGTTTCAGCACACAAAAAAAATGAACCAATATGTTTTTTAAATGGTGTAGGTAGCAATGTAATGAGGTTTAGGAAGAGAACCTTTAGATGGACTCCCTGCTTTGCAAGCCACATGTTTTGCTCAATATGAAATTCTTGGGCTAACCTTTCCGTTCTATTAACAAACCCTTATGTAAAGGTTCTAGCCATCAGTACGTTTTCCTGTATGCAGTCCCAGACTTCCCTAAATTGAGACAAATGTTCTATGAGACTGGAGATGACACAGAAAACGTTGTCAGTTAAGGAACGCCACCCTATATTTTTTATGTTGTCCTCAATAGTTTTAGGTTATGTTTTTGATGTTGACACATTTTTCCTTTTAGTAAGGACTCAGTTGAATAACATACGAGCACTGAAGTTGTTAGCATACTCCAATAATAAAAAGTAAACCATTCTGCACCCCATGGTTCAGTTTCCTAGCTGTGCATCTGTAGCCATAGTTATTTAAGAATTAATTGGGTGTATGAGATTCTATTACTAAGAAGGTGATTGATAAGGAAAGAAGTATAAGTGTATTCAATAAGACCATTGACTTGTTTTGACAAAGGTTTATTTTGTCACTCTTTGTTTGGTTTATTGTTTAGGGGGTTCAGTTCAGTTTCCTAGCTGTGCATCTGTAGCCATAGTTATTTAAGAATTAATTGGGTGTATGAGATTCTATTACTAAGAAGGTGATTAATAAGGAAAGAAGGATAAGTGTATTCTATAAGACCATTACTCACAGGCCCTCCCATCAATAGTCCAAGTCTTACAAATTTTATTGGTTATTTGAATTGTGATAACAGTCCTAAACTTCTAAAATTCACAGTGTCTTCTGAATCAATTAAGGTTTGTACTTGAACTTAATTATTGACACAAGTTGAAACTGAAATGTTATTAATAAAAATGGACTGAACACAACCACTTATTCCAACAACCATGATGCATGGTGAGCAGTTCAATTTTCCCTCTGTCCTATTGAATGCTATTAAAATATCAAACTCCACTACAATAAAGTCTCTCCACTGAATTAGTTATAAATTCTTTTTTACTTTTACACTGAAAAAAGGGAAATGGCAGGTTGCTACATTTACAAAAATGTATTTATTTTATATTACATGTATTTTGTTTATGTTTCACTTTTGAACATAACTCGATCATGTTTACTTTATTGAATCTTGTGGGATATACAATATATTATATTTAGTCCTCACTCGAAATTAATACGGATCGTGTATTCATCGTCAGTGGAGGTTGGATAACTTGGTGGAAAAGTCATGTGACTTTCAAAGAAGCAACTGGTTCTTGGTTTGAGTTACTTTCACTGGTTAAGAGCAAAAGGTTAGTGAAATAACAGTTAAAAACACACACACAAGCAATATTTAGACATTCATTTAAAACACCTCATCAAACAGACTAACATTCTTGTAGATTAGTGTGTAGCGGTCAGAATCCGCTAAGATTCACACCGTCATGGAAGACGGTGATTTATTTATTTTATATGAGGATTACCAGGGACAACCCCAGCCTTGGCACGACACACACATACACACTACAGAGACAAAGAAAACGCACTGGGAACTTAAACGAAAAAAAAAGTATAATGAAATTAAATTAACTAAATGAAAACAATAATACCACCCCGATCCCTTTGGCGATATTACAATTAACAGAAACACGACAAACACGCAGTAAAGTCCATGTATGAAATGATCAGCGGTGAAGTTATGTCCAGTGATTTGTATGAAGCGCGGGAAATGGAAAAACACAGTCCTACCGGTAATTGCTGAAGTATGATGACTGATGAATGGTTCAGGAGCGCTCCTTCTTCGTGAAAGCCAATGAATCCAGACAACGTCCTCAGTAACAGTAAACAGGTAGACAAATGATTCCAGACCCCAACAAACAACACAATCCAGGACAGAAAGATGTAAAGCAGGAAAACGACAGGCAGTTCCACAGATAAATACAAGCACAAAACGACCAAAACAAAACTTTTTCTTCTCTTCGACCCCTGCCCTCCTTTTAAATCCCTCTGGCCACCTTTGACCCCAACAGCTCCTGCTAGGCCTACTGGGAGATCCAGTTCTACTTAATGGTAGCACTGCTACAAGCGGGTATAGGTGGAACCTTCCAATCTATCATCCTGGAATGGTGTAGTTTAGGTAACGCCTGAACAACACCATTCCAGGACACCATTCAAGATTTTGCGACATTGAATTGAGGAAGCTGTGAATTCAGTAACTAGGGACCAATTGACTCGTGTGTGGCAAGAAATGGTCTACCGTTTTGCTGTTTGTCACACTACAGATGGTGCTCATGTTGAGTGCAGGCAACCTCAAGAACCATAGGACCAAACTTTGAACTTTCTTCTATCCAGTGATGTGCAGAATGTGTTTCTGTCTTATACAGTTTGTTTGAAATACATTTTTCAAATCTGCTCTTTCATTTTGAATATTTGCTGAATATGCTTGTTCAAAAATAAAAAATAAAAAAATGTATTTTGTGATAGAAGGTGCCAAGCAGCAATTTTTGTAACTTATATTTTACTAATATTTAACATTTATTCTATAATACATACAGTTACACAAATATAAATAAATGTATTTTATAACACTCTATCCAAGGTGCATTTTGTGTTCATATTTAATTATACTGTGTTCCTGTACAGCTGTTCTACATTTTAGCTTTTGAATAATAATCTTTTGCATTTTTGTTGGTTTGTATTATTATAACCAAATAAAACTAGTTTTGGTTTAAAGTAACCTGTTTGTTTCTTATTAATAACTTTGAACATGAACTATAAAATTAAACTGGAATAAGTATAATTGACAACCTAAAAAAGTTACAGCTAAGTAACTCGGTGAGGTGCATTTTTTAAAAAGTCTATAAAACAAATGTTAAAATATTATGCTTTATTAATATGTTCATTTAACATAATATAATGTATTTAACAGAGAATGAAAAGTTTTATTCATTTTATATAAAAATATGTTGTTTCAGGATATATTAATTTAGTGGATTAAGCATAATTAAATTATGTTTAACCAAAACAATTTTATTATGTGCAACCGATGTACAGATTTTTATTATTTTAATCTAACATGCTATTTTTTCAGTGTACTAGCAATTTCTAAAACTAAAGACATCTCTTTAGATTTTACTGACATTTTGCCTACAGATGGTTTTACATTTAGATTAAAAAATATGACTTTCCTAAATCTAACATTTCACAGGGGAGTACTAAGCCAAGAAATAAAAAATCTACAAAGTGGTTTGTGCTCACAGTGGTTAATTGACTTGTACTTAGTCAGGGTTCAGGCAAATGTCTAAATACCAAATGTACAGCTAACACCAATCGCGCAGTCAAAAACACAAGAGATCAAGTTTTGTGTTCCCTTTGACTGCATCTGAGTGCTTTTGCTTTAACCACCGCATGCTCTTCAACCTATTCATCATCTTAAGTTTCAACAATAATTGCTCGATTAGTTTGTTGGAGTATCTTACTGCCTCAGCACAGAGCAAAATGCCTCCCTTAGCACTGAGAAGCTGTCCTGATCTCTTCAATTCCTCCAGGCTTCAACTATTCAACTATTTCTGAGCTTAAATTAAAACTGACAGTTGAAGATTGTGGAAGCCCCCAAAATGATAAATTATGAATAGTAGAACTGCCTGAAAATTATGATATAAGTGATAAGAGTGATATAACTACTTTTCTATAAAAAAAACCTTCCAACATTAAGTGACAATACTTTTGAAACTAAAAGGGTCCATAGAATCTTTTCATCACATGCAGTCTTGATCAAGCTACTGTCCTGTTCTTAAGGTATGCGGAACAGTAATAAGTGTGTGATGTTAATATTTAGAAACAACCCATGACAGAGCTTCTATTGCTTTTTCCAGAAGCGTTTGTGGTGATTATGATGTCCTTTGCAATAAAATCCCTGCACAAACCTAATCCCAGGGAATCTAAAGTCGTAACTGACTGGACCAGTGACTGAGAGAATAGAGATACAAACATAAGTATAAAAACAAGAAAAGAAGAAAATAATATTATTTCATCAAATATAAATAACAGTCCAGATGACACAAAATATACAAACATAAGGGGAAAATTAATTAATTCTTAGAGACTGATCAAGGAAAAGGATCTTAACAAAATATGCAAAAAAAAAATTAATAAATAAAATAGCTACCTTTTTGCAATCTGTCCCACGACTATAAACTAGGACAATATTCCACAGTCCCTAGATTTTCTTCTCTGGTATATAATGGTCAAAAGGTTACTCACCACAAGCTGATCGACAAAAGATAACCTCTAATGGTGGCTGTGTGGTTTTATATGACCTAGGGAATGGGATTCCCCCATCCAATCCCCACTGATGCCCATTCTGTCCCTCCAATCAGGAAGCTTTTTGCATCATCAGCTATGCTCTGCTCTTACACTAGCAGAACTTTGCACACTAATGATTCTAAACTCTTGCACACACATGTGTATGCCCGGAGATGAACAAGCTTTAACATTTCCAATAAGTATTCCTGCTCTTCATTTACAGGTCCTCTAACTCAAACCTGAATTACTTCACGTTACTGCTTCTGCTTCTTCTCTGCTACTTTTATTTTTTTTTTTTTTTTTTTTGGTCAGAGGTATGTGTGGCACTGTAGACCTACAGGAACCGTGCATACCTTAAATGCCATTTCACCCAAAGTGGGTTCTCATGCATCTTGACATAGTAAATTCGTCATTAGATACGGGGGTCTTCCCAGACTGTCTGAAGACTGCTGTAGTTAAACCCCTACTTAAGAAACGTAATCTCAACCCCTCGGCTCTTGAAAATTTTAGACCCATCTTACCTGCCTTTCTTAAGTAAAATTCTGGAGAAGGCAGTCATTGGCAGGCAGGCATATGCAGTTAAATGACCACCTAAATAAACATGCTATTCTTGATAAATTTGTCGGGTTTTTGAACAAATCACAGCACAGAAACTGCACTCGTTAAAGTAGTAAATGATTTGCGGGTAAATGCAGACAGAGGCTATTTATCTGTTCTCATCCTCTTAGATCTGAGTGCCGCATTTGACACCATTGATCATAATATTCTTAGAAATCACCTTAGTCAATGGGTGGGCCTCTCTGGCAGTGTCTTAAATTGGTTTGAATTCTACCTGGCAGGGAGAAAATTCTTTGTTAGTTGTGGTAATTACAACTGAAAGACACGTGATATCCAATATGGTGTTCCACAAGGCTCTATCCTGGGTCTGCTGTTATTCTCAATCTACATGCTTCCGTTAGGTCAGATAATCTCAGGGCACTACGTGAGCTACCACAGCTATGCTGATGACACACAGCTGTATTTATCAATAGCACCTGGTGACCCCGATTCTCTTGATTCACTAACACAATATCTGACTTGTATCTCAGAATGGATGAATGGTAAGTTTCTCAAGTTAAATAAAGAGAAAACTGAAATCTTAGTGATTAGCAATAATGGATACAATGAGGCTATTAGAAATAAACTGGATACATTAGGATTAAAAGTCAAGACAGAGGTAAAAAGCTTAGGGGTAATTGTTGACTGTAATCTGAATTTTAAATCGCATATTAATCAGATCACTAGGACAGCATTTTTTCACTTAAGAAACATAGCTAAAGTTAGACCTCTTATATCATTGAAAGATGCTGAGAAATTAGTTCACGCGTTTGTTTTCAGTTGACTAGATTACTGTAACGCACTCCTCTCAGGACTACCCAAAAAAGACATAAATCGTTTGCAACTAGTGCAGAATGCAGCTGCTAGAATCCTAACTAGAAAAAGAAAATTTGAGCACATCTCTCCAGTTTTGATGTCACTACACTGGTTACCTGTGTCATTCAGGATTTACTTTAAAATTCTGCTTATATGGTTTATAAAGCCTTAAATAATCTCGCCCCATCTTATATATCGGAATGTCTGACATCTTATATTCCAAATCGTAACCTCAGATCCTCAAATGAGTGTCTCCTTAGAATTCCAAGAACAAAACTTAAAAGAAGTGGTGAGGCGGCCTTCTGCTATTATGCACCTAAAATCTGGAATAGCCTGCCAATAGGAATTTGCCAGGCTAATACAGTAAAGCACTTTAAAACACTGCTGAAAACACATTACTTTAACATGGCCTTCTCATAACTTCACTGTAATTAAAATCCTGATACTCTGTATATCCAACTCATTATAATAACTATTCATGGTGGCTCTAAAATCTGTACTAACCCCTACTCTCTCTTCTGTTTCCTTTTCCGGTATCCATCTACTCAAAGCACTGTGATGTTCCAACAATGATGGATGGATTAAAAGCCAGAAGTCTGTATGACCATCAACATCAAGTGACTCCGTGAGAACCCTAAATACAAAGAGGACTATTTCATTTATGTTAGGTAGAATGCCCAGAGGGGACTGGGCGGTCCCGTGGCCTGGAACCCTGCAGATTTTATTTTTGTTCTCCAGCCATCTGGAGTTTTTTTTTTGTTTGTTTTTTCTGTCCACCCTGGCCATCGGACCTTACTCCTTTACTATGTTAACTAATGTTGTCTTATTTTAATTTCTTATTTTGTCTTTTATTTTTCTTTTCTTCATTATGTAAAGCACTTTGAGCTACTTTTTGTATGAAAATGTGCTATATAAATAAATGTTGTTATTGTTGTTATCTGCACCACCATTTCTTACTGGAGAATTCTCATGCACTCCACCATATGCCAAAGGTAGGTATCTTATAATTATTTACAATAAAAGGAGAGTTAATTATATAAATAGTTATATATTTATCCAAGACAAAGTACAGTAATCCCAAAATTTGGCCTGTCACAGTGAAATCCCAGAGAAAAATACATATGAATCTGGTTTTCAAGAAGATGAAAAATGACCAATTCAGCCATTTTTGGTATACCTTACATCCTTTAAACTGGGTATTCAATTCTCCTGACGCAGTGCTTTAAGCAGCCAAAGCATTGTCCTTCACTGACTCATTTCAAATGTACTTCTTGGTTCTTTTTCTGTTCTGGTACACAATTAGGTTCCTAAACAGAACTTTTAATCTGAAGAAGCTCTTTAATAACAGCACTTTGTTCTACTCATCACTAATACTACTGCAGATAGTTGGTAGAATTTGTGGCACGTAACATCCTTATTAAATGTGTTTTTCTGCAGTTTTTTTTGTGTGACATTGCATTCCCAAGGGTCTGTGTTTGGCCCTTGATATAGATTTTTAATAAGGTTGCTGTGTGTAGTTATTCTGACTTACAGCCAGGTGATAAGGTTAGTCCCTTCCTTTGGGGATTTCTTGTTAAATTATTGCAAACTTGTATAATTGCAGTTGTTTTTTTGCTTAGTTTTTCACACTTACCTGGGTGAAGGTGTGGGGGGGAGGGGGGCAGGGGAGGAATGTTTCATCGATGCTTTCTGTTCCAGTAAAATTCTCTGTGATCAGTTTGTTCTAGGGGTGTTTTGCTGAAACTAAGAGGGATGGAGGGGGTGAATTTTGTGAATTACACCATGTACTTTTTATTGACTGTCCAAGTTACTGGTAAGGTAGAATTACAGCGCTGTGACTATGTTCTGGGTTGCATCTACATGAAGCTTCTTTTCTCAGCCTTTGCTTTTAAATTCTTTCACTGTTTATGAGACTCATCTGTCAGTAGTCTCATGGGATTACCTTTAGCATAAAAGAGTGGATGTTACATCTTTACAACAATCCAAGTTACTTAATAAAGATTTGAATAGACTTGGCAATTAGCAGGAGGGGATGATAACTCTTATGTGCCACATTTTACATACTAAACTGTTGCATACGTGGTCTGATCAATAGGCTAAATTCTGTTACATGTTTACTGCAATTAACGAGAAAAAGAGAGTGCCATAAGATGGGTACTATCCAACTCCTTATCAGTTTAGCTTTCTATTGTACATAAAGAAACAGATGCTGAAACTGAAAGGTTATTTTGGGCAAAAACTAATTATTTTCTTTGTAACAGAATCTTGTACACCCCGAATTATTCTCAAATACAATTATATAAAGAAGAGAAAAGTAAATAAATGAAAATGAAATGCAATCATATCTAAACAAATCAACCAAGAAATACATAAAATGAAGTAAAATAAAATAATAAATGGAAACAAAACAAAAAAAATACACTGTAACTTGTAAAAAAGAGGAAATGTAGAAATCAATATTTTTAAGAGAATGCTATAGAAGGAAGTCACAAGTATCAGAGTAACATGACAATATGGGAAAAAGCTGGTGGAAAACTAGGAAACAATACAATTTAGTAATATTGTTTCTCCTAAACAGGGCTTAAAATAAATTGCCAACATATAGTTGTAGATCATATACTGTATAAACCCCAAACATGTTTTAAGAATAGTCTCTTTATCAAGGCACATATTCAACTAAATAAAAGAATGACTCTGTTTGTTAGATTTATTAAAAATATGCTTAAGGTTTCAAGCATGAGCAGAACTAAAGGTAGCATACCTACTGTGTGTAGGATATCAATATAATGCTGGTGAAGGATCGGGAGATAAACAATTGGTTTAATTTAAAACTGAAATAATGAGCAACATGAAAAGGGCCATGACTTGGACCATTAACACAACTTATAGAAACAGAGGTGCCTTACCTAACACAGTAAATAGCCCAGGGTATATTATACACTGTCTTCAGAAGGGATATATGGTTTTAAGACTTAATACTTGTTCTTGATGTTTCATAAAGTGGAGAGAATAGCAATAAAGATAAATGTATACTGTCTTATTAAATTAATAAAATTTTATGTAAAAAAATATATATTAAAATGTACTGGAGAATGCTGTCAGGCAGGGAGAAAAAAAAAAACAACTGGTCCACAAGTGTAAGTAAGGACCAAAGAAATTAATAATTTACAGAAAACAAACAAGAGTCAAAGTAGAAAGTTTAGAAATCCAGTAAAGTACCCTACATAGAAGCTGTATATTGAAATTGCCCTGTCTGGGATGTGGTAAGACAAATTCCAAAGCCATATATTTTAAATCTTTGATAGAGTAGTTTGCATTTATGAAATGTCTGAAAACAGGATATTTTTTTGTGAAATTATTTTGATGTTTTTATGTATTTCTCATATAATTGTATTTTTTAATGTATATCTCTCATCCATTTTATCTTTTGTTTGATTTTTTTGCAAAGCCCAGATTCATGTATATAACCATTTTTGTATTTTAAATGATTTCTGCTTATAATTATTGAATATATTATTTTTTATGGTTCTTGATATTTTACAGGATTGTTTGTTACATTTGAAGATGAAACATTTTTCTTTTATAATATTCTTTTTATAGTGTTTATATAATTTCTTTTTTAATGTTATGTTTTTCAACAGTTTGTCTTGTTTATTGCTCCTATTACTGCATCTTTTAAATGTTTGTATCTTAATCTGCAATTATTATTACCTCATGATGCAGAGAAACCTTTTAAAAATATGAACTGGAAATGTGTCTGAAAAATCATGCACTTGATGTGTTTTGGTGAATGCTTTATTGGATTAAGGTATTTCATATTTTTATTGTCATTTGTATTTCAGGAATAAAATGAAATTCTTGAACAACAACAATCTTTTTCTATAATAATGTAAAATAAGGGAGCTTGGAAGGTTGTGAAATACCAACAATACAGTAATACAATTTACAATAAAAAAGAACAAATATCTTAATGACATATATGTACAATGAAGCTAAAGACATGCAAGTTCAAAATAAGTGTATGAATATTTCTAATATTTTCTAGGGAAGTACAGAAGACATTGCAAAATGGTAAAATTCTCAGAATAACAGATAAAAGTACAGGCTGAGTATCCCTAATTCGAAATGCCTGGGACCAGAAGTATTTCAGATATTTTCAGATTTTGGAATATCTCCATATATATATTGACATATCTTGGGGTGGGGACCCAAATCTAAACATGAAATTTATTTGTTTCACATACACCTTAAACATCCATCCATCCATCCATTTTCTAACCCGCTGAATCCGAATACAGGGTCACGGGGGTCTGCTGGAGCCAATCCCAGCCAACACAGGGCACAAGGCAGGAACCAATCCAGGGCAGGGTGCCAACCCACCGCAGGACACATACAAACACACCCACACACCAAGCACACACTAGGGCCAATTTAGAATCGCCAATCCACCTAACCTGCATGTCTTTGGATTGTGGGAGGAAACCCACGCAGACATGGGGAGAACATGCAAACTCCACGCAGGGAGGACCCGGGAAGCGAACCCGGGTCTCCTAACTGCGAGGCAGCAGCGCTACCACCGCGCCACCGTGCCACCCACACCTTAAACACCAAACCTTAAAATAATTTTATACAATAATTTTAATAATTTTATGCATGAAACAAAGTTTGTGCACAGTAGCATCAGCAGAATACCTGCATCAGCTGTTAATCAACAGCAACAACAAAAAACGGCAGGCTATCAGTTTCAACTTACAAGGATGCATTTGATTAAAAGGTTACTGTAAACAGAGAATAACCAAAAAACATAGTGGGTAATGAATGTAGGTATGGTGGTGATGATCATTGATAAAAAACTGGTGCAAACACACCAACAGGGCTTATGCTTCCTGTAAGTCAGCAGGTGCCACGCAGCACTTTTAAACTGACTCACTGCCACTGCCTTACACCACTCAATCCTCCTTCTGCACGGCAGTTTAGAAGTGCAGTTCTTATCACTTCTTTGACCCTTTGTTAATACGAGCAGCACCAGATCATCATTTGCATGTTTATGCTTTGTAGTGTTTGATACTTGATGAGAAACGCCCCATCGCTCATATAGAGGTTCAAAGGCGATTGAAGAAATTGTCCATAAATGTATCATGTATTATCATGTATGATCATGTATTACCCACATCTGCTCATAAGTAAAAAAAAAAAATATATATATATATATATATATATATATATATATATATATATATATATATATATATATATATATATCTATACTAATAAAAGGCAAAGCCCTCACTCACTCATTCACTCACTCACTCACTCACTCACTCACTCACTGACTCATCACTAATTCTCCAACTTCCCGTGTGGGTGGAAGGCTGAAATTTGGCAGGTTCATTCCTTACAGCTTCCTTACAAAAGTTGGGCAGGTTTTATATCGAAATTCTACGCGTAATGGTCATAACTGGAAGCTGTTTTCTCCATTTACTGTAATGGAGATGATCTTGAACGCCGTGGGGGAGTTTCGTGTGACATCATCACGCCTCCCACGTAATCACGCAGTACATAGAAAACCAGGAAGACATGCATTATATAATTGAGAAGGCAGCTAAACAATAAGAAAGCGAGTGACATATACAACCATATTCATGAGTTCTGCTACTCGAAACAAAGCACGATGTAAACCTACACTTTAAATTAAGTTCATAGACAGGCTTCGCTGGCGTTTGTAATTTAGTGCCTGCCCATATAAGGCCGTCCGTCAGCAGCAATCCAATAGCAAACTCCACTAAATATTCACGGGTGAAGGACTGTGCTTATGGAGAGGAAGATGAGATGGTCAGGGGGGTGTTTGACACAAACTCAGCGAAACTGCGAGAGAAAGGACTAAGGTAACATTAAATACAGCCATGGACATAGCACGAGATGGCACCAGCACAGCTGGGAACCTTCGATGCATGTACACCGAGCGCTCACGTGAACTGACGAGTGCACAGATAAAAGCAACAGTTCCAAAGAGCTGAACAAAACCGAATTACACAATTGAAAAGGCAGCAAAAATATGAAGCGTCTGATAAGCATATTCATAAATCCAGCTACTGCGAAACAAAGCACACGGTGGAAAAAGTCAATGTCCCGCTAAAGGAAGACAGTGTAAAAAACCCGTGCATGCAGTGTGTCAGGTCTCAGATAAAGAAGAAGACGAGCTGTTTATTGATGCAGTAAGAAACGAATCGATGAAAGAAACCTGTCATCTTTACAACGATTGACAAACACGGAATGTAACTTGAACACAACACATCCTACAAATACGAACCTGATTGAAAGAAATAATGATAATCAAATCCTTGATGACAGCAACACTCAGTAACACTCACAAAACAAATACTGTATATTGACAGTCATGTTACGTTATTTTTAAAATGTTCCCTTTTCTTCTTCTAGCTTTTTTAACACACTACTTCTCGGCTGCGATACGCGGGTATATATATATATATGTATATATATATCCCGAACTACATACTCGAATAATGGATACTTTATTCGCCATCAATGATTGTTTTGGTAAAGCCATACTCAGTGTATTCATTAGATGAACGGTAAAAAATAAGAGCGAGGGAGGATGACTTATTGAGGCATGCAGGCTGTAGTCGCGTCAACTCTATCTGAATTGCGCGATCACATTTGAAAAAATATATCTTTTCAAGTTCTATTTAGTCCATATGTGTCAAACTCAAGGGCGCGGGCCACATCCGCCCGGCGTAATTATATCCGCCCGAGATCATTTTATATACTGTATTATTGTTATTAATGGCCCGGTATATGAAGCGCTGGTAACACAATAAACTACAGATCCCATAATGCAATGCGCTTCAGCTGCCTTGCCAACACTTACACGTTAATCAAGTCTAGCTTATGATGCTGCAAGTTATTGCGAAGCTAGCTCACACGATGCTGAAGAGAAAAGTTGATTCTGAAAATAGAGCCTTTAAAACCGATGGGAGGCTGAGTATATGTTTACTGAACCCGTGTGTCTCATTTGTGGAGCTAATGTGGCTGTAATTACAGAATTTAATCTAAGACGGCACTATGAGACAAAACATCAGGGTAACCTGAATGCAATGCAGAAGATACAGAAAGCAGAATAATTAAATAAGAATCTGACACTTCAGCGGACGCTTTACCCGTGCACAATCACAAAGTGATTTCAAGTGAAGCTGCTTTTATGGGAGACACAAATGCACCAGTGCAACCCTGTTGCCAAGTAATGTTAAACCAAGTCGTCACTACGGTGTTCCCAAATCGCACTTTGCTGATAAACTGAGCGCGCACTGAGTTTGCACGGCGCTTTGGTGACTTTGAAGAACAAAAAGTCCGTCTACATGCGGCTCGAACCTTGTGCATGTTTGGTAGCACATATCTGTGTGAGAAGCTCTTCTCAGTGATAAAGACTAACAAAACAGCACACAGGAGTCGCCTCACTGATGAGCACCTGCAATCCATCCTGAGAATCTCCACAACACAGAACCTCACACCAAACATAAACGAACCTGTTGCCAAAAAGATGCCAGGCGTCCAGCTCTAAAATGACATATGAGCAAAGACAACTGAATGATTTGATTTGTTATTGCTGAAAGGAACACATTTTATTTATATTTCCAGGTTTTGTTATGCAGCATGTTCATATTTGAATTTGTATAATTTTGACAGGATATATTTTTATGGAGAGCAAAATCTTTTGGGATATTTAAAATCTAAGTTTATTTTTATATAAAATTACATAAGAGTAAAGAAATTTGAATGTTTGTTCTTTTAACGTTTACTTTATTTCTAACTTGTATAATTTAGACAGGATATATTTTTATGGAGAGCAAAATATTATAAGTTGTTTAAGGTTTGAGTTGATTTATTCAGGAATAATATTCCTGTCTGTTTTTACCATTCCTACCAAAGATATTTCTGTCGACTAAATAAAAATTCCTTCTATTTAAAATTTAAATAGAACTTGAACAAATACGATAGTTCATAATATCCACGCAGACTTGCACGTAAGAGCAGGAGTTATCCGTTTTAACAAGCAGCGTATTGCACTGATACGAAATAGCTGTGTGTGTATATATGTAGATATGTATGTATATGTATATATATATGTATTTGTGTGTATATATGTGTGTGTATGTATGTATGTGTGTATGCATATGTATGTGAATATATGTAGATATATATATGTGTATGTATATATGTGTATATGTATAGATATGTATATATATATATGTTTGTGTGTGTGTGTAAATAAATAAATATATATATACATGTATATATATGGCGGCACGGTGGCGCAGTGGTAGCGCTGCTGCCTCGCAGTTAGGGGACCTGGGTTCGCTTCCCGGGTCCTCCCTGCGTGGAGTTTGCATGTTCTCCCGTGTCTGCGTGGGTTTCCTCCGGGCACTCCGGTTTCCTCCCACAATCCAAAGACATGCAGGTTAGGTGGATTGGCGACTCTAAATTGGCCCTAGTGTGTGTGGTTGTGTTTGTGTGTGTCCTGTGGTGGGTTGGCACCCTGCCCAGGATTGGTTCCTGCCTTGTGCCCTGTGTTGGCTGGGATTGGCTCCAGCAGACCCCCGTGACCCTGTATTCGGATTCAGCGGGTTAGATAATGGATGGATGGATGTATATATATATATATGTGTATATATATATATATGTGTATATATATATGACAACAACACTCATCACTCACAACAGTGACAAAACAATTACATTGACAATCATGTTACGTTATTTTCAAAATGTTTCCTTTTCTTTTTCATTGCTTCTTTAACACACTACTTCTCGCGGCTGGTATTTTGCTAGTATATATATATATATACGAGCAGAATACCTGCGCTTCGCAGCGAAGTACTGTAGTGTGTTAAAGAAGTTATGAAAAAGAAAAGGAAAAATTTTAAAAATAACGTAACATGATTGTTAATGTAATTGTTTTGTCATTGATATGAGTGTTGTTCTCTATGTAAAAATATGTACAGATTAAGCACAAATATAGTTAATTACACCATAGAATCCACAGTGTAATAGTAAACTAATGTAAAAACATTGAATAACACTGACACAAAACACCCAGGCTCCCTGATCAGCTACAGGAGCTGGCTCGCTCACGCCGCTCTCTCTCTGTGTAGCGCGAGCGTACAAACACACACACACACCTATCCGTCCCCCCAATCCCTTCCCTGTCAGCTCTAATCTCTCTGTAGCACGTGCTCGCGCAGCATTTTTTTTAAAATGACTTTTAAGCACAGCAGAAAAAAAATTCCAAAGCGCTTGCAAAAACCAACTCACAAGCAAACAAGAAAGCGAGATTGCAGGAGATCACGCTATTAAACCTAAAGCCTGATCGCTGTAAACAATGTTTTTAAAATGACTTTTAAGCACAGCAGAAAAAAAAATCGCACCAATCCGAAGTTCATTTAAAAACCAACTCGCAAGCAACCAAAAAAGTAACATTGCAACAAATCACACGATGTAGTCCTCCATGTAAACAATTTTTAATGAGTTTTAAGCACAAGGAAAAAAGCGAACATTTGAAAAGAGAAATGTAACATCGCACCTAATCGCTATGAAAAACTCCATCTGTAAACCTTTCATGAGTTTTAAGCACAAGGAAAAAAGCAAACATTTGAAAAAAGAGAAAAATAACATTGCAACAAATCGCATTATGAACTAAAAAAATTACTTTTGAAAAATCCGTAGTTCTGGCATGAAGTGTTTTCCTTCAGGTGTTTTCTCTCTTGTGATTTCTTGGGTTTCTGGTGCTTTTAGCTGTTTAGCTGGTGGGAGTGAAAGCCTCATGCAGCCATTCCAAAAAGAACGTTCTTGTGACCCTCCACATTACTGGCAGCCTGGCTTTGTTTACATTATGCTGCTTGAAAGCACGAGGGTTCTCCGATTGGTAAATGAGTAAACTGGTAAACATTTTTCCACCTTTTGTAATTTCTTTCTTTACTTCGATTTCAATTTTCTTCAAAACTTTCTTCTGACAACTCTCCACTTGCTTAGAAGCCATAGTTAACTGCAAAAGCACACGAAATACTGTAGAGCACAAAGAGAGTGCACGTCTTATTGAAAACAATGAACAAGGAGCGGCTTTGCTTAAATGAAAAGCATGGCCGCTCTCTTTCTCTCTCAGGCTGCCTGTGGGGAGGGGGATGTTTTCGCTTGCACTACAGCCTACAGATAGGCAGGCAAAAACACGCAGCAATCTACTCCTTCCCCTTCCCAGCAGGCAGGTGCTCGCTCGCCCCTCTCTCTCTCTCAACTGAGGACGCAAGGAAACTGGCTTGTTCAGCAAACACGTGAAGCAATCTCCTCCTCCCCCTCCCTAGCAGGCACGTGCTCGCTCGCCCTTTCTCTCTCTCTCTTTCAGCTCAGCTTGCAGGCAGGCAAGGGAACCTGGCTTGTTCGTATACCGAGTGTGTGGTTGTGAACTGAGGCAAAAGTTTGGCGATCTTTTTGGTCGTGAACCGAGTTGTACGTGAACCGGGACGTTCGTGAACCGAGGTTCCACTGTATATATAAATACCCGCACTTGGCAGCGGAGAAGTAAAAAGAAAAGGAAATATTTTAATAATAACGTAACATGATTGATAATGTAATTGTTTTGTCATTGTCATGAGTGTTGCTGGCATATATATATATATATAGCAGAATACCCGCGCTTCGCAGGAGAAATAGTGTGTTAAAGTAAAGTTATGAAAAAGAAAAGGAAATATTTTAAAAATAACGTAACATGATTGTTAATGTAATTGTTTTGTCATTGATATGAGTGTTGTTGTCATATTTATCTATCTATCTATATATTATATATATATATATATAGAAAAATACCAGCGCTTGGCAGCAGAGAAGTATAAAGAAAAGGAAGCATTTTAATAATAACGTAACATGATTGACAGTGTAATTGTTTTGTCATTGTCATGAGTGTTGTTGGCATATATATATATATATATATCTATATATATATATATACACACACAGACACACACACACATATATAAACATATATATACACATCATATATATATGTATATATATACACACATACATATATATATATACATATACATATAAATATATATACATATATATACATTGTCAGGGATGCCAGGGGCCATGACCCGGCCGGGATGCCATGAGGGACCGGATGTGGGTCTGTGCCCACCCTGGATCACGTGGGGGTCGCCTTCCTGGTTGCTTTGGGGGCCACGGGTACAGGGCATGGAAGCTCCACCCTGTAGGGGCCCGTGGTCACCAGCCAGGAGGCGCCCCAATGCCAACGCCACACCAGGAAGTGCTGGGGGGAAGAATTAGGACGGCGCCCGGAGAGCTGCCGGGAGGACAGCCGGCACTTCCCCGACGCTGGGGCGTGGCTAGAGGAGGAATGCCGGGAACACCTGGGGCTCATCCGTGGACTCTATAAAAGAGGCCGTATCCCATCATTTGAGGCTGGAGTCGGGAGGTGGAAGGACGAAGCTCAGGAGAGCTGTGGAGGCGGCCCGAAGAAAGGCATTGTGGCCAGGATTGTGTGATTGGGGTAATTGTGCACGTGACTGGGGTCTGAGTGACCATTGGACTGTGTCTTAGTGACATCATAGTTGTAAATAATATTGTAAATAAACGTGTGGTGGTTGAGAAACAACATGTCCGCCTGTCTGTGTCCGGGCCGGGTTCACAACATATATATATACACACACACACACACATATATATATACATACTGTATATATACACATATATATACAAATCTACATATATATCTACATATATATATATTAGGGGTGGGACTCGATTAAAAAAATGAATCCAATTAATTAGAGGCTGTGTAATAATTAATCTTGATTAATCGTATGTAATCGCACACGTAAATTTGCCCCAAATCGGAAATGGTTTTTTTTTATTATTTAAAAGGGTTTTAGTGGGCGATAGAATCAAATAGACATGGACATGAATATTGTAAACTCAAGGTGTTTTAATTTCTGAAAAAAAAAATGCTTTTAAACTGCATTTGAATTCAAAACAGAAACAAAAATATCATCCCTGTTTAAAATTGGGCAGACTTAAAAATAAAGTGGTAGTTTAAGTACATTTTCAGAATGGTATTGTCTTTAAATTATAATAACCAAAATTTCAACATAAAGTGCAGTTTTTCTTCTTAAAAAAATAAGTCGAAACATGAAAGGTAATTTGACCAACTTAATCTTTAAACTCTGAGTAACCTTAGCCAAAATTATTTTGTACATTAGGCTAAAACAGTGTGATCATTGAACATTTTGTAATTAGATGTAATTAGAATTACTAACAGTCACGGAAGTCCAATGATCCCCAGTAAGAGCCACAAAGTCCGTTTTCTGTAATGCATCTAATTTTGCTTGCTTTTCAGTGTGCACAAAACCATGCTTTTATCAAGGCTTCGCTCGGGTAGGTTTTTGAAATGAAATTTGCCTCCAATCAGTCGTAGGAACGCGCTTCATTCCGACTCTAACATTTTTGTAGCTCTGATGTGTGCATCAATGTAATCGATGTACCAGGAAATCATGCATTGACAAAAGTTCCCCTTTGCTTGGAATTGAAAGTGTGATTAAATGCGTTATTTTTTGTTATGGAGTACATGCATCGAAGCTTCTCAGCTGTGCTTGTGCTAAGAAAAGGAAAGATTTTAAAAATAACATAACATGATTCTGCATTAACCGCATATTTTTTCATACGTCCCAAACCAAGGAGATGCGAGGTTAAAATGAATCGGGAAGCGCACGTACATACTCAGTGCATCCTCTCTCAGTAATCGAACCTCAGATGTCGGTGCTAGAGGCGAAGCCTCTACAATTGCGCCACGGCGTGTGTCTTGTCTATTTGAGAATATGTAGATTTGGGTGTAGCATTCCAGCCAGACTTTATTCAGACGATGCACTCAATAATCATGACGAATGGACCATGGTGGGGTATTCCAACACATTTATTCACAAATCACCATAGACACATTGTAAGAGCTGTTCGCCTTCCAGCTAAATGCTAATTTAAAGATGAATGGAAAACGATAACTTTCTCATTAACCTTTACTGGTGAGCAAACAGTAGCAGTTTTAACTTCCTTCCCGGAAGTTGCCTGTTCCCAATTTCAAAATAAGAGTCTAATGAACATTATAAGGTATAATTCGTTCAGGGATTTAAGTATCTAAAAATATCAAATAGAACAAATAATCTGGGTCATTTACACTCCCACCAAATCATTAGTGTTTCAAATATCATAACTTCATAACTATAGGAAGAGAGAACACAAATGATTTCCTAATACAAAGAATGACCAACCAACAAAAGCATAGTATGCAAGGAATGAACTAGTTATGTTCCAACAACAAGACTAGTTTTTGCACTGGCCGTTCAAGCACTGACCGCTTGATGAGACGTTCACCATTTTTGCCAGGTTTCCTGTCACCTAGACATAGCTTTACTCTCCTAACCAGTCCATCTCTGTCCATCGTAGTTTCTACGACTCTGCCCAACCTCCATTCATTTCTGGGTAAGTCTTCATCCTTCATTATGACAATATCTCCCGTCTGCAGGTTTCTCTTTGGGGTGTGCCAGCGTTGCCTGAAGGCAATGTTGGCCAAATACTCTTTCCGCCAACGGCTCCAGAACTGCTCGGCCAAGTATTGTACGTGGAGCCATCTCTTTCTCGCGTACATATCTTCCCTTATGAACTTGCCGGGGGGAGGAAGGGTAATGGTAGACTTCAGGGTAAGTAAGTGGTTTGGTGTCAGTGGCTCAAGACTATTGGGATCGTGTAGGTTTTCAACAGTGAGAGGACGACTGTTAACTATCGTCATTGCTTCATAGAAGAATGCTCGGAGTGAAGCATCAGGTACGTTTCCAGGTGAGAGTACGAGGGTCGCGTTGAGAACACTCCTGACTGTTCTAATTTGACGCTCCCACACTCCACCAACATGACTTGAACCAGGAACATTTAGGATGAAGTCACAATGCTTCTTAGAAAGGAAGTTCGTCAGTTTATCACCATCTAGTTCCGTGAGGGTTTCCTGTAGTTCATTCTTTTCTCCTAGTAAGTTACTGCCTTGGTCAGATTTGATCTGGTGCACGGCTCCACATATAGCAATAAAGCAGCGCAGTCCAATTATAAATGAGTCTGTAGATAGGTCCTCGAGCATTTTAATATGGATGGCTCTAGAGGAGAAGCAGGTGAAAAGGAGACCGTATCGTTTTCGCACACTACGTTCTTGCTTGCTCTAGAAGGGTCCAAAGTAATCCATTCCACAGTAGGTAAAGGGTGGAGATTGATTTGCTCGCTCTGGAGGGAGATCAGCCATTTTCTGTTCTTCTGTCCGTCTCCGAAGCTTTCGACAAATTACACATCGGCGAAGATAAGATGCAACCATCCTACCAATTCCTGGTATCCAGTAACCCCTTGTCCTGATCGCACTGAGAGTCATCCCCTTGCCTTGATGCTTGACTTCTTTATGACAGTATGCTATGATCATCCTTGTAACATGATGTTCCTTTGGAATGATGGTAGGGTGTTTAACTGAGAGAGGAAGATTTGAATCACGAAGTCGACCACCCACCTTAATCACACCATCGTTGTCCAAGAAGGGGTTGAGGCGATGTAGCTTGTTATGAGGTGGCAGCTGACAACCTTTCTTCAATAGCCGCACTTCCTCCGAGTATGTTTGTCTCTGCAGATCTTTGATGATCAGGCGCTCTGCTTCTTCTCTTTCCTGCACTGTAGAGAGACCGTTTGACTTATCCTTGTTGATCCTTCGAAGAATGCAAGCCACTGCACAAACAACACGAGTCCAGGACGAGAACCTTGTCAGACGATTGGCAAGAGAGTCTTGTTCTCTAGTTTCCGTGTTTAGAGTCTGTATTTCTTTAACTTTTTTCTTTCTTTAACTTCTGGATCTCCGACTGACAGTTCCGGAGCCACCTCTTCTGAGAGGTCAACTCCCTTTTCCCATAGAAATGCAAGGCCGGTAAACCAGTTCGACGATATTAGCTCATTGACGAAACAACCTCTAGAAGCACGATCTGCAGGATTCTGGTCGGTAGGGATGTATCTCCATTGCCTTTGATTCGTGTAGAGATGTATCTTCTGGATATGGTTGGCTACAATGTGTAAAAACGTCGAGCCTCGTTATTGATGTACCCTAGTACAACCTTGGAATCGGTCCAAAAATGCTCTGTCCACATATCCCAGTTCTTCCTTCATAACATTGCTGGTTTTCACAGAGATGACTGCAGCCGTCAACTCTAATCTTGGTGACCTCTAATCTTGGGATCGTGGTGACCTTTGTTGGGGCGACACAAGATATGGCCATGACTAATGCACAGTGGATGTCTCCTTCTTCATTGCTAAGCCTCAGATATGAACACTGTCCATAGCCGGTTGTGCTTGCGTCGGGGAAGTGATGTAACTCACGTTTGATAACCTTTCCGAAATCTGCCGGTGCGTAACTTCGGGGTATATTTATCCTCTCCAAGTTGTTGAGGTCGTTTTTCCATTTCTCCAGTTGGTGAGAGGGTCGTCCCAACCTGTTCCATGGCAGCACATCTGCTGCAGCACTTCCTTTCCAATGAGCAAAAAAGGGGCTACGAGACCCAAGGGATCGTACAGGGATGCAACAATGGACAATATGCCTTGACGCGTTGCAGGCTGTTCCTTAAGATTGGTGCTGATCTTCAGGCTGTGCACCGAGATCTCCTTTCTTCCACCAGAGGAAGCACAAGTAATCCTGATCCGACTTCCGCACGTGAAATTGATGAAACATTTTCTCTATGTCACACATCAATGCAGTGGAGTGCAACCAGAAGTGAAGGAGTACACCGTTGAGATTGTTCATCAGGTCAGGACCAGTGAGCAGGTGATCGTTCAGACTGGTTCCCTGGTACTTGGCAGAGCAGTCGAACACCACGCGCAGTTTGCCTGGCTTCTTGTTGTGGAATACAACGTGATGAGATATGTACCATTTTTCACCCTCCTACCCATCATCGTGGATTTCCTCTGCATCACCCTTTTCTATGACCTTCTCCATGAACTTGACATACTGTTCTTTGTACATTTCGTCCTTTAACAGCTTCCTCTTTAGATGGCTCAGACGCATGACTGCAAGCTGTTTGTTGTCAAGCAAGGTAGGTCTCTCCTTAAAGGGTAGTGGCATCTCATAGTGACCTTGACTATTTTTTTGATGTGGTTCTTGAGTTTGTCCAGGAACAGGATGTCCTCCTGAGACACTGGTTTTCCATCTTCCTTAGCATCTTTAAAGTCAGACTCTAGAATACGAATGGCATCTGCCGGGGTGACTGTTGGGAGGTCCTTGACTGCAACTCGGAAACACTGTCCCACCGTACTTGAAGCGTCGGGGCATGTCGACGCACCACCAACTATGCTCCATCCTAAGTCGGTACGGATCGCATAAGGCTCATCGTTTCCTCCCGATATGATGTCTCTTGGTGCCATTGCTTGTGCACAGTTATATCCTATCAACAAACCAACTTCACAATCCTGTAGAGGTGGAATCTCTTCTATGACCTTGGAGAGATGATTCCATCTTTTAGCTGTCTCGCTTGTTGGGATATGGGCTCTGTTTACCGGTATGCAATCCTTGGTATAAGCAGGAGGAAGGTCGATGAGGAGAGAGGAGCGATAACCCCACACACAAAGCCCTGAGACTCTTTGGCTCTTCACGATCACGTCACGTCCAATCATAGTAGTTAACTTCAGCTTAACTGGACAAGAATCTGCCTTTAGTACATCGCTCAGTTCCTGCTCAACAAATGTTGTGTCGGTTTGTGTGTCCAGCAGGGCGTAAACCAGTTTCTCTGTTCCTGTATCCTTTTTTGACACCCACACGGGCACAATCATTGATGTGTTAGTTGGCTGTCCAGTAATCACTGACATTGAAGTTGCAGCAGCCTCCGTTTGGCTGGCATTGCTCAGGATAGCGGTTTCCTGTGGCAGGACCTTCTCCTTCTTTATATAGTTGTCATCGTGTAAACAAGTAGGATGTTTACCCTTACACGTGTTGCATGCGTGTCGATGTCGACAGTCTTTTGCACTATGTCCAGGTTTGGTGCAGCCATAGCAGAGCTTATGTTCTCTGACAAAATCTCGTCGCTCCTCCAGAGTTTTAGCAATAAACTTGGGACATCCATGTAGTCTGTGCTGATTATTTTGACAGAAGGCACAAGGAGGCTTTTCCCTTCCTTTAACTGTCTTGAGCCTCTCAGTGTCAGCCTCAGTCTGTGTGTTCAGAACACTTGCCTTGTTCCTCTTAGGTTCTCTGCTGCCTTGTTTTGCAGTGCTTGACTCAGAGCTGCGGAGGGCATAAGCTGAGGTGATCGGATTGCAGGCGATCTCTGCCTCTGTCGTCATAAATGCGGCAAAGTCCTTAAAACTGGGGAATTCCTTATTGCCTTTTAGGGCTTCAGTAACCTTCCTGTTCCAGTGAGATGCTATCCACTCTGGTAGTTTGAGGACTAGCTTCTTATTCTCTTCACAGTCGTTCAGTATTTCGAGGCTCTTCACATGTGTCATTGAATCTTGGCAAGCGTTTAAGAAATCTGAGAAGTCTCTTAATCCTTCTGCATCCCTTGATTGGATCTTTGGCCAATCTGTGAGCTTATCTCTGAAGGTTCTCTGTATAATAAAGGTTTGGCCATATCCAGTTTGTTCCACACATCCTTAAAAGCGTCGCTGTCATTTCTATAAAAAGTTCCTTCCAATGTTTTACGAGCTGGGCCACCTAAATACTTCCTTAAGTAATAAAGTTTGTCCGCTGGGGAGATGGCCTTTTGTCAATAAGTGACATGAATGAAGCTTTCCACTCAATGAACTGAATGGGGTCACCATTAAATACAGACGGCTCTGGAACTGGAAGTCTATTTAGAGCCATACTATCTTGTAGGGCTTGGGCAAGGGATGACACGTTTAGGTCGGGTGGTGATGCTGTGACGTTAAGAGTTGGATGGCCGATAGCAGGGGGAATATGATGATTTCCCACTGAACTATTAGAGGAATGGAGACTGCCATCCTGCGAGGCTACCTGGCTGTAGACCTGCAGTTTGGCCCGAGCAGCCCTTAAATTTTTTTCTTCTTGAAGGCGTTCGAGTTTGCGCTTTTCTACTTCCATTTTTCTCTGCTGTTCCTCTATCTTCTCCCTTTGTCTCTCTTCTTCGAGCAACCCTTCAAATTCGACTTCCTTAGCAGCTAGCTCTGCTGCGGCATCCGCCTGTTTAAGTGTTAGAGTATTGCTTTTGTGACTACGGATTGACTTTGTCACTCTAGATGCGGTGAATCCATAGATGGAGCATGCGTAGCTGTTCTTAAGCAGCTCCCTGAGACGGCGTTGCACTTGTTCTGCATCATAATCTCCATCGAGGTCTGACATTCTCTCGTAGGCAACCTTCACAATTTCGGCTGTAACCGCCCCACAACTGTCTAAGTGACGTCTTAATTCTGGAGAAGGTGTAATGTGACTTTGTATTTCAAGGTAAGTGTTTAACACAGACTCTTTCTCTTTCTCCAATGCATCCATCAAAGATGCCAGCTTGCCTTTGCTAATTTCTGACTTGAGCTGCTCTCTTGACTCTCGGGCTTGAATCTTCCATCTTTCGTATGTTGAGATGAACTTTCTTTCCCTTTTTCTTGCTTCCTCCTGTTGCATTTCGAGCACCTTTGGAGTTGGGATTTTTGTTTGAGTCGAGTGTCGGAGGCCTTCTTTAAGCTCGCCTTGTAAGTCGTTCAACGTTTCTTGTCTGCGTTGAATTTCCTTCTCCAAAAGTTCTATTTCCGCAGTTTCTGATCTGTCTTCGAGAGACGCCTTAAGCCTTTCGATTTTATTCTGCAGGTCGACTATCTGATGCTCTAGTTCTGTTTGTGAGGAGGATTCTCCATTTCCTTCATATTTATGTTATTTACTTATCTAATTTGTAGGCTTTAGTTAATGAGCTGTTTGTAGTTACTGTAACTTACAGGCTGCATTAACAGAAGAGAGGAGAATTTTTGTGTTTTAAACTAAGTTGAAATAGAAGCCAATAACTAACATAACGTTAAGAAGAAATGTATAAAATAATAAATGCAAGCTGCTAGCTGTTGCTGACTGACAATACCAATAAACAAAGTTACTTCACTTATTACTTCATGTCCGTTGTCTTAATGCAGTAAATGCCCACAGTAGTTGACGTCCTTCTCTCGACATGAAAAGTTGACCGCAGCGCTTACCTCACGCCGTACCCTTCTGCGCCGCGAGCCTCCCCCGGTTTCAGCGCGAGCCACCCGCAGCTCCTTCGCGGCCACCATCGATGAGAATCAATGTCCTTCCTTTGTCAATTAGAATGAAATGTTCCATACCTTTTTTGACCGTCACATCAAACCATTAAGCCAGCTGCATGATTATCATAAAGTCTCTCTGTCTAGAAGACCCGTAGAATGGCACAGAGCTGCTCCGTGAAATGTCTTGTCAATCCCAGACGAATAGCAACACAGCTCCGTGATTCGTCCTCATAATTCCGTGGTGCAGAGTGGCAGCTGGATGATGCGGGGGGATCAGCTCTTACTGTAGCATTCCAGCTGGACTTTATTCAGACGATGCACTCAATAATCATGACTAATGGACCATGGTGGGGTATTCCAACACATTTATTCACAAATCACCATAGACACATCGTAAGAGCTGTTCGCCTTCCAGCTAAATGCTAATTTAAAGATGAATGGAAAACGATAACTTTCTCATTAACTTTTTCTGGTGAGCAAACAGTAGCAGTTTTAACTTCCTTCCCGGAAGTTGCCTGTTCCCAATTTCAAAATAAGAATCTAATGAACATTATAAGGTATAATTCGTTCAGGGATTTAAGTATTGAAAAATATCAAATAGAACAAATAATCTGGGTCATTTACACTGGGTATATATATACATTCGCAGCGGAGAAGTAGTGTGTTAAAGAAGTTATGAAAAAGAAAAGGGAACATTTTAAAAATAACGTAACATGATTGTCAATATACAGTAATTGTTTTGTGAGTGTTATGAGTGTTGCTGTCATCAAGGATTTGATTATCATTATTTGTTTCAATCAGGGTCGTATTTGTACGATGTGTTGTGTTCAAGTTACATTTCGTGTTTGTCAATCGTTGTAAAGATCAGAGGTTTCATTCATCGATTCGTTTCTTACTGCATCAATAAACAGCTCGTCTTCCTCTTTATCTGAGATGTGACACACTGCATGCACAGGTTTTTTTTTACACTGTCTTCCTTTAGCGGGAGATTCACTTTTTCCACCGTGTGCTTTGTTTCTGCAGTAGCTGCACTTATGAATATGCTTGTATGTATCAGACGCTTCATATTTTTTTGCTGTCTTCTCAATTGTGTAATTCGGTTTTTGTTCAGCACTCTTTGGAAATGTTGCTTTTTGTCTGTCTCTCACAGTTTCGCTGAGTTTGTGCCAAACACCACCCTGACCATCTCATCTTCCTCTGCATAAGCACAGTCCTTCACCCGTGAATATTTAGCGGTAGTGTTTCTATTGGATTGCTGCTGACGGACGGCCTTATATGGGCAGGAACTAAATTACAAACGCCAGCGACAGCCTGTCTATGAACTTAATTTAATATAAACTTACGATTCACGCCGTGCTTTGTTTCCACAGTAGCTGTACTTATGAATATGCTTGTATTTATGAATACGCTTGTATGCATCACTTGCTTCATAATCTTTTTCTGCCTTCTCAATTGTGAAATGGCGTTTTTTATTCAGCGCTGTTTGGAGGTCTTCCTTGTTCTCTACGTACTTACGTAGGAGGCGTGATGATGTCACACGAAACTCCGCCCCCCACGGCCATCCAGCTCAACTCCATTACATTATATGGAGAAAAATAGCTTCCAGTTATGACCATTACGTGTAGAATTTCGAAATGAAACCTGCCCAACTTTTGTAAGTAAGCTGTAAGGAATGAGCCTGCCAAATTTCAGCCTTCTACCTACACGGGAAGTTGGAGAATTAGTGATGAGTCAGTGAGTGAGTGAGTGAGTCAGTGAGTCAGTGAGGGCTTTGCCTTTTATTAGTATATATATATATATATATATATATATATATATATATATATATATATATATATATATATATATATATATATATATATATATATAGTTCAAAATCTAATATGGGAAAGCGAGGTCAGGTGTGAAATTATCCACATGCAGTGTCATGTTGGTGCACAAAATGATTCCGATTTTGGAGCATTTTCGATTTTGGAATTTCGGATTAGGAATATTCAACCTAATGTAATGAAATGTATTGCAATGTCATGTGATACACCAGGAGGGTACGGAAGATTATTCTTGCCAAAATTAAGTGCAATCCAACATGTTAATGGCATTGCAATGTAATGCATATGCACATGTCAACCAGCTGAACAACTGCATTTCACTACGGTATGCAATTTTTGTGTCAGTTTAAAATGGCACATTACATTTTAATTCATACCTATAGATTGAGTGTAACTAAAAGCAAAGCAAACGCACTGCATTTCACTTAAAAGTTGCTCAGAGTATAGTGTATTTCGATTCAAGACCAAGGAAGAATTATGCCAAAACTGAATGTAGTCCAATGACTAATCAATGTTAAAAGGTGGGGAAAGGGGAACCAAATACTTATATATGATATATAGGTATACCATATCATTGGGCACTTACACTTTTTCTGATTTAAATCTAGTCAAACCGAATGTTGAGTTGGTAATTGCAGATGGCATATGTAATTTGCATGCACCAATATTCTTATACTTTTCCAAAATTGCACATTATGGAGGTAAAACAATACAGTTTTTATTCACTTTTTCTTACCTGACATAAAGCCTACATAATGCCATTCCCCCAAATGCTTTCAAAATAATAAGCTGTAAAGTGTTATACAGTATCTTTCTGTCTCATCTATCCTTTTTTCTTAGCCCTATTTTAAGTGTCCTCATTAACATAAGCATTGATCTCTCTCTTTTATCTAATCTTGCTGCCCTCTAGATAGTTTTATATTCACACATTTTCATTTAACCATGCAGCCTTTTTTCAAACCTTCTGTTTGCATAACAGGTGTGCAGGAAGTGGGTAAGGAATGGCTGGGGACAGTCATCCCTGTTAGTTGGGGAGCCGCAAAAATGTAGTTACCTAAGCTTGCCTCTCTGTGTACAACCACAATCGTCATTCACTTTGTAGAGGGGATTGACCTGCTCATGGAATTACATTCACTAAGAGGTGCTGAGCAGCATCGATTCCTGAACTTGGTTCTCAGCAGTCCAGCTGGGTCTTGGTGGTTTACTGAGCCACACAAATGAAACATCTGGTCAGAGTTCTGCTCTGCTTTCCTGACACATTCCTGTCAGGCGTTGTGCTGTAGTAGTGTCCTGATATGCGTGAGGAAGAAATACTGCTGAGCAGAGGTGTGACCAGAACATCATGTGTAACACATAAAAGCAAAAATTGCGGCATAAATCATAACCTATTGTTCAATTAAGTTAACAGAGGCAATGGAACTTGTATTATTATTCTTTGTGAACAAATATAGAACTACATCTACAAAGTAATTATCAATTAAGTCAAATGTATACAACATATGAGAGTAAGAACAGAAACGTGGCTCATTGTAGTCATTAGGGAGGCTATAGGATATCAGTTTCCAGTGTTTAAGCTGCATATTATCTACAGGACCAGTCTGCGGTTACTCTTGGCAAATTCTGAAATAAATTTATTCATGTCAAGATTTTCTGTGATGTTTTTCTCATGTGCCAGAATGACTAAATTTCTCTTCCTTGAATGCAGCATTGTTCGGTGGAGTGGAGTGAGAATGCGGTTAAAAGTAGAGAAAGAGCTTTCGCATGCAGCTGAAGACACACCAATGATGAGTGCTGTGACATATAGCGAATGCAGCATAGGGAAGGCCTCTTTGTACTGCTGAATGCGTTTGCATGCTTCAGAGAGATTAGCATCAGCTGGCAGTTTAGTGATCAACATTGCTTTTGCCACAGCAATTTCATTTTGCAAGCTCATGCTGTTTTACTCTGTGCCTGCAAGTGCCTGAAGAGGTTTCAGGAGAGAATGATCAAGAAATAATTCTGATTTTTGCAGGAGAAGCGATGTGGCCCTCAATAATTTAACATTTCTCTGAGAGAATCTTGTCTCCATTTCCACAATAGCTCTATCAAGAATGCTGAACATAGCTCTTTTAAAAGTCTGATTAGGAGCAATTTGTTCATCAGAGTCACCATGCCTGAGCGTAGACCCGACAATACTATAATCAAGCTGTGAATTAACTTTCCATTTCCTTTTGAGCAAATTGGTAAGCCTACTTTCACACTGAGAGAAATGTTCCTCCCAGAATGAGTCGCATCTCATCTCCGTCAGTGTGGCCAGTGACACTGTCACCACCTCCCCAGCAGTGCACAAATCCACTGCATGTGCCTGTACAATTGCATTGGCTGGTTGCAGCACTCCAAGCACATGAAGGAGGAATTTTCCTGTATTAAAGAAATTCTGCTTTTTTCATTGGGTCAAAAGACCACATGCTTCTATGCAAATGTCAAAAGGGGCAGTGCCAGCCTCTGCTACCTCTGAGAGAAGCCCCCTTATAGCTTCCAAATTGTTGACTTTGTGACATCATAATGACTGGTCCATCGTATTTCTAGAAGTCTTTTCAGTGTGGGTGTATTGTATGTGTGTGAAACATCATGTCTGTGACCAAATGTGTTCAATGAATTTGACCAGTCAAAGAATTTCTTAGCCAGATTTCTGATTCCACTGCATGTATCACTGCTAAATGGAACTGCTGGTTGTAGCAGTGTACATATGGAATGTACTTACCAACTTTGTTTTGTAACAAAGCCTGGACTCCACCTCTTGCCCCAGACATGACAGAAGCACCATCAAAACACTGACACACTAAATTGTCTGGGCTGTAACCTAGCTCAGAGAGATGTGACAGAATTTGGTTACAAGTATATTCAGCATCCAGCTGATTCAGTTCAATTAAGCCAATCAGGTGTTCTTCAGGGATGGAGTTCTGGACAAATTTAATCACTAGAGACAAATTCTCAATGTCACAGTGATCACTGGTACCATCACTTTTAATGCAAAGTCCAGGAGAGTCAGCTTTTTCATATTTGGTCCTGGTATCTTTTACCACCATTTTGGCAAGAGTCTCAATTATTTCATTTTGAATTACATTGGATGTGTATTTTGCGTTGTCTGGGATGTATTTTACAATTAATGCAAGTTTATCATCTTTTTTGATCGATTGTGAAAAGTCTGACCTCCCCACCTTCGTGATTGTGACCACGCAGAGCCAGTTCATTGACTGAGAGGAACTGAATGACCTCCCCAATGCTTTTCACATAATATCTATTCTTTTCTATCTGGGTTGGACTCAGTAGTTGAACTATGCTTTCATCCGTCTCTGCCCAGCGCCGATACTCTTGCTATGCAGACATGGCTCTGACATGCGGGATACTAGACGCGTGTTTGTTAAAGCCACCACCGTCTTTTTTTAGAGCTTTTTTCCAATTAGTGTATCTGTGTTTGGTTAATATGTCCTCGTGGTCCGAACTGGAAACGCTAAATTTGCGGCAGGCAAAGCAAAAGCTGGCATCACAGACAACAGAATATTCAAGCCATGGTCAAGACTGGTACCAGCTTGCACTAAAACATCTGAGTGACTTTCCGAATGCGCGCTTGGGATAATTAATTAAAATGGGCTGGGATGGATTATCCATATTTAAGTCAGGCAGTATATTTTGTTGAAGGCAGAGGTTTGGATTACCCGACACAGGCACAGAGCTGGAGGATTGTGTAGTCTTATCTTTTGGAGTTTCAGTTACCGACGTGGGTGCGCTGTTCTGCGTGTCTGCTTTTTAATAAGCCAAATAATAGAAGAAGAATGGAACGTATACGCTCTTTTAGTTAAAGAATGCGGTCAACAGGTTCAAAACGTGCTGCAAAATGTGCGTTGAAGTAAACTGTGAACAGCACGGTGCCTGTCTAATCGGAAAGCAACTCAGTTTTGAAAATCAAATGTTATTCTTCTTCAGAGTTTTCACTGAACAGATAGAACATTTCGCAGGGTGGGCACGGCTTGTCTCTCGGGTGGGCAGAGCACAGAATGTAAAATTAATAATTTGTCTAATATGTACTAAGCAATGAAAGTGTGGTGATAGAAACTTTAACAAAAAGAATGCAGTCCAGAACAATCTGCTAATTATTTTCAAAGCAGCATGCTATTACCTGACAGAGATGGAGAATGTAGCTTCATTAAACATACCCTCAGTCAGAAAATCAATGGTGATAATAAGGTGAAAAGTTTGAAGTGAACCACATATTCTTTGGGTGGCACAGATGTCTAACAGGACCTAGAGTTTTTAAACTCTTTGCATTGTAAATCTGAGGAAATAGTGAAATGTTATAATATACAGAACAACGTTTTATTTTCTTCAAACATTATAAAGAATGTTTCTAATATATTATGTATTACATGCAGGATATCCTTCTTGATTAGCTTAATGGGTTGAAGTGAAAGACATCATTCATTATAAAGCAGACCATAAAGTTAAGAAATGACTATGCTCTGTTTAGAGCATGTAACACAAAGAGTCAGAGATTCATGATTAAACCAGGCTAAAATCAATACAGATTGATGTGCACATTCACACTTTATTTAAACTGATCATCTGGAAATTGTTGTATCTAAAACCAATTTGAGACTACCTTCCCAGCAGCTCGAAATCAGATCTATCTGATATTGATCTTGGTTTGATCTCTTAAGCTAACATGAATAAGTCAGAAATCAATGCAGCTACAACAAACTCAGCTAATTAGATTATTACAAGTAATATGGATCTCAGAGCTTAAATCAAACATTGAATGGTGATTGCGTGGTAATTGTAACCATTAACATATTTTATGTTATAATATAAATTTCCCAAAGAGTGCTCCATTTGCTAAGCATGCATTAGACTATAAAAGCGGTTATAAACTGTTTTGTACAGACCAATTTCTTTAGGGAAGGATATGCACAAATTGTTTACAAATGTGCATACTTAGCACGCTATTTCTATATATGCAAACTATACAAATAAATAATTCATTAATTAACAACTTGAAAAATTTAAATATCACTTAATGGACCCTTAATTTACATTGCTACATTTACAAATAGTTTGTTTGAAAAATAATACTACTTATGGTGTAACTATAGATAGAACATGTTGCTTATGAACTATTATTTCAACTAAAAAGTAAGTTTTTACTTCTTACAAAAAGTTGTGACTTTAAAACTAAATGAGCTTAAAAGCATATTAATGTATTAATGATAATGGCAGATCTTATTTGCACTGTTTAATTGCATTATATTCATATTTTAGTTGACAATTTTTAAAGAAAATTAGAAATGTTTTTCATATAATAAAGTGATTAACTTCCAGGTTTTACCCTAGAGTAATTTAAATATGATTAAGCAGTGTTTAGAGTAAATAAAACAGTATTCAAGTATGCTGTCATAAACATATTTTGTTAAAGTAAATTTACATACACTAGGTTATTAAGCCTAATAGAACAACATAATTTGCAAACATATTACATTTACATTATAACTGAATTTTATTCAGGTAAAACCAGCTAATTTTCATTTACATAAATAATGAAAAGTCTGATAATAAATTATTCCCTTTCTGTCTAATTTAATTAGTTTGAAAATAATAAATACAGTTTATTACAAGTGAAACTGAATAATTATATCTTTGCTGTAATTTAAACAGAGTAAACCTTGGACATGAGGTTTTAATGGGTCCTATATAAACATTCATTTAATTTAATTTTCTTCAGTTCGTGTCTGTAAAGTAGCTTTAAAGCTTTTTCTTTGCATGCATATATTTGTTTATCACCTCACCACTTGCTAAATATAGTAATAAGAAGTCTTAAATTCCTATATTAATAATAATTAAATGATTATTCCTTGAAATGCTTCTGATACTTTCAAAAATGTATGTAAAGGATTAATTGGACTAATCTGATCAACTGGCACTTTGTCCAGAGCTGATCCCCTGCCTTGCACCCTGTGCTGCTGCAATAAGCTTTAGCATCCTGCAGCCCTGAGTTAGATCAAGCTGGCAGAATGTATATGTGCAGTATATGTGCATATATTGGTGCGCATCAACAATGTGTATATTTAATATATTGTATGTTAATTGTGTTATTGCCATGCACTTTGTACTTAGTATTTTGCAATTTGTTTGTGCACTTCAATTTTTATTTTTATGCTGCAACGTGTGGATATGCCCTCTGAGATCTATAGTGTGCTATGCATGTATTTATATATCTATTGGTTTATAACAATATTTCTTAACATTATTCCCATTGCCATTCTTATTTGCATTACTCTAATGGAAGGATAAACTGTTAAAGTTCTGCGTCATTCCACAAAGCACATTACTGCTTCAGTTTGTGGCAGTACTACCTAAAAGTACTCTAGTTCTTAGCAAGCCATGGGATCATTACATCATCAAATGATGACCCACTGTGCTAGGCCCCCTGGGAAAGAGCCTGATTTTGCACAGGATTTAAATGGGGGTTAGTTTTAGAGGAGAGGCTTCTTTTACTGTTTGTTCATCTTGTCACAAAGCTGCAGCAACCTTTTTTAGATCACATTGTTGGATTTTTCCATTTCTGTGCTGTTTTTCAGAGTGTGCTCTGTAAATCAAATCATTACCAGACATTCCATAAACACATCAAGACAAAGTTATCTAATTTCCAAAGGGCTGTTCACAGGGGTAACCTCTTACTTTTCACCACTTTCCATCTGCACTGTGTTTGTTAGTAGTTTATATACTGTCATTGAGGGATATTGCAGTAGTACTTTGTAAATAATTGCTTATCTGTTTTTTGTTTGTAAACAGTTTATTGAATTCATATTTTAGACTTTTTGTTTCAGTGTATTCTGTCTCTGTGTAAAGGATGTACATGCTGGCAAGCCTGGGTGGTGCCCCAGCTTACCCATTATAAAATAAATAAATCAGCAGGATGAATTCTAGCATCCAAGTTGAAACTTGTCTGCCTGTGTCTGTTTTGAAATTATTCCTTATAACTCTACTTGACATAATTTCACTATCAAAGAGATCATAACATTCTTAACAACAATCATAAAATATTTATTTACTTTGAGGAATATCAGCACCATAGGTTAGCTGTTATGCCCACAATACCATTTCAGCTTTAATCCAGTGCAAATACACTTTACTAACAAATTTTGTTAGTAGTCTTTATTCTTATGACAGTCATTTTTGTTAACAGTTAAGAAAGATCCAACAAATTAGTTCTTTGGTGAGTTATGTACAGTTAGATAATATAAGGTGGCCATAGTCACAATAAAAATGTAATCTGTCCATTCATTTTCTGAAATGACATTTTTCAGTGTTCAGGGCACCTTGAAATAAATAATTTTCCAAACAGAACAGGTTAAAGGTAAATAACCATGGGCCTTATGTATAAACACTGTGTGTAGAATTCACACTAAAACTTGGCGTACGGAGCAAAAACAGCAATGTGCATATGCACAAAAAATCCAGATGCCTAAATGTGTGCATATGCCAACTTCCTCATTCTTCCTATTCGTAAATCCCAGACAGTGTGAAATGTAATGTGCATGCACCTGCTGCCCCATCCCCGACTACTCCCAGAATTACGCCTAATGCAAATCAATATAAATATCATCTTAAGTTCAGCATTCTATGAAAATACAATGGCAAAAGCACAGGAAAAAAGAAGAATTTCATCAAATATCAAGTGGAGTCAAGGAAAAAACTTACTATTTGTTGGTTTAATCACTGGTATAAACAACAAAAGAATGTTGATCGAGTGACACAGAGTGGTAGAGAAACTCGAAAGTCCAAGTTCAGAAAGTTGCACAGTGCCCGAAATAAAAAAGAAGTGGTCAGATATCAAAGTCACCGTGAAAAGGTAAATCACAGCCCACTGTCTGAGTATCATATGGAAGCGTATTAGGGTACAGAGAAAAGAAAAAAAAAACAGGGACACAGTGGAAAAAAAGTCAGAAATTTCCACTTTAATCACATAGTTTATTTTGTCATTAAAGTAGAACGTCATAAACTTCATCTTAAAATTGTTTGCTAGTTTCTTAAATCCCATAGTAACTAAAGTAACATGTTAAATACTTCATATTCTATGTGTTCTTCTACGTAGTCTGTGTGTTAATCACTATGTGCTTCTTAAACAGGATTTCTCTTGTGCAGACAGGATGCAGAATACATTACATTCATGATATTACAGCTCTCTGAATCATTTAAATACTAAGATCTATACCCTTTATCATTTTCATGATGGTAGGAATTAAAGAATGTATAAAACATGGGGACATGCTGGCGCCCCATCCAAAGATAGTTCCTGCCTACCACAAGATGCTTGCTGCACCATGCGCGACCCTCGATAAAATAATTTAATGCAGTATTATTGTCTTTTTCAAACATACTAACCCTCAATTCCTGTGCATTTCTTTTATTTCTCCAAGTAACCAACTGCCACACAATCAGCTCTTTAATAAATGTCAAGCCATCTGTAAGCTTAGAATGCCGATTCTTCAAAACCTTTAAGGAACATTGAAATATCTTTGCAGTACATGTTTAATTATTCCATCCATCTATCCATCCAGGTTCATGGCAGTCTCAGCAAGCATACAGTACGAGGAAGGAGCAATCCCTGAACAATCCCAGCTCATCGCTACAGCTGTCCACACTTTAATTATTAACAGTATACATTATTTAAATGAAATTAAAAATGTATCTGCATTTGGTCATCTGTAAATATGGCTCTCTTCTATTGAATTGAATTCCTTTATTGTTATTGTGTTGTACAATGAGATTCAATATCCAAACCCTCCATAAACTGATTTTCTTATAAAATGGTAAAATAACAACAACAACAATAATAATAATATGGTAAAAACAATAAAAAATATACAATATGAAAGCATACGTGGCTCAGGTTGTGTAATATTACAACTGTAATGCAAGTTTACAGTGAGGCGATTATATTTATAAGTACAAACAGTTCTACTGGGAGCACTTGATGGACTGATTGAGTGCGTTCATTGCTCTTGAAATGAAACTGCTTCTGAACTGCGAGGTCCCTACAGGAAAGTCTCTGAAGCATTTAATGAATGGGTGAAATTCAAATAGACCATGCACATGGTTGAGGTAGCGTGTGCTAGAAGCTTTATCCCAATAATTCTCTCTGCTCTTGATACAATCTGCTGTAGAACTTTCTGATCAGCTGCTGTACAGCTGTGATTCCACACTCAGATACAGTGAGTTAAAATACTCTGAGTGGTACACTGAAAGTAACAACACTAAAGCAGCTATGGTATTTGGAATAGTTTGGCCGTTCCGTGCACCATTATATGGTAACAGATTAATTACAATCAGATGTCTTAAACTAAAAAAAACGATATGTAGTTAATTTTAGTGTATTTGATAAAGCCGCTTCAGGGATGAGAATCTAAAAAATAAACGAAAATCAAACAGGAACATTAGCAAATATTTGACGTTGGGTGCAGCCAGTTTGCAAAATCAAACCTAAAACTTGCATACCTAATGGTTTGAGCTGGCGTGGGAATGTGCATGGCTTTATGCCATGTTTAGTTTTTACACATTGCGATGTGAGCGTGGAAACAGGCATACACAACATTTATACTTGAGGCCCCAGGAGAGGAACAGGAGCAAATAGGAGAAGGAAATATCTAAGGTGTCAAGGAGACAGGGGGGAGAATGCTGATAGAGTTTTGATCATCAAAGTCAGAGTTCTCACACAGCCTTATTTTTTTTTGCCTGTAAGTCACTGTTTATACTATCTTTGAGCTGAATCTCTGAAAGGTTGGATGATGAGTATAGTGTTGTGCTTTTTTTTAAAGCTGAGAGGTGCTAACACAATACATCTCATAACATTCATGTAACCACACTGGCAATCTGTTAGCAATTGTGAACAACATGGTAATGGCCATGCAAACATTCTTACAAAATTTTAGTAAGCATGTGATGACCCATGTTTCAGCTTCTAACTGTGGAAGAGTGCAAGTGATAACAGGTCTTAGGCCAGTCAACCAGTAAAAAACACAAATTTCTGAAGTGAGACTGCCAAAAATTGTTTACTATGAAAAATCTGAATTCGATTAAAACAAAAGTGCACTTTCATAGGGTGCTCAGCAAATAATGTAATATTGTAAATACAATGAATAAACAATGTCTTCTAAAAAACACAATAAATGCACTTTAAAATTAATTAATATTTGGAAAACAACTGGAATTAAAACACTTAGAGAACTATATATATATATAAATATATATCTATACTAATAAAAGGCAAAGCCCTCACTGACTCACTCACTCACTCATCACTAATTCTCCAACTTCCCGTGTAGGTAGAAGGCTGAAATTTGGCAGGCTCATTCCTTACAGCTTACTTACAAAATCTGGGAGTTAACTACCCAGTATTGTAAGGGGAAATAATTTGATGTGTGTTTGTGTCTAC
The DNA here is from genome assembly GCF_016835505.1 of Polypterus senegalus. NCBI lineage: Eukaryota > Metazoa > Chordata > Cladistia > Polypteriformes > Polypteridae > Polypterus > Polypterus senegalus. The sequence goes on from NC_053163.1 coordinate 46,514,137, forward strand.
AACAATCTATGTACAGTAATCCCTCCTCGATCGCGGGGGTTGCGTTCCAGACCCCCCCGCGATAGGTGAAAATCCGCGAAGTAGAAACCATATGTTTCTATGTTTATTTTTATATATTTTAAGCCCTTATAAACTCTCCCACACTGTTTATAAATATTCCCCGCAGAGTTATACAGCATAATCCCTTTGTATTCTCTTAGATATTAGGTAAGATTCATTGAAATTATGTATATAAACACACTGTTTATATACAGTAAAACCTAAATATTATTTTAAAGATATTGAGTGTCTCCGATATCACATGCTACAGCCATTACAATAGACATGCCACAAGCAATAAATATTTACAATGCAACAAAAATAGTATACAGTAAATGTGTGTACAGTGACACTAAACGCACGTACATGTACTAAGTACTATAAGTAGAAAATTAATTATGGTTACTCACCAACAATTACACGATGACTTGTCCGATAACAGTTTTATTTTACTGCACAACAAAGGAGAGCGTTGCAGCCCTTAAAGGAGCCACTTCAGGCGATTGTGTAGCACTGCCGTTGTTTTTCTTCTGGCAGTCTTCAATGCAAATCCCTAAAGCAGATTCCATCCGGACTACTGCCTTATTACATCCACTTACAACTTGTTTTGCACCCTAGTTAAAAGGACACTGCGGCCGTAGATCTTATATTCCTTTCCTGCTTTTTAAATAAAAAGAATCGTAGCCTTCAACAAATCCAAAACGTTTACCTTTTCGGCAATCATTAACATCTTCCGTTTGCGCTTGGGCATGGCCCCTGAAGCAGTAGCAGATCGTTTTGGAGCCATAATGAAGGGCTTGACTATGCACAAAGATAAACACAAAAGAGCACAACTCTTTACACAGCGAAACACGTTGATGCTGAATGTGCGAGACGAGACTTCCTGGTTAACACTGCATTCAGCAGGCAGGAACTTAACTGCGTGCTCTGATTGGTTAGCTTCTCAGTCATCCGCCAATAGCGTCCCTTGTATGAAATCAACTGGGCAAACCAACTGAGGAAGCATGTACAGGAAGTAAAAAGACACATTGTCCGCAGAACCTGCGAAGCAGCGAAAAATCCGCGTTATATATTTAGTTATGCTTTCATATAAAATCCGCGATAGAGCGAAACCGCGAAATTTAAAGCGCGATATAGCGAGGGATTACTGTAAACACATCATTTAAACAGAAACATTTTTCATGTTTTAATAATAAATAACAAAATGTAAACATGAACTGTATAATGTGTGAAGGCTGATGGCCAAATATCAAATAAACACTTTCACAAAAGGTGCAAGTACAATATGACAGCTTTTGTGGTATAGTGGTAAAATCCAGTGAGTTATAATCTGGAGGTTATGAGTTTGAAACCAGCTCCCCAGTAGATTTACCATAGTGAGCTGCTCTTATTTTTAATGCAAGAGCCAATTTTAAAAAGTTAAAGTTTTGAGTTAAACTCATATTAATGTTTGCTTAATTTGAATAGACTGTAAATTTCTTCCATAGTCATAGCCAATAGTATAGTCTTTTCCTCCTATAAGTTAGTAAGAGATGGAACCTTCTTAACATAACTGAGAAACAGTGTGATAATAGATTCAGTTGTGTTTAGAACAGGTCCCAGTACTCAGGGACTTGAAAGATTAATTTTCAACTCAAAGATGGAATAGACATACAGTTTTCTGACCGTTTTGAAATGGTTCAGAAATGTTAAGTAAATAGTAACAATTTGAGATGTAACAAGATCTTTTTTGTGTGAACTGTTTTACTTTGAAATTTAACTAAACTTTTAAAAACTAAGATATTTTGTGTGTGGAATCATTTCTGCGTGTCATGCTTTTGTTGAATCCCATTTTTTGAGTTAGAGCTGCTGAACTTTTGTAACTTTGGAAAAACACAGCTACAGTTAATATTATACAATAAAAACATACATTTGATTTGTGTCTGTAACAGCCGGTGTAAATTTATAGGACTTGTAAAAGTTGGCAGGTTTTTTTTTCACTTGGGCAGTATACAGGCTTGGACAGATATGTGACGGATGAAATTTAATGTTAGTAAATGTAAACTATTGTAGGAAGTAAACATGTTAGGTTTGAATGCACAATGGTGGGTATGAAAGTACACATTAGGAGAAGGATTTAGGAGTCATAGTGGATTCAACACTGTCAACTGCCAGACAGTGTTCAGTAGCCATTAAGAAGATTAACAGAATGTCAGATTACACAGTATGGCACCATGTGTGAAGTGCAAGTCAAAGAGGGTTATGCCTAAGCTTGTTAGGTTATACAGTGAAATGTGTAAAATATATGTCCAAGGAGGTTATGCTGCAGCTGTATCATACACTGATTAGACCTCACCTGGAGTACTGTGTACAATTTTGGTCTCCAGGCTACAAAAAGGTCATAGCAAAAAAGTCCTGAAATTAGTGACTAGGCTGATTCCAGGGCTACAGGGGATAAATTATAAGGAAAGGTTAAACAAAAATTGAGCCTTTTCAGCTTAAGCAAAAGAAGAGTAAAGAGAGACATGATTGAAGTGTTTATAATTATGAAGGGAATTAGTATAGTGAATTGAGACTGCTATTTTAAAAATTAGTCATCAAGAACACAGGGACACAGTTGTAAATTTGTTAATGGTAAATTTCACACAAATCTTATGAAGGGTTTCTTTACAGAGAGAACCACAAACACATTGAATAAGCTACCAAGGCAGGGCCTACTGCTCATCACTGCAGGATACTGGTCTTAGCCCTAAAAAACCAGGCAGTTCATCTTGAATTTCGTTTGGGAGTGGTAAGTGCTTCTTGTGATTTTCTAGAGTTTTGACCATTTTGCTATATTAATTTGATGTCACACACATGTGCATGGGAGGCAGCTAGAAGGACCAAAATAAAGTAATTCCACATCAGGCCAGGGGTGGTGGCGTGCATTAAACCTTTCTCTTGAATTTCTGCAGGCCAGACATGGGAAATCCTGCCTGATTCCCATGACGTAAATTCCGGTTCCGGCCTCCATTACATCATTTCTGCCAAACTGCCATAAAACCCAGACCATTTCCTACATGAAATCAGTTCTGTATACAACTCTGCTTATAATTTACCTTTTTTCAGCCAGGATTCAAGTATATCGGTGGCTGCCCCAAACCTTTTTTTCATGTGTCAAGGCTGTTCATTTCACATTGATTTGACCTTAGATTTCAGATTGGAGCTTTGATCTGTGGTGCTTTCTTTTGTGCATCAGAGCATTTTTTGCAAGTAAACTTTTTGTTTTATAAAGTGTCTGTCTTTGCCACTTTATCCAGAATTTTACCTCTATTTTGTTTATGGCATTAACTTTAATATTTAAAGAAAAACTTATTAGGCTGGCTTTACTGCTTGTACATTTTGTTCTAATGAGAAACTTTTTCTGAAGAGTGTAAAAGAGAAGCTACAGTAACAGTCATGCCAGGGTGAAGGTTTAATGTAGTTGACTGCAGTACTGTGTGCAAGTGCATTGCAAATCTGAACCGTATGTCCCTAAAGGTTGGTAAGTGTAAGAACAGGCAAAAGGGAGTAGCAACAGAGGAGTAACATATAAATGTAGTATACAGGAAAACAGTCTGTGTATTTGAAATGAGATTATTGTTTAAAGAAGAGGTGTCCCCAAAAGCCTTTCCCAACAGTAAAACATTTGGAGCTGCCATAGAGTGAGTAGGGTCAATTGATTTAATAGTGTGATAAAACAAAAATTGCAACAATGGACGTAAGAAAAAAGGAACATGAAACTAAATCAAAACAAAAATCAAATGGGAATTTAAACTCTGCCATGGTGAGAAAAGGCCACAATGTATTTCTAGGAGGGAGAAGTCTGCTAATATGGATAAGTTGACTGTTACATTTTATAATGATATTAAATCATGCATTCTAGGGGTATAAAACTGGACCCCACCCAACAGACGGGGTTCAGAAGAGCCCTGACACTGTCATGTATATTTGATTGTCTGCTTTTCTGAAACTCTACTCACCGTGACTCTGAAAAATAAAGCTGCTTTATAACCACACCTGCTGTCGGGTCTGAGATTTCATCCACAATGCTTACTGTCATTACTCTGGACTGAAAAACATATAGGTGATGCTCTCCTATTACCTACTCTCAAAAGACATGTTGGAAAAATATAGCAACAGTACAATTTCTTACATATACTGAACATTTATACTTGCAGCATAGGGGTCACAGAAGGTGAGATGTGGAGAAAAAACTGGCAAAGGTAATGTTATCAAAGCTGTCCTTGGAACAGAAATCTGTTGATGACAACAAAACCTGAACTATTGCCATCTTAAAAATGCATTAAAAATCAATTCATCTATTTTTTTTCCTGAATGTACTCCAACTTTCTTCAAGCAGGACAGAAACACTTTTCTATCTTCTTGGGTGTCAGCCTGAACGCATTAGCATTAGATCTTTGGCAATACACCAAGTAATGTGCAACCTCCAAAAAAAACAAAATGGTACAGTATACCTTATGGCCCTCTCTAGGGAGAGCATATGAAAACTACACACTACTACCCTCTATCACTTTGTATGGATCCATTTATTAAATACAGTTACATTGGAAATGTTATGATTTGTGAGAATTATAACATTTTCCTGTGGTTGCCATTCTTTACATTTCTGAAGTTCTGGCGTTTTGCTACCATAGACTGTCTTCTGAGATTAGTGTTATATAAGAAGTAAACTAAATTTATACTAACTAAATACGCTTGTTTTACGTTAGGTATATATTATTTAAAAGAACTAAATCAAAGGATAATTAACATCATAGGCTTATGCTGCGATATTGCAATATTAGCAACACAAATGAAAACTAGAAATGTTCTGCCGCAGATTTTCATTTGTAGTCACTGTCTGATGCTTCATATACTGTATCAGTGTCCAACAATAGTCTCCCAGTATAGACGGACCACACCTTCCCTGGTAGCATTGCTCTATGTTGGCAATGTCTTGGTGAAACCTTTCACCATGTTCGTCACTGACTGCCCCGTGGCTGGCTGGGAAGAGGTCCAAGTGGAAATGAAGAAAATGCATCTTCAGTGACATGCTGCAGTTCATCATATTGTATGCCTGAAACAGATTTTTAACCTGTTCGAAATAGTTAGGTGCCTTATTGTTGCCCATAAAGTTAGAAATGACGTTCTTGAAGGCAGTCCATGTGAAACATTTGACACCCTGCAGAAGGGAATCAAAGTGACTATTCTTCATTACCTCTTGGATCTGTGGGCAAATGAAAACACTTTTATCTTGGCATCACTGATACGTGGAAACATCTTTTGCAAGTATGCAAAGGCTTGACTTTACTTGTTCATTGACTTAAAGTTTTTCATTAGCTCATGTTTGATGTGCAAAGGTGGATGACATATGTTCTTCAGATCAACCAGTGGGTCATATAGAACATTCTTCTGCCCTGGAAACAATTTCCTGCAAGGTGGCCAGTCCTTTATTACGTATTGTGAATCTCTTGCTCGGCTGCCCCACTTGCAAAGAAATTCACAGTACTTGGTATATCCAAGCTGTAGACTGAGTAGAACTGCAACCACCTTCAGATCGCTACATATATTCCAGTTTTACCTAAAGTACTGAATGTGTTTCAGCAGTAGCTAGATGTTCTCCTTCATATGAACTGTGTGTGTGACAGGTATGGAAGGTTAGATATTGCCATTATGCACCAAAAATAGCCTTAAAAATAAACAGTCGCCATTCTGTTAGGTCATGTTCACATCCAACAACAGAAAACAATCCATTGATGTTACTGTAAAAGATCAGACTGTCAACTTGTCTGAAGAATTTTATCAAATCTTCACGAAGGCTGCAAAATACTGAAATTTTTGTACCTGGTGACAACAGGTTCTATCCTTGCAACCTTGATCCAAGCAGTTCTGCCTGACTCTTTGATAAATCCAAATCTCTGACAAGATTGTTGAGCTCTGCCTGATAAATTAAATAGGTGTTGATGGTTCAAAATCTGGATTGTCAGTAGCTGCAGCAGCTTCCATCTGCATCTGCTCATCCATCTTAGCCTCCTTGTCCTCATCCTCCAATGTCCACACCTCTGGCTGTTTTGGAAAAGGAAGACTTTCTTTGTATGGCACTGGTCTCATTACAGAGGTAGTGTTTGGGTACTTAAACTTCCTGTTCTTGGAAGAAAATCCTAAGACATTTATTGTGCAGAAGTAACAATCAGTTACATGATCCTTCTACTCCCTCCTTATCATTGGGATGGAAAATGCTATGGATGGATGCACACCCTTCAGTCAGGCTCAGAGACTGGTAGCACAAGATGTACAACATACACGAGGAGCATATACTTTGTCCTTGTTACCAATTTTGCACCCAAAATATAACTAATATGCCTTATTTATAAGTGATGTCATTCTGCATATATGTGCTTTCAAAGTGAACTTGCCACAGATGTAACAAAACGTGTCATGGCTATTGTGACATTGGCTTGACATTTCAGAAATGGTATGAAATTAAATTCTTGGCCTTTGAACTCAACAGTTTTATTTCTAGTGTAATACTCATTGACACTGACATCAGTTAAAAAAACTGCAGCCGCTAGGTATATAGTATATATAGGGTTGTGTCGCCATGCAACACAGTCTCGAAGGTGTGCATGACCATGCCTGAGCACACCTGAGTACACATGATCAAACAGACTTTCTTACACTATTTTAGCTAAGGAGTCTCTAGTACGAATTGCATCAAATTGCTCTAAGAGGATTATGAGCCACTGCCATGCAGCTAAACTTGAGCACCCATGACTAGGCGAAACACCCGATTTGAAAATTTTGTAATTTATATAACAAAATTAGCCATTTCGCAAAAACCTTGTGTGAATGGAAAATTTTAAAGTTATTTCTGTTATCAGCATCACAAAATCTATCTGGCACACATGATATTATGAAGGAAAAAAAACTCCTTACAAACCAGTGATATATGCAACGATTTAAAAACGCTGCACTGACCGCTGAGGAACACTAAATCTTACTACATACCGGAATAAAGGAGGGCTGATTCATTCAATCATTCAATCAAGTTATTCACAGGCTCTTCAAATTGTTAAATGTTCTGCTGTTAGCAAATTCAAATTACTGCTTCAAGAATCATTACAAAGACTAGGAAAGGCTAGAAAATAACTCTGTTGTTAAATTGTTACTCTGGCTTCCAGTTAAGCTTAGGGCGGATTCCAGAAATTCTCCTTCTTACATAAAGCTTATGCCACTACTTCAACTTATCATTACGAATGAACTGTAGAACAAACTCGAGATCTCAAGAAGCTAGACAAACATTAAATTCCAAGATACAACAGGAGGTCGAGTTTTTAGCTACAGAATCCTAAAGCTATGGAACAAACTGCCCTTTTTTATAAGCCCCTTCAGTCTCAACTTTTAAATCCAAACTGCAGACTCACTACTTCAGTGTAGCATACCCTGATTAGAACTACTGATTAGTGGTGCATATTCTACGATTGTTTGTTAGTCATTTGCTCAAAAATATACTAATTATGATATTTATGAACTGTTACTAAGCCTCCTCAATACTGATATTGCAGTCGGGGCCACTGCTCTACCTCCAAACAGTTTCCTTGCCCTTGAAAGAGACCCTTGCAAAACTGGAAGCCTTTTGAGCAAAGGATGAAAAGATTCTGATATCAGATGTACTTGTATATGCTTATCTTGTAGAATACCCAGCAGGGAGTGGGTTGACCCTGTCTGACATTGTTTCTTTTCTCCAGGGATACTGCTAATAGGAATTTTTGTTTTACTTGTCCTGCAATATCAATTTGCCATAGCTCAATGATAATGTTAATGAACAGCTATTCTTAGGTATTAGTGTTTGTCAATGGGACTGCATTATTATACTATGTGTTTAAACATATATTTATCTTTATGAATATGCAATATTCAATTAAGAATTTGCAAAGTTTGTAATTACATTTAACAGTTAACATTGGATAAGGGACAAGTATAATATGACGTATGTATGAGTGGAAAACATTGTTCTGCTGTTATGGACTATTTTGGTACTCATTTTATTCCCTTTTTATTTTAGTTTTAACTTGAGTAATTGTGTTTTTGTTTTGTTTTTATTTTATTTTTGCACTGGATAATTGCATCTAAAAATTGCGTTGTACAATGCCTCATTGCTAGAATGACAATAAAGATTTTGATTTGATTTGATTACATTTGCCTGTGAACTTGTTACAGTCTTTTGTGCCTGCACTCAGTAAAGAGCACTGTACAAAAATAGACTGAATACATTAAACTAAATACTGACATAATACAGTGTACTCAAAATGATCTGATAAATATGAAGTGACCCAACTATGAAAAGTGTCATTTACAATCCAAGCCCATTAGAGCTGAAAACAAAATGTTTCCTGCATCTCCTGCATTTGAGAGTAGACTCATGCCTAAACCTGTTTGAAACCCATTGTGGTAACAAGTGTTTTCCAGGCAAGATAGTTTGGGGAAAGATGACTTTAAAAAGGTGATGAGTAAAAACTGGCAGTGAGTATTAAGTAAACATGCCAGGGTGTGAAGTGGACACCAATAGGGGTAGCATACTCTCCACAGAAAGGTGGTAGGCCCGAGCCTAGGAGCAGCATCGAAGGTCGGCTGAACTGTTGGATTGACGCCTCCTTGGCTGCAAGGACCTATTGGGGTTAAGCTAAGGAGATGTCTGTTTTTAGAGTAGTACACCAGGGCTCATGCTTCCTGCACTGTTTTTAACCTTGTTTTAAATGGATTTACTTATTGGATATTTATATACCTACACATAACCTTTTTTATTTGATTATTTAATGAATTATATAATTTTATTGGATTATTTATATATTTACATTTTGATCACTGCACTTTTGGACACCTTGTTTTGTGGAATTGTTTTTAATAAAAACACTCAAGCACTTTTTAAGTATCCCCTTGCTTGGTGTGTGTTTGTCCTCATTTGCCAGCTCATCCCGGTCATGACTATTGATGGTGTCAGGTTCAAGAGGCTCCCAAAGCAGAAGTGGGAGCAAGGAGCTAACCCACACCATCACAGTTCTAAGTTAGAATCAGATGGAATCACACATGTAAGGTTCAATTCTTATATAGAAAAGTAATGCGGCATCTGTCCAATTTGTGACTTTCCTTCAAGTCCTCGGGTGATCAAACGGTGTGAAGTTTTTGAGAAGTGAGCTCAGCAGCAGCACACTGATAAAAACGATATTAAGTAAAGAGTGATAAAAATACAGTGCAAGTTAAAAAATGCAAAGTGGAGAGTGCAAGGCAGGTATAACAGTCAATAACATTGTATAATGTTAATGTTTAACCACCCCTCCCACCGGGTGAAGAGTCGCATAGTGTGGGGGAGGAAAGATCTCTTCAGTCTGTCAGTGGAGCAGGACAGTGACAGCAGTCTGTCGCTGAAGCACAGGTTCATATAGATGAAATAGATAATACAAATACTTCTTAAATTCCGACACCACCTATCATGTAATACTCAAATATGAATGTATATGACAGCCCGTGTGGAGGGAATGTGGACACCAAACAACATACCAGGTGTTCTTGTAGTTCGGGACCAAAGAGGACCAGCATGTGAAATTTAAGACACAGAGCCACAGATAAAAACATTGGGTTTCAACACAAAGTTACAGTTTATTTACAGGTGCAGGGATAAAAGTGTCTACAGTAATTACTGTGAAATCCAATGTCCCCAGATCAAAAGGAAAAATGTATATATACACTATGAATAGCAGACATTCTCTGTTAACACTAGAATCCCTAAAGCCTCCTGTAAACTTGTAATCCCGGGCCACCTTAAATTCTTTTGCACATGTCCATCAGCGTCTTTTGTTTTGTAAATGTGTTGATCAGCACAAGCAGCAAGCAGCCTGCTATCCCATCCCCCCATTGCCGGTGTTCACCCCGGGCAAAAAGTTCTCCCAGCTCAAGGTTCCTTATCTGTGTGTGAGGTGCCTGGAGTTGTATAGAAAACATGTGCGGTTTTATTCAAGAATATAACCAAAATTAAAAAAAAAAAAAGCATTCAATTTACAGGTTGCTTAGAATGAGTTAAAAACCCAAGCATGTCAATCGAAAGAAAGTTGATATGTCTTCTTGGAGGGTGCAGAGGTAAGAACTACTGCTGTATGACCAAAAGGTTCCAGGTTTGAGTATGGGTGCTATTATTATTACTGCAATATAATAAAAACATAAATTTGATTTGAGTCTGTAACGCCCAGTGTAAAATTTGGTTACTTGTAAAAGTTAGCACTTGTTTTGTTATTCAGTTTTATTCTTTTAGTGATGTTCATGTGGTGCAATGAACTTGCCTCTCCCTCTCTGAGTTAAAGGCATTTATCTCTATTCTTTTCACAAGAGCAGCACTGTGGCTAATGCATGATCAGAACTATCGGCAATCAAAGATATGATGTTCTGTGACCGCTATTAGACTATCATGTGGCATTTGCTCTTTAGCAACAAAGAGTTATAGGGCCGTTTCTGGACAAACGCAGAACTGTAACAACACTTTCTTCACAGAGCTGTCGCTGGCTAATAGACTGCTGCTGTGAAGTATATTTGTTAGAAAATATTAATTTTTATTTAGATATAGAATGCCGAATGACATTCCACAGTCCAAGAGTTCATTTATGTGTTTGGTTTCCAGTCCACCGAGACCTCTGCCTTTGACTGCTGCCCAGGTCACATTTCTCCTGAATCCTATTCTTTCTGCAGGTGGTGGATCCCACAGAAGGGCAGTCCCACATCACAATTTTGTGTGGCACTTTACATATTTACAGCGAAACACTTGCAGTGTTGCATAGAGAGCAGCAGTGTGTACATGTACAAGTGTACACGTACAAGTGGCAGCTGTGAGTTGCTCAAGCTTCTGTCATACCAGCTCACTTCTAATGCTGTTGGAAATCATACCAGATAAGTGACATAACCTGCATCACTATAAAAGTAAAATATGCAAGCAATTTAACTTATGTAGAAATTAATGGAAGAGGAAACAAGCTTATAGTGTATACAAAGAATAAACATTTAGTAAGCATTTTCATTACACTAAAAACAACCTAATAGTTGCATTATCTTCAGATAAAAATGATTCAATATTTCTGTACCTGTTATAGTACTATATAGCCAAAATGTTGAACTTGAGACTTCAGGATAGATTTTACTTATTCATCCAAGGATACTAGCTTCAAATTTTATAAGTTTAAGGAATATCCACTATAATGAGCCATAAACTCTCCACACCTAACAGCAAACAATAGTATCAATCATTGCTATTTTCAAATTACCTGAATTAAAAATTAATGTCTTTAAAAGCGTACTGCATTTTAGCCAACAAAAGCTTATTTGTGGCCAATTTGTAACTACTTGATATTGTAAAATGCTATTGAAAAATGTGTATTGTATATATTCTATTACCACATGAAATTTTTCTGCAATATCAGTCTTTTTTTCTATGTTTCACTGTTACAAAAACAAAAATGGGATTTTTAATTCCTTGATTAAATAACTTGGTGGAGTGGTGGCACCGAGGCTAGGGATCTGTGCCTGCAATCGGAAAGTTGCTCTATTGGGCTGTTGAGCAAAGCCCTTAACCTGCAATTGCTTCATCCTGGGTATGATGTTAATCTGCATCCAGCCCTGCAAGCAAGTCTTCCGACTTACAGGGAAAATTTGGGGGTTAGTGGCAGGACTGGCACTCCAGCCACTGTAAAAAAAAACTCACGCTGTCCTAGTGTGATGCTGAGGTGTCACCCACTGCACTCGGGACCCAATCCAGGTGGTGCATTGTGTGGTGTGTGTGGCAATGTGCTATAAGTGCATGCTGCCAACCTCTTTTAAGTAACTAAACAGAATTAAAGATACTCAAACTTTTAAAACAATTACCTAGGTGTGCAAATGTACCTCCATGTGTACATTTTCTAATTTGTTTAATGTAGTTACACAGTACAACATTAATACCAAACTTCACAACTCTTCTAAAAGGAAATTGTATCATTTACTGGGGAGCTGCTGACTATGTTGTGTTAACTTATTTTTCATGCCAAGAGTCACAGAATACTATGTGTACACTACTGTATATACTACTACAGATAACTGTATTATGTATATACTATATACTGCTACAGATAACTGCAAACCAAAATGCTTTCCACGCCCACATTAAAAAAAGTCTACTCTTACTGTGTTCATAAGGACACTTTTTAAAAATATGAATATATTACTACCTGATATAAAGCAATTACTAACTACATTTTAAAGTAAAGTTTCTTCAAATTTGATATCGCCAGAATTTTTAAAATTGTGAGAGCATGCTTTGCAAAAATTATTATTTCAAACAAAAATTGACTGGTTGATTAAAAACTAACATGCAATTCAATTCCAGGTTAAATTTTAACAAAAATATCAAAATACACAAAAACATCATATTCGCGTCTTTACAAATAGGTAAAAAAAAAATGGAATGCCAAAGGCAGAAGAAAAAGATGTATTTAAGAAATTTAAAGTAGAAGAGTGAGATGTGCTTCAGGCACAAACAAAACTCATGGGGCTTGATGGAATTTTACTAATAGAGCTGAAAGAAATCTTACAATTTATTTCTAAACAGTTATTAAATATACCAGTGCAATTACTCCAGATGGGAGTAGTCTCCAGAGATTGGAAAACTGCAAATATGATTTCATAGCAAAAGAAAATTACCCCAGATATCAGAAAGCTGACTTTATCCAATAGAATGTTATGGAAAAACTGTAGCCAGAAGAAAACCAACAGACTACTTACAGAAAAGTACACTCAATGTGACAGCCAGAATGAGTTTAGAAGGGGCCTGTCCTACAAACTTGTAAGACCACTTTGAACAGGCAACAGAACGATAAAATAAAAGCAGTGAATATGACAAAATTGTGTGACATGGCTGTACAATGAAGATTTATTCAGAAGAAGAAAGCTATTGGCATTATCAGTAACTTCTTGAACCTTATCTGTTGAAAAGCAGGAGAAAACTTACTGATAAAGGAAAGAAAATTCCCAACAAAGGTGAAATTATAAATGAACACAATGTGCTAGGACTGCTGCTTTTACTAATTTAAATTATAGACATTATGATATGGTGAGTAAACTCCCGGATTAAAAGGAGATCTGATATAAGAAAAACAATTTTGGAAAGTAATGACAGTCTTGAAAACTGGACAAATACTGGGAAGATGCAATTCAGTACAAAACATTTCCAAGAACTGTAGTCAGGCAAAAGGAAAATAAAGATAGAATAAAGCACAGGTGATACTGCTGAATTACAGAAATCAAATTCTGAAAAAGACTGAATAAAAATAACAAGTCTTCACATTTACTTACTGCTTTTCTTGGTACTCTCGATTACTTCAGTCTGCTCCTGGTGACGTTGGTTCCGTGGTCCCGCCTCCAAACGTCACTTCCTGCCAACCACTTCCTCCCATCATCCCATCCTCTATATAAATGCCATTTTGTTACAGCATTTCATTCATTTGTGTACTGAAAAAAGGTCATATTTGAATCGTTCTTTTCATTTTGTCTGGACGACAATATACGGGGATAAAACCCCAAAACTTTTTCTATTTTGAGGACTCGTTATTTATTACAGTTGGCGTAGTCGGCAGGATACAATTGCTCATCATGAGCGAAGAACAAGACCTGAATACTGTCCTAAATACGATCATGGGAGATCTCCAAACCCTGAAGATCCAGATGGGGGAGACCCGAACCCAGTTGGCAGAAGCCGAGGCTCGTTCCCGTGCTGGTGCACGGACGGAGGTGGCTTGGTCTCAGCCAATCCAGTTAACACCTTTAACTGAAGGAGATGACATTGAGTCCTATTTTTTGATTTTTGAAAGAACCGCGAAGCGGAATGCTTGGCTGAGGTCGGACTGGGCGTACCTACTGGCTCCCTATTTGAAGGGAACGGCGCAGAGGGCTTATTACGACTTAACCAAGGAACAGGCAGCCAACTATGATGCTCTGAAGACTGAGGTGTTCAAGCGCTACGGCGTTTCATCCGAACAACAGGCGAGAGAGTGGAGGGAGTGGCAGTTTGATCCCGAAAGGCCGATAAGAACGCAGGGCTTTGAAGCTTGGGGAAAGGTGTGTCGCTGGCTACGGCCCGACATTAACTCCTCCCATAAAATAGCGGAGCTCCTTGCATGTGAGACCTTCGTCCATGCCCTCCCTGACCACATCGCCCACCAAATAAGAAAACAAACATACGAGGATATGGACACCCTGATTCAGATAACAGAGCGTCATTGGGCGGCCAGTAAATCGGGGCGGTCGGAACGGACTTCGCCGAACCCAACAGATACGTGGGGCAGTCCCTGAGCCCCCCCGACAAACTCCCGAACCTGCCGTTCGTAGAAGGGACAGACCAGCCGGCCCCCCTCGCTGTTTCAAGTGCGGGGAGATCGGACATCTGTCCCCGAGCTGTGCCTACGAGCCGATGGATTGCTCGATAGTAAGGGGAGAAAGGTACTTTGCCACAGTGAATAACCCTCTGTCTCTTCCATATACAGGTGCAGTTATTATAAATGGCAGAAAGGTAACGGCAATGTTTGATTCCGGGAGTAACATTTCCATTGTTGCTACCCGTTACATATTACCGCAACAGTGGACTAAGGAGAAAACTAGTCTAAAGTGTATACATGGGGATATTAAATATTACAAAACTGCCAGGTGTGTGATATCAGTAGAATATAAAATAATATCTATGGCTATGGCAGTATTGCCCGATCCCCCTTTTCCAGTCATATTAGGAAGAGATTGGAATAAAATTAACAGCGGTAAGAACGTAACTGCATCTAATAAGAATTTGGGCTTAGTAATGGAGAATACTGCTCCGACTGCCTCCACGCCGTGTCCCTCAGTAGCACGGATCCATACGGGTACCCAGTGCGAAAGTTTTGATGTCCCATTGTCCTCTGCGGGAGCTGCTACAGTCGACGCAGAAGACGTAGAGGCAATAGCTCCTCCCATTGAATTAGAACAAGATCCTATTCAAAATTTAACGCACAATTTAGATTAACCCGTCATCATTCAAAAAGAACAATGGAATGATGATTCATTAAAAATGCTAGAAATGCAATAGTATCTACTGACGGTTATACAAACCTAGATCCCATGCCACCGATGCGTTCTTTGTAATTAAAATGAATTATTATATCGAGTGGCAGAACACAGGGTGAAGTGCGGGCTTTGTTGTTAATTCCACGCACGTTTGAAAAGTATGTGAATTAGCACATGCCCACCTTCTAGGAGCCCATCTCGGCTCCGATAAGACTTTAGAGAGAATAAAACTCAGATTTTTTGGCGGGAATTAATGAGGAGGTCAGGCGATTTTGCGCTTCATGTCCGAGTGTCAATTCGCCAGATACCTAGAAGGACTAAAGCTCCTCTTATTCCCCTTCCCTCATTGATATCCCGTTTGAGCAGTAGGTATCGATCTCTTGGTCCATTACAACCCTCGTTAAAAGGATTTAAATATATTTTAGTTTTAGTAGATTATGCCACTCGCTTTCCAGAGGCTGTTCCGTTGCGCTCAGCTAATACAAAAAATATCGCACGGGAATTAGTAGGGATATTCGCGCGTGTTGGGATCCCCAAAGAAGTCTTAACAGATCAAGGGACTCCTTTCACTTCAGAAACGTTCAGGGAAGTGGCCAAATTACTCAAGATAAAACATCTAAAAACATCGGTTTATCATCCTCAAACTGATGGATTGGTTGAACGTTTTAACCAGACGTTAAAACAGATGTTGCGCAAGGTAGTTAACGAGGACGGGAGAAACTGGGATCAGTTGCTTCCTCTCGTTTTGTTTGCCTACCGGGAGGTGCCGCAAACCTCAACAGGGTTTTCTCCTTTTGAATTATTATATGGAAGACAACCCAGGGGGATTTTGGACATGCTAAAAGAGGGTTGGGAGGAGGAGGTACTCCCTACCTCAAATATTCTTGAATATATCGCGCAATTACGCGATAGACTAGAGAAAATTAGGCCTATCCTAAAAGAGAATTTAGAAAAAGCGCAAGCAGCGCAGTCACGTTACTATAATAGAAACACCACCATTCGGGAATTTGTCCCGGGTGATCGTGTTATGGTATTAGTCCCAACATCCCATTATAAATTGTTAGCCCATTGGCAAGGACCTTATGAAATTAAAGAAAGAAAAGGTCTCGTCGACTATTTAGTTAAACAACCGAATCGTCGACCGAGTGAAAGAATATATCATATTAACTTGCTGAAACCGTGGAAGGACAGGGAACCCGACCCTCCTCTGGACAGCCTAGTTCACTTTTATGTCCTGTGCCAAACTTAATTTTGGTTCCAACTTAACATCAGAACAAAGACAAGATCTCGAAAAGGCTATCTTGTCTGTACCTAAGGTGGTAGATGAATTACCTGGACGTACTGCATTGATTGCATGATATTATTACGGACCCTGGAGTGATTGTCAGGGAGAGACCTTACAGACTCCCAGAGGCAAAGAAAGCGGAAGTAGAGTTGGAAATTAGACGAATGCTGGATTTAGGGGTTATCGAGGAAAGCTATAGCCCTTGGTCTAGTCCAATTGTTCTAGTTTCTAAACCCGATGGGTCTTGGAGGTTTTGTAATGACTTCCGACGACTCAATCAGGTCTCTAAGTTTGATGCGTATCCAATGCCACGAGTGGATGACCTGCTTGATCGACTAGGAGGCGCTCAATTCCTAACTACCCTTGACATGACAAAAGGGTATTGGCAAATTCCCTTAGCGGATTCTGCAAAAGAAAAAAACGCATTTAGCACTCCCAGTGGACATTGGCAGTACAGAGTCCTTCCATTTGGTTTGCACGGGGCGCCAGCTACTTTCCAACGTCTGGTAGACACACTGCTACGGCCCCACAATTCCTATTGTGCCGCCTACCTAGATGACGCGTCATCTATTCCAGCACATGGAAGGATCATGTATGGCAGGTGAAAATGGTACTTTCCACACTAGCAGCAGCAGGGTTCGTATTAATCCAAAGAAATGTTTCTTTGGTTTGAGAGAAGCCAAATATTTGGGCTATCTGTTGGGGGGAGGTGTCGTGAAGCCACAATGTCTTAAAATTGATGCCATCATAAATTGGCCCCGTCCGATTAATAAGCGGCAAGTACAAGCATTTTTGGGATTAGCTGGTTACTATCGTCGCTTTGTGCCACATTTCTCAGAAATTGCTTCGCCCTTATCTAATTTGACAAAGAAACGGGCACCTATAAAAGTGGTATGGGATGATATAGTAGATAAAGCATTTAGTGACTTAAAATTGGCCCTTACGTCAGCACCTGTTTTAAAATCTCCTGACTTTTCTCTTCCTTTTGTTCTCCAGACCGATGCATCGGCCACAGGACTGGGTGCCGTGTTGAGCCAATGTATCGACGGTGCTGAACACCCCGTTATGTATCTGAGAGATACCGTGAGACAAACTATGCTGCAGTGGCCTTGGCGATTAAGTGGGCTATCACATCATTAAGGTACTACCTATTGGGGCGAGAGTTTACTCTGGTGACGGACCATGCCGCTTTACAGTGGATGTCCCTTCATCAGGAGTCAAATCCTCGCATCACTAGGTGGTTTTTGGATCTTCAACCGTACCGTTTTAGCGTTACTTATCGTAGAGGTTCCTTGCAGGCCAACGCAGATGCTCTCTCCCGGGTTCATGACCTCTCGGTGCAGGTCGCCCGACCGGATGGGTCTGGGCTGAGGGGGGTCATGTCACACACGTGCGAGTTGGAGGCAGTCAAAGAGCCTAAAGGTGAGTGAAATCTCGTGAGACAAGGGTTTATCACGTGGTGCTTACTTGACTCTCTTTCTATCTACAGAAAACCGGAAGACAAGTAAAACAGTCTCAAAATCACAAATCCAAAATGGCCGTGATGATGTCACTTCCGGTTTCCATCTTATGACGTCACTTCCGGTTCCCACTCGATTACTTCAGTCTGCTCCTGGTGACGTTGGTTCCGTGGTCCCGCCTCCAAACGTCACTTCCTGCCAACCACTTCCTCCCATCATCCCATCCTCTATATAAACGCCATTTTGTTACAGCATTTCATTCATTTGTGTATATTTGGATCATTCTTTTCATTTTGTCTGGACGACAATATACAGGGATAAAACCCCAAAACTTTTTCTATTTTGAGGACTCGTTATTTATTACAGCTGCTATACTATGTTGAGCCAACATTTGGCACCAAACTTTCCTGAATTTCCTCTGATAATCAGAGGTGTTATTCAAAAGTTAACTTACATTTCTGCAGGTCAGAGGGGTGCCTAATAGAACATTCATCATAAAAGCTTGAAATCACAAGTAAATGTCTTGGTAACTTTGATGGACACATTCATGTACCTATAAGCTAGTATGGACTTTGAATTGGAAGAGGAATGCAATTCAATTAGCAGAACATTCCTTTAAAACTATGTGTAGCCATTGGAAGTGCTGTTTCTTGGTTTGGGAGCTACTCTTTTTAAAGCTCTTAGAGGTGAACATCCTGGAATCAGTCAAAATATCCCTTCACAAGGTTTAGAATTCCCACTTACAAGCTTGAGCTTTCCACCATTGCCTGTATCCAATCTGGGAAAATAAGTCTTACTTCAATAAAATGCACAGATTCTTTGCCCAGAAAGAGTTAAAGCTTTCCCTATGATTTTTTAGAGTACTTGGCAAGCAGCTTAATACCCAAAATCAAGTTTAAGAAGACAAACATCACATCATGTAGAGACAAAACAGCAAACAGCGAATACTATGAATGCACTCCTCTGTAAGAAAAAATCTTTATTTGACCATGGAAGCAAAGGCTTGGCATTGTAAAAAGTGTTTTACTTGTGGCAAAATTAATTATAATTCTAAGTAGCTAGTTTACAGCCGGCTTGACTAATGCAGTGTACAAAGTGTATGATCAAGTATGTCATGTAGACTTTAACACAAAATTAATTTGGAGAGGAAAAGAGCCTAAAGTCACAGCCTAATTGTTGTATAATAGGAAGATGATGAAGAATTCTGGAAGTAGAAATAATGAAATATTTGAATACTAACAGCCAAACCTTCTTTGCCTAACTGGGAACCCAATTTTCTAATTTCAAGTTGGAGCAATCCCAAATTCAAAAAGAGGCAAATTTCTTACATTCCAGTTTTATTCCAAATAATATATAACATTTGAGCTTTGGACAGATATATTGATTGGAGTTGGAAGTTAACTATGGTTCTCTCTGAAGGTTCAAAATGCATAACATATTACTTTTCTGTCTAAAGCCTACCTAAGATGGTTTACTGTCTGAATAACTGTGTTGATGTGCATCACTTTGTAGACTTAAACAGCCCGACAGTATATTGACATGAATGGACTTGGTCAAACCTTGTATCCTCATTTTATGCTTTATCACTAGAATTACCAAAGCCTAAGAAAAAACTCATAACTCAGTCCCACCTTAAATCCCTTCACACCTCTCAGTCAGCGTCTTTTGTCTTGTAAATGTGTCGATAAGCAGCAAGCAGCCTGCTATCACATTCCCTCACCGCTGCACAAAGTTTTCTTAGCTCAAGTCTGTTTACCTGCATGTCAGTTGCTTAGAGTTGTATAGAGTAAATTCTATATCATTATTTGGAACACATGCATTTCATGTGTGTTCCGTGTCTACAAAAAACAATGTAAACACATCGGTAAAACAGAAACGTTTTTCATGTTTTAGTAATGAAGCATATAGTGTGTGAAGCCTGAAGTCCAAATATCAAATAAACACTTTACTTCACAAAAGGTACAAGTATAGCAAAAAAATACGCTTTTATTCAAGAATATAACTGCAGAAAAAGAACCCACATTAGGATGCAACATTTACACATCTTTAATACGACTGCTTTGGTGGCATAACAGTAAGAATTGCTGACTAGTAATCAAAAGGTCACGAGTTCAACTCCGCACGACTCCGTTTTGAGAAGTTATAGCATATAAGGGCTATAGCAGAGTTGAAAAGTGCGTCGTGCATTCTTTCTCCGATGTAGAACCCTCGTCATCATCTGAGTTCACCTCTGTTATAGCACGTCTGTATGTGAAAACAGAAGTGGGGGGAGCTTGAACGCGACTAAGGGAATAAAACTGAATTAAAAAAAACGCTAACCTTTACATTCACCATACATTTACAACGGCTGTTACAGACTGAAATCAAATGTATGTTTCTATTCTAAAATAATAAGAATAAAAGGAGCTCACAACTCAAAATGCAGTCATCCGGGATTGAACTTGTGACCTTTATATTACCAGTCAGCAGTTCTTACCGTTACACCACCAAAGCTGCCATACCAAAAGTTTGTCAATGTCGCACCCTAACGCAGGTTCTTTTTCTGCAGTTATATTCTTGAATAAAAGCATAATTATTTTGCTATACTTGTACCTTTTGTGAAAGTGTTTATTTGATATTTGGACTTCACAAACTATACACTTGATCTCTACAGTTTGTCAATTATTACTAAAACATGAAAAACGTTCCTGTTTTACCGATGTGTTTACATTGTTTGTTGTAGAAACGGAACACACACATGAAATGCATGTGTTCCAAGTAACGATATTGTATTTACTCCATACAACTCTAAGCAACTGACACGCAGATAAACAGACTTGAGCTGAGAAAATTTTGTGCGGCGGTGGGGGGATGTAATAGTAGGCTGCTTGCTGCTTATCAACACATTTACAAGACAAAAGACACTGACTGAGAGGTGTGAAGGGATTTAAGGTGGGTTGGAGTTACAATTTTTTTTGTATACTTTGTTAATTCTAGTGTTAAATGATATGTTGTATGTGTTGGCTGAGCCCCACAAAAATGTCAAGAGACATTTTCTCCCAGACTAAAATACTGTAATATCCAAAAGAAGAAAAGTTATAAATCCCATTATGAAAAGGGCAAAGGAAAGTTGATCTGTTGCAATTCCTTCTTAAGCTCAATCTGCTTGTAAGATTCCCTCAGTCTTGCTCTTTTTGAAAACCAACTAAAATTCACCTCCTATGGCACAGTATATGCTATACGTTTTCTTGCTTCACCAAGGAAGTTACCTGAATTAAACACTTTGAGAACTTGTCTGTCATCAATCTATAATTTAATTCACCTGGAGTTACCTGCATCACCAAAACTCCAGTTTTAGAACAAAAAGTACCTGAACTACTGCTTGAATCAGTTGATATTGGTGACAATGTGAATTGGTCAACAGACATTAACACGGAAAGTGAAACTGACGCATAGGGCACTATATAACTAAACCTCTCTGAGATACCACGTGAAGCTTCACCGACAGTAGCTGTTTGGCAAAAAGGCAAAATGATTGCGATCACGTGAAAGGACAAGCAAAACATTAGCTCCTATTCACTGTTCACAATGCATCAAGTGTCAATGTTCATGTCAGGGGAAGTCACTAAGCCTTGCTCTCTGCTAGCTAACACTAACACAATAGGCATATCAATTGTGTGGATCAGGCACTGACATTCTGCCATTTCAAGCACAAGAAACAGAAAAAAGGTAATGAGAAAAATGCACAACCAAATATACTTCTACTGCAACATCAGGCTGTGTATTGGTGACTGTTTCAAAACATCACATGAAGGATGTGTAACAAACCACTGAAGCAATTCTGGTGACTGTCAAGAAAATAGCCCCTGAATGTGATATAAACCACTGTTCAACCAAGGGGGTAAGGATTCAAATCATATAGGGTTTGTGCAGCCAGAGTGTGAAGTGAGAGCTTGAGGAATGAGTGGCAGTGTTTCTTGCTTTTGTTGTGATTTGATGGAAGAAATACACCCTAAAGGACTCAAATTAGCCAGGGGAGCTGGGAGATGAAAACACCAACAATAACATGCATCTATATAGAGCATTTTAATTCAAACAACACAGCTCAAAGTGCTTTAAGTCTTAAGCTGGTGAAGGTCAGAAGCAGAAAGTAAAAAAGAAAATGAGACCAAAAATCTTATCTGCCTGATTGTCTTCTCCCTATATAAAACCAAAACCGTGCTTGGTTTGTCCGCATTTAATTCAAAATCTTGGATATTGAAGGTAGTGTGCCACCATCTTAGACACACACTAGAAGACAGAGCAACTTCTAGCAATAACATGGTTGCCATGGAGCTCAATGGCTAACAACAAATCTGTCAAAATAAAACAAAAAGACTCTGGATAAAACAGAAAGATATAATTTGAAAAAATGACAATTGTAAAGAAAGAAAAACACACACGATAAGAACAGAATCAAATTCGGGTAATTCCAAAATTTTAGAGAACCAGGAAAAGTAAAAAAAAAAAGAAATGCATAATTCAAAGAGAAATGAAGTGGCCTACAAATTCATAGCACCTATTTTGTATGGTGGTCAAGCTGATGAATCCTAAGTCAATAATATATAGCCCAATGAGGCAACCAGGATTTATTTTTTATTTTCTTGTACTCTCATTTTCATCTAATGAAAAATATAACAATTAAACATTTCCTTTAATACAGTGGGTACATTGTCAATGAAATACTATAAACAGTATACTGATAATTTCCATTAACATGCTGATGTTATGCAATTCTTAGGCATAGCATTTCAATTATTACTCTCATAGCACAAATATTAGAGTAAGATAACCTCAGAAAAAATGGCATCTTGAAAAAATAAATAAATAAATGCACCCTAGCAAATACTAAAATAATTAAAAACCAACGATTTTTTAAAGAATTTGAAAGACTGAAGGTAAGGAAAATCTTCATATCACAAGTTTGATTAAGACTAGAGAAAATGATAGATAGATAGATAAATAAATGTACATTTATGTATACTGTAGTTTTTCTGCTTTTATGTAAAAGATAGATGACATGACTAGCCTACAGTACACTGTAATTTTTCCACTGTGTACCAATTTATTATGTTGACTACATGATTCATTTTAGTTTAAGTTTTGTAATTCTTTTTTTATTATTACTATAAAATGAAAAAGTGAGGAATTTTCTTCTTTTGACAGCCTTCATGCAAACTGGCTTTGGGAATCTATATTGTCAACTAGTTACAGAATAGACTGTAGTACTTTTGAACATTAGGCAATGTTTGAAGGCTAAAAGACAACAAACCGTCAGCAGCAAATTGATTTTCACAAATCAAAAGAATAGAGCATGTTTTGTTCTGGAATCAGAGTGCTGTCCGCTTTGTCAGCACAAGCATAGTAATAGAAAATCCTTGTAACAATATTTTACTTCACCCTTTTTAACCTTGAGTTATGTATTTGTTCACACAAGTAACCACTGAGACAAATTCTTACCCAAATCTAACACTAAACAAACCGATTGCACATGTATCATATCCTACTTAGCAAAGCAGATATATATATATATATATATATATATATATATATATATATATATATATATATATATATATATATATATATATATATATACATACATTTCATGCAAGCATTAATAAGAATATACCAGCATGTTATTTGTTGACAACAAAGATATTCTTAAAATTTCTAAAAAGCATTACCATCAATTAGATTAGATGGCACAAATGTCACTACAACATTGCAAAATGAGAATGTTGGCAGTATCAGACCTCTAGAATCATATAAAATGTGGGTAGCATTGGTTAGAGCTGCTTTTTACAACTCCAGTGACCGGAGTTCAAACCATTGCTACTGTCTGTGTTGGATTCCCCTGGCTATGTTGGTTTATTCAGACATGTCAAAGTTAAGCACATAAGGTTATTAGGTGACTTTAAATATACTTGTGTACAGTAGCCATGTAAAGGCAGCACAAGTATATTGAAGGGAATGATTGGGTATTTGAATCTCAATGCCATATGTATTTTGCTGACAAATGGAAGGAAATGAGTAAGAAAAGAGCTTGTGGAGTGGTGAGGGATTCATGATAGGGTTTATAATTATACCTATATAGGTTGTAGCTCTGAAAGTTAAACAACTGGCTGCTGATATTACATGAGAAAAAGCCTGCTCTTCTGTTCTTCCAGAACTCTCTCTTTGCATACAAAAAAAATCTTATCACCCCCAAAGAATTTCACTTAAAAATGTCACCTAACAGAATAAGCACCCCACATTTCTTTACAGGAGCTGACAAGCAAGACTGAAATCTTTCAAGTCGTTTAGTGTGATTCTAGAAACACCTACAAAGAGATTATAAATTGCGGATTATGTTTTAGCTGTTATTAAGTATTTAATCCATTTTTTTCATTAGATAAACCCTCAAACTAGCCAGTACCAATCACAGAAAGAGGGATTTTGAGGCTTTTGTAACAGCCTGGGGACATGTAATACATTCTAGGTTTCCATTTTAACAACTTTAATGGGTTGTCACTGCTTTATTTTCACCATGGCTTAAAAATATATGGAAACTGCCTGGTTGTACTGTATGTTCAGCACAATTGGAGAATACGTACTGCACATGTACTGTAGGGGCTGCACATGTCATGGAAAGTGGAGGACTCTTCCTAACAAACTATTGCAGAGCTGCTGCACCCTGACAGCAAGCCCTGAAAAAGTAAGGAATAAAACAAGGTGATAGCTGAGGATAGTGCTTTCTGAACAGGTTTAAAAAAAGACAAAGCCTGAACAGTAATTTCTCTTTAACATTTTCAAACTCCTGCTGGTAATTCAGTGTCATACTTAGATGACTCAGAGCTTCCTGACCATGGACAATCATATTTTAACAACTGATAGATGAACCACCATTGCTATATTAGTTGGCAGACATTTAATTTATTTAATTTTAAACTGAATTGCTCTAAGCAGGGTTAGAAATGGCACATTAGGACAAACACAAAGTATAAATGAGCAGCTTTGAAACAACAAACTTAAAATCTCTCTAAGCCTGTTTAAAATGTTGTTAAACCCCGTCTATTAGGCGAGTGTCCCTCATCCACTTACACACTGCAAATGCTTTGTTTGCCTTTCTGACCATGGCCCCCTTTCCTCCTTACTGATAACTGCTTGGCCATGGACCTGTTAACCCTTCATTCACAATGGCCTCGGTGTACATAGGCAGCTTGAAACCTTCCCAGTTTCATCTCCTGAACAAGCATAGCATCTAAAATGTTTTTCAAAAAAAAAAAAAAAGGGAGACTAGGTTAAACCCTTTCTCATGGCCCCTGATGTTCCTACACCCCCAAACCTTCCACTTAACTTAAAGGGCAAGGTCATCAAGGTAGCACTCAGGTTGCTTGCACTTTTTGAGAGACATATGTTGCCTTCTGGGATTTATTTCCTTCAAGCAGCCTAGAGTTACAGTCAATTCAGATATTTTCATCTAATCCTTTGGAACAGGCACCCTTGCCAGATTCTGGGGGTTTTCTCCTTGGCATTATATGCTTCTCTCCAGGATGGCTCTTTTTCTTTCTCTCATATGCTAGTATCCATGCCTGCTGCACTTGTGGGGCACATCAGACACGTACTGGGGGTGACACCATTAAATTGCCAGTGTGGCTCCATCTCTCTATCTCTCTCACCTCACGATGGTCTGAGGGACTTTATCCTGTCCTAGTTATTTGCATTCCCCTGGCAGCCTCTTGCTAGTCAAGGACCCCCTCTCAGCACATATTAGGTCAATTGTGAGTCCTACATTTTCACTTTAAGACAAAAAGAGAAATAAACACTGGATGTATGCCTAATTGTGCCCTGAGATTATATGCTTATACAAGCAATTTTGTTTTTCTCATGGAATGCAAAACCTAGTTATCACAGTAGTACATATAGGAGCATAGACCTATATAGAATACTATAAGCATGCTTAAGAACTGAAGTGATAATTTTAACCTGTGTTTTATCATGGTGTCTTTTGGGAACACCTTTTCTTTAAACATAAACCCCTTTTAAAAGGAACAGATTCTTTTCAGTATAATGATCAATTCTCTGTCAGTACTTATTGTTTACCTACAGTATTCTTACACAATACCAACCTTTAGGGACATCTAGTTCACAGTTGCAATGCACTTGCAGTCAGGTCTATGGTTCACTAGCATACTGTCAGTAGTTCCTTCAGGCCTTACCGAGTATAACTGTGACTGTAGCCTTTCATTTGGAGACATCACTCTTCTCCTCTGATTCTATCACCGGTTTCCAGCCTCCAGCAATAGAATAGAGCAAACGTGCAGGCAAGAAAGCAAGTTCAATAAATTTTAATCTTTATTCAAATAGCTAGTCCCAACAGGCAGGTTGCAATATACACTTCTATATACACTACTGAAATTTCTCAGATGTTGTCTTTAATAGTTATGTTAGTGAATTAAAGGAGTGGATGGATGAGAACTAATTGTCTTTAAACACAGATAAAACAGAGATGTTAATTATTGGAGGGAATGATGCTGATCACAACAATATTTTCTCATCATTTAATTCAGTTGGACTCACCATTAATTTTACTGAATCAGCCCGCAATCTATGAGTTATCTTTGATTCTAGCATGTCATTTAAAGCGTATATTATAAAGTTGTCCAAATCATGTTTCTTCCATCTTAAAAATGTTGGGAAATTAAGGCGCTTTCTAAATAAACAGGATTCTGAGAAATCAATTCATGCATTTATTTCTATGCGGTGTTCACTGAATGTTCAAATTGTACTTTATACAGCCTCCAGTTAATCCAAAATGCTGCTAGAAGAATTATTACAAGAACAAGAAAATATGAACACAAAATTCCTGTTCTTAAATCCTTACACTGGCTCCCAGTTAAGTTTAGAGCAGATTTCAAAATTCTCCTTTTAACATATAAAGCCGTAAATGGCCAAGGTCCGGCTTACTTGTCTGAACTTATGATTTACAAACCAGAACACACATTAAGATATCAAGATGCTGGTCTGCTTATCATTCCAAGTAATAATAAAATAACAGTGGGAGGTCGAGCTTTTAGCTACAGGTGCTCTAAACTGTGGAATGTTCTGCCTGCTACTATAAGAGATGCCCCTTCAGTCTCAGCTTTCAAATCCTGTCCAAAGACTCACTACTTCAGTTCAGCATAGCCTGACTATAACTGCTGATTAACTGTATAGACTGTATCTCTGATGTTAGTCATTAGCACTAAAATATAAGTAATATGATAGTTATAATTGTTACTAACCCTCACCTATTCTGTTTATTTTCTTGGTACTCAAATATGGCACTTGGTGCCACGGCCCACATGCCAAGTTGTTTTGCCTGCCTAAGGTAAAGTCATTGGAGGATTGAAGGAATCATGGGGTAGAGGGGTTCTTTCATCGGATTGGCTGGCCCAGTGCTGTCTCAGCTGTGGAATGGCCAATTGGGGGAGGCAGCTTGATGGCTGAGGTCTCCAGGACTCTAAACAAATCCAAATCATATTATGTGATATCATCTACTGTTAAATTCTGCCCCATATTTGTAATATTTTTATTTTTATACTGTATTGAGTATTACTTGTGTTCTGTTCTGTGTATTGTATTGTATTGTATTGACCCCCTTCTTTTTGAAATTCACTGCACACCCAGCCTACCTGGAAAGGAGTCTCTCTTTGAACTGCCTTTCCCATGTTTTCTTCCATTATTTCCCTACAAGGGTTTTTCTGAGAGTTTTTCCTTGTCTTCTTGTTAAAGCACTTCATGTGTGATTTTTGGCTATACAAAAATAAATTGTATTGTATTGTATTCTACATGCACCATAAACCAGAAGAATGATGGTGGATTCTGATTATTTAATGCCAATATTATTACATTTTTTAAATTTTTTTATGACTACCTTAACTTTTAGGTAAGCTTGGATTTTTCTTTCCAGCATATCCATTATAATCAAGGAGACAGAACATCTCCAGTTCCTAGATCTCCACAGTACAAAAAAAAAAAGTTTGTACATCAGGCATCAGTGAACCACAGAAACATTCAGTTGTCCCCAAGTCAAGACAATGTCCATAAAAACTGATACAAAGCCAAAACAATTTAAGTCAACTGCATCTAAGAACTGTAAATTCAATAAAAGAAATGATGAAGTGTAAAAAGTGCATGGTTAATGGGAATTTTAATGAAAAGTGTTGTTACAAGGGAGGAGTGGCAGCAACATGTGTTATCTGTTAGAACTGGCTTCAGGGAGCTGTCTTCAACTGAACAAAATGAAAAGGTTTTCGTACTTTGCACTGGGAGGAGTCCATTTCAAGGCATAGCACAACACACAGCTGCACAAAATGAAGTTCAGTTTATATGTTTCTAAATTACTTCAATATAAAATAAATTAATTTATAAATGTAGTAAAAACAATTCTTTTCCACACAGTAACATTAAAAAGTCATCCTCCTGCAAAAAAGGTAAATCCACAAATGTCTGACTAAAAAATCACTGGTACACAGAGTCGCTATGTAACATCAGACCAGCATATAGTCTCATACATACTGTAATGGATGGTAGGCATGGGCTGGTTTAAGATTCCTTAACTGGATGGGAGGCTGGCCCACCAATTATGCAAGGTGGTCCCTGCCACAGCCAGGAGATGGATAGGAATGGATATACTGACATCGAGAAGGACTTGATAAAAGACCTTTAACTGGCTGGGATGCCAGTACAATGCAGGCAAATTACTTTGATTATTTACTCCCCAAAACTCTAGAAGGCAGTGTCCCTGGGTTACAGTTTCTCTGCAGATTCCCATGGGGCATGTTGTGAACTGTAGTCCCGTAGGGTAGCCCGGTTGGGTTTTATGGGTAAGGCCAGGGGGTGCTAAAGGGATTAATAGTCCCCAGTTCATGGTTACTACACACACACACACACACACACACACATACACAGATGACTGCTACAATAATCATTACATGTCTTTGAACATGTCTTTGAATTCACAGAGTTTTAGAACTATATTATGTGACTTACTTCAATCTGCATGACCTAATTTCTAGTGTAACCAGGCAGTATCCAAGACTTAAAGCCAAAGTATTCCAGTTTTTTTCAATTGTTTACTCGCTGATACATTTTTATCAAAGTTTATCTTTTAATGCTAAAAACAAACCAGCAGAAACTGCTGACCCTAAACAAAATATTCAATATAATGACCTCAAAAAAGCTTTGAGCCCAAAGGAAAAGTGGAAGGCCTTTCAGCTGTTACAGAGTTAACAATAATGTTTTTACCCTAAAATAAGAATAAAAGTGACTGTTTATATCTTCTAAATAAAGGTATACATGCCACATTTTCATAACTTTAAGTTATATTGTTCAAGTTAAATGGATTTTTGTTTGAAGTTTACAAGAGTGTTTCTTCACGTTTCTCATGATAGCCAAAAATGTTCAAAATCAGATTTTTATAAGTGAATTTGATTTTTATAATTTTACAAGCTGAATATTTTTGCTACTGGCATTTTACTATACCTCTATAAAATACAGTTTTTGACACTAATGTATTGACGCAATGTATAAGTGCCAACTTCCAGTTCTTTTTGACTGTAAAACCTACACCTAAAAGTAAGAACTGTTGCTCACGTTACTACAGTTGATCTGCCAAAGTTTTGTATTTGTTTTATGTAACAGACAAGCTCAAACATTGGTCTGTTAAATTAAGATGAATATTTTAAGTCATAATTGTAAAGCTTAATATGTTTTCTTAAAAGCATGAAATAGCTATGTGTATTATACATTATGCACTTTTTAGCTTGCATAGAAATAAATAAAAATGTTAATTCTTTGAAATAGTAATGTCTTTATTCAAAATTCTGTTATAGTCACAACAGTTAAACAAACCAAGCCAATTCCATTATCCCTATAACTCTAACAGCTATATTTAATTTAAAATTCTCCCTCTGACCAGTTAACATTCTGTTTTTTATGCAAAGACATGCTTTTAAAAGGTTTGATAAAGCCTGAGATTAATGGTAAAAATGAAGTATATGGAAGTCTCTTATTCTGAAAAGATCAGTAATATCTCTGTTCCAAGATGAATGTCAATGGTGCTTTGTAAAATTGCCTTTATTTCAGAAAAGCAGTAATAGTAACTTTTGTTTTCATCATATTTTATTCTTTTATCTACACTGATCCTTGACCTTGCATCTGTCTGCCTTCTTCTGAAAAGGCTTTCATTACTGAAAGGATCAGGACACTACCTACCAAACTATCATTCAAATCTTTGGGCACACTCCTAACTGTGATTGTATATTTTACAGAAGGTGAAGCACATTGACTTTTATGTGCGTAAAGCAACAGACTGGTCACCTGATGTTTAATATTACAGAATCAGAAAGCTTTAATGTTCCCAAAATCAGTGGACTGTGCACTGAGTTTCTTGAAAGGGGCTAAAAATCCTTTAAATTTAGATGTGTTCTTGTACTAATTTGACAAAAATTGTGATTTGATCTTCAACTGAACCTCAGTAGTAGATAATGAGAATGATGAAACAAATTGGCACAAAAACTAATCTTTTTGTCTTTATCGAACACATTGTGACACGTGAGTCACTGTCTTGCACCCCAAAACACAAGGCTGAGTCTCAGTACTTTAGCAAAACCAGCTTTATTTATCTTGAAACAGGAACAGCACGGTTATTTATTGCAACGGGAGCTACCACTCTCCTATACACAGACACCGCAAACGGGCTAGTAAGGGCCAGGTCAGTGTCCAAGTTATACTGTTCCCTGCATTTATAATGTCCCTTTCATCACTCATCAGTGACAGGCATATATTAGGTGATCTCGATCAGCTTGTAGTTGTTTTCACGGCGCTCTGCTGCAAACCTGTGGTTGCCTCAGCAACGGAGAAGCAGTTCTCCACAGATGCGGCAGGCGTGCGCTTCAGTGTGCTTTCGCATTGGCAGGGGTCCTAAAAGAGTTCAGAAACCTCATAACATCAATTCATCATTCACGGTCATTATTGGAAAAGTACATGCATCTCTGCAACAATTAGTTTCTTAACACTAGAATTACCAGAGCCTACGAAAAAACTCGTAATTCCGTCCCACCTTAAATCGCTTCTTAAAATCGTTCACAGCTCTCCACCAGCGTCTTTTGTCATCTAAATGTGCTGATAAAAATCAGGCTGCAAGCAGCCGGCTATTCCATCCCCCCACCGACTTAGAACGTGCACAAACTTCTCCCAGCTCATGCCTTGATTGATTATCTGGGAGTGAAGTGGAGTTTTAGAGTGGAAAGAATAGATCATTATTTGGAATACACGCATTTCACGTGTGTTCCGTTTCTACAGTAATCCGTGTAAACACATTTTTAAAACAGAAACGTTTTTCATATTGTAGTAGTAAATGACAAAATGTAAGCATAAACTATATAATGTATGAAGCCTGAAGTCCAAATATCAAACACTTTCACAAAAGGTACACATATAACAGAACAAGTATGCTGTTATTCAAAAATATAACTGCAGAAAAAAGCCACCTTAGCATGCCATATTGACACGTACGTACTGCAGCTGACACAGTAGTATCCAAAAGCTCATGAGTTCGATCCCACATGGCTCCGTTTTGAGAAGTAAACTGCTCTTATTCTTACTATTTTAGAATAAAAACATGCATTTGATTTCAGTGTGTAACAGCCAGTAATTTATGATACTTGTAAAGGTTAGTTTTTTTTTTTATTCACTTTTCATTCTCAGTCTCAGTCGTGTTCAGGATCCTTCCCTACCCCCCATCTGAGAATGCTGTTTTCACATAAAGATGCGCGTGGCTCTGCAGCGTACTTATGACTGCATTCTCGTACCAATGCTTGCGAACTGAAGTGCCTGCGTGCACTTTTCGTGGCATTACACGTCTATTTTTTTTAGCATGCCCGTGTCGCTCAAACACAGGAACATATGTTGGTGTACAAGAATAAAAAACAAGTGCACTTTTATTCTAGACTATAAGTGAAGAAAAAATAAAGCAAGTTACAGTAGGCGGTTGAACGACAGCTTGCGTGGTGTAATGCTAAGAACTGCTGATTTCCGATCCGTGCTATATAAAATCATCACATTCAAATATTAACAATTTCCACACACCCTTCCTACATTCACGACATGTGTACTTGTTGCAGTGTACACATCTCTCTGGGCTATGGTTCCTATTACACTGAATGAGCACCTGACATTGTACTTTCTTCCCTATATAAATCAAATTTGAGTATAGCGCGTCTCCAAATAAATCACATTTGAGTTATAGCGCGTCTTTATGTGAAAACAGCATTGTCAGATTGGGGAATCGTGAACGACTGAGAGAATGGAACTGAAAAAAAAAAGACTGAAATCAAATGTATGTTTTTATTCTAAAATAGTTAAGTACATGCAATATTATTTGAAAACGAACAGCTTCAGATCGGGTTTGAATACACGCTCTGACGCTGAACTCCCTGTCTATCTACATAGTAATAACAGTAATTTTATTATTATATAGGAGCTTCCCTGTCTGCCTATCATATAGTGCCTTTCCTTCCTACCTATCTATATATCTATCCCCTTAGCTGTTTTTTATATATCTATTATACAGTGCCTTCCCTGTTTATTTATATATCTAGTGCCTTCTCTGCCTGTTTGTCTGTCTGATTGCATATAGTGCTGAACTTACTGCTCTGTACTTTTCTGTCCTCTGCATGTCCTGGAGTACAAAAGAAACAGCACCATACAGCAACATGTGCGAACTGGCAAGATCGGGGAAAAAACACGCGGTCACTGATTACAAACCGCAAGATGAATGAAAGAGACAATATATGTAAAAACATCATCACACTAATGCAATATTATTTGAAAACGAACAGCGTCAGATCGGGTTTGAATATGCGCCCAATCTGACACTGTTCGTTTTCAAATAATATTGCATGTACTTAACTATTTTAGAATAAAAACATACATTTGATTTCAGTCTTTTTTTTTTTATTCAGTTCCATTCTCTCAGTAGCGTTCACGATCCCCCAAAGCCAATCTGACAATGCTGTTTTCACATAAAGACGCACTATAACTCAAATGTGATTTATTTGGAGACGCGCTATACTCGAATGTTATTTATATAGGGAAGAAAGTACAATGTCAGGTGCTCATTCAGTGTAATAGGAACCATAGCCCAGAGAGATGTCAACACTGCAACAAGTACACATGTCGTGAATGTAGGAAGGGTGTGTGGAAATTGTTAATATTTGAATGTGATGATTTTATATAGCACGGATCGGAAATCAGCAGTTCTTAGCATTGCACCACGTAAGCTGTCGTATCAACCGCCTACTGTAACTTGCTTTATTTTTTCTTCACTTATAGTCTAGAATAAAAGTGCACTTGTTTTTTATTCTTGTACACCAACATATGTTCCTGTGTTTGAGCGACACGGGCATGCTCAAAAAAATAGACGTGTAATGCCACGAAAAGTGCACGCAGGCACTTCAGTTCGCAAGCATTGGTATGAGAATGCAGTCATAAGTACGCTGCAGAGCCACGCATCTTTATGTGAAAACAGCATTCTCAGATGGGGATAGGGAAGGATCCTGAACACGACTGAGACTGAGAATGAAAAGTGAATAAAAAAAAAAAAACTAACCTTTACAAGTATCATAAATTACTGGCTGTTACACACTGAAATCAAATGCATGTTTTTATTCTAAAATAGTAAGAATACGAGCAGTTTACTTCTCAAAACGGAGCCATGTGGGATCGAACTCATGAGCTTTTGGATACTACTGTGTCAGCTGCAGTACGTACGTGTCAATATGGCATGCTAAGGTGGCTTTTTTCTGCAGTTATATTTTTGAATAAAAGCATACTTGTTCTGTTATATGTGTACCTTTTGTGAAAGTGTTTGATATTTGGACTTTAGGCTTCATACATTATATAGTTTATGCTTACATTTTGTCATTTACTACTACA
The DNA here is from genome assembly GCF_016835505.1 of Polypterus senegalus. Classification (NCBI taxonomy): domain Eukaryota; kingdom Metazoa; phylum Chordata; class Cladistia; order Polypteriformes; family Polypteridae; genus Polypterus; species Polypterus senegalus. The sequence continues at coordinate 46,548,007 of NC_053163.1, forward strand.
ATATGAAAAACGTTTCTGTTTTAAAAATGTGTTTACACGGATTACTGTAGAAACGGAACACACGTGAAATGCGTGTATTCCAAATAATGATCTATTCTTTCCACTCTAAAACTCCACTTCACTCCCAGATAATCAATCAAGGCATGAGCTGGGAGAAGTTTGTGCACGTTCTAAGTCGGTGGGGGGATGGAATAGCCGGCTGCTTGCAGCCTGATTTTTATCAGCACATTTAGATGACAAAAGACGCTGGTGGAGAGCTGTGAACAATTTTAAGAAGCGATTTAAGGTGGGACGGAATTACGAGTTTTTTCGTAGGCTCTGGTAATTCTAGTGTTAGAAGAGTAGGACACATGTCTTTAGAAAACATTTTGTGTTAGTATTAATGCTTAGAGTCTACACATCACAGCAGAAGTCTGTTTTATTGAATCGTTACTCACTCTAATGAGAGAGGACCTCAAAAACATTCTAATGGAAGGTCATGGGGAGCTCAGAAATATTTCTGTACCACAGATAGTCTGGATAATCTAGTAGAAGAAATTAAACATGGCTGTAGGAGTATCATTATTTTCAGCCTCAAGAGATGGATGGTTTGCAGTCATTGATAGAACATAGATTTTTGGATGTTTGCAGTAAATTAAACAAAAAATATCAGTGTATACATCCAAGAGCTGAAGTCAAAGTCTTCACCTTAAGCCAGTTGACGTGAAGGAATCAGTGTGTGAAAGTCAGGCCAGTGATATCGCTGAGTTCAAGCATTACAGTACAAGAGAAATGCCTAAAACGTCTTTTTTGTCATTATGGAGGGTTAATGTGAACTGATTTGCAAGTTTTAAGATGAACATCATATTACAATGAAATTCTAACAAGTTAAAAAGTGTTTTAACAAACACTTAAATACATAGAAACTGAAGAATCTCAAGTGCAGGGGTGCCGCACATTTTCGGCTTGCGAGCTACTTTTAAAATGACCAGGTCAAAATGATCTGCCTACATTAAAAATGATATATATATATATATATATATATATATATATATATATATATATATATATATATATATATATATATATATATATATATACACACATACATACATACATACACACACATACATACATACATATATACACACATACATATATACACATATATACATATACATATATATACATATACATATATACATATATATACATACAGTACATACATATATATACATACATACATACACTGCTCAAAAAAATTAAAGGAACACTTTGAAAACACATCAGATCTCAATGGGAAAAAGAAATCCTCCTGGTTATCTATACTGATATAGACTGGGTAATGTGTTAGGAACGAAAGGATGCCACATCGTTTGATGGAAATGAAAATGATCAACCTACAGAGCCCTGAATTCAAAGACGCCCCAAAAATCAGAGTGAAAAAATTATGTGGCAGGCTAGTCCATTTTGCCAAAATTTAATTGCAGCAACTCAAAATTGTACGCAGCACTTTGTATGACCCCTGTGTTCTTGTATACATGCCTGACAACATCGGTGCATGCTTCTAATGAGATGACAGATGGTGTTGTGGGGGATCTCCTCCCAGATCTGGACCACCCTCATGAAGTCTTTCTGGTTGTTTGGTCAGAGACATTCACACCAGTGGCCTGCTGGAGGTCATTTTGTAGGGCTTTGGCAGTGCTCATCCTGTTCCTCCTTGCCCGAAGGAGCAGATACTGGTCCTGCTGATGGGTTATGGACCTTCTATGACCCTCTCCAGCTCTCCTAGAGTAACTGCTTGTCTCCTAGAATCTTCTCCATGCCCTTGAGACTGTGCAGGGAGACACAGCAAACCTTCTGGCAATGACACGTATTGATGTGCCATCCTGGAGAAGTTGCACTACCTGTGCAACCTCTGTAGGGTCCAGGTATCGCCTGATGCTACCAGTAGTGACACTGACTGTAGCCAAATGCAAAACTAGTGAAGAAACAGTCAGAAAAGATGAGGAGGGAAACATGTCAGTGGCCTCCACCTGTTAAACCATTCCTGTTTTGGGGGTCATCTCATTGTTGCCCCTCTAGTGCATCTGTTGTTAATTTCATTAACACCACAGCAGCTGAAACTGATTAACAACCCCCTCTGCTACTTAACTGACCAGATTAATATCCCATAAGTTTCATTGACTTTATGCTATACTCTGATTAAAAAGTGTTCCTTTAATTCTTTTGAGCAGTATATATATATATATATATATATATATATATATATATATATATATATATATATATATATATATATATATATATATATATATATATGTATCAGAGGTGGGTAGTAATGAGTTACATTTACTCCGTTACATTTACTTGAGTAAGTTTTTAAAAAAATTGTACTTCTAAGAGTAGTGTTACTGCACCATACTTTTTACTTTTACTTGAGTACATTTGTGAAGAAGAAACGCTACTCTTACTCCGCTACATTGGGCAACACTTGAATCGTTACTTATTTTCCATTAGATAGAGTCTGACAGACAATTTTCAGTCTGCTCTGTAGTGTATGCTGTCAAGTTGTGCACACGCCTTCCATTGTGTCTCCAGCTCTGACGCAAGGTTTTGGATGATCCCCAAATCAAGGCTCTGCAGCTTTGAGGACAGATGTTGCATTTTTCGTTTGAAAGCATTAACTGAGCTAATCATATTGACCATGGTTTTCTCTTGTCCTTGCAGCTGTAAATTAAGCTCATTCAACATGTTGGTCAGATCGGAAATAAAAATGCCAAGTCTAGCGTCCATTAATCGTTATTAAGTTGCTTGTATTCTGCATGTTTAATGACAAGGAGAAACTCTTTTTTCTCCGGCCAGGGGTCTTGAAATCTCAGCAGGAATTTCTCCCTAGCCATCTGCCTCAACAAAGCCCTCTGTTATCATCTCTCCATCTTGGAAGGACTTCTTATGCTTAATGATCGAGTGAACTCACCCGGAACAATGCTTCTGTGTGTCTGCCTTTGCTTTTGAATTCAGCCGAGTGAAAAATGACGGCTGTCCGATTAACTGCAATTTTAGTTACCTTTCCTTTCTCTTTCCCAGATCACTTTTCGGAAGGAAGTCAGTTTCGTAGTTTTTATGAACAGTTCGAAAGTGCCTTTCCACATTTTCCTTCTTTGGAATAGCAATGCTAGATTGACAGATCAGACAAACTCACTTCAATTGTGACATTGTGAGAGAAAAAAATCCTCTTCCGATTCCACATGCAGTCCATAACCAACAATTTTTTTTTTAAATCCCTTCTTTAGTCGCTATAAATTGGAAGGCTAACTAGATCACTTAGATAGCCGGAGTTTTGAATGCAACGTGATCTACCTGCACTACCTGTCCGATCTACCAGTCGATCGCGATCGATGTATTGGGCACCTCCACTCTAGTGTAATTAAATTCATCTAATAAGTGAACTCCACAGATGTATCATTTATGGTTTCTTTTTCTAAATGTCCTGCATCTTTTCCTTCAACTTTTCTTTTCATAATTGTGTTTTAAAAGCAAGTGAATTTTGTGTTTGTGATTTTCTACGAGATGTTGTTATTTATCTGTGGAAAATTTGTGGTATATCTTTAATGTATACGTTTTAGTTTCCACTTCTAGTTTTATTTTGCTATGCTTTATGATGTTTAGATTTTATATTCTTTAATATCCTGCTGCTTTGAATTGCATTTTTCTAGTTTAAGTAAGTGCTTTATGATGTCATACACTATGAAAGAAAAGTATGAATGTGTGATACATTTGAAAGCCCTCTGAGAAAAATAAGAATGAGTGAATAATATTAAACTTGTAAAAATGGAAACTTTGTTACTAAAACAGACAGTCTTGCTAACATAGAAGAAGAGAATCCCAAAGAGAGTTATCATTTATCTTGGACATACAAGCAGGAAAAAATGTAAGGTGCATCGTGACAGACTGACAAAAATATTCTTACAAACAAAAACGTGGTGAAGGAAAAAGTTTGCACCAAATGCCTGGCCACATCCTAATTTTATGTAAGCATATTTTTTTATCACTTTGTCCAAATAAAATTTGAATATATGAGTACAGGCACCAGCAGTGCCAAGTTACAGTGCACATGATAAAGCTGCTGCCAGAAACAGCTCATCTTTATCACAGTGCATAACAGGGTTTTGTACGAGGAGAGAATAATGAAAAAATAATGAAAATTGCAAAAAAGGGAAAATAAGTTGTTTTATTGGCAATAGAAATCTTTATTTTAAATTTGACTCTAGAATCTGAGTGCTGCTGAAAAGTATAGTGTTTAATAATTATGTTAAATGAATAATAAATCTAAATAGGGTGACCTGAAAAATTTTGGAATTAATGAGAAATTAACACAAAATATGAATGTGTTGGTGGAGGTAGAAGCAGAATTCTTAAAAGAGATAGAAGGAGTACACAACAGTTATAAAGACTTTAATAGGATTTTGCATGAAACATCTAATGTTCATCTGTTTGTGGACTTTTTGAGTATATATGAAACTTAGAGCACTACAAAAACACAGATAGATAAAGCAAAAGAAAACATGAATCCATCAGAAACCAGTTTTTCTAATATAAGGTCATTTGGGACTCACTGAGTTCTCAGTAAGAAGATTCATGGACAGGACATCAATCCCACAGTATTGTATTCTTATTCACCCACACACCCACCAATCACCAATTATTTAACCGTTCAGTGTTGGAAAAAAAAAGGATGAAGCAGTAGTACCTAGAGAAAATCCATGAGGAACCATGCCATCCTCAGAGGAAACATTAATGGACAGTAAATGAAAGCTGAAATAGGATATGCTGAGGGACAAAGATGTCTGCTTACACTCAGAAATTATGTTCTGAATCAGTGGGAAATAATAGGAAAGGAGTAAAAAGTAGGAAAGTGCTAATTTAACATATAATATTTGTAGATGACTTTTGCCATGGAAAAGGACTTTGAAGTACTGTCTGACATAAAGCAAGCAAAAGCCTTGACAGTTTGTGCCATGGGTAACAAATGCAAATAAAGAAATGGAATGAGCAAACCAACACAATAGATAAAAAGGTTTTGCAAGTGATAAAAAATTGTCTCTTAAGTTCAGACGTTTCAAAAAAGGAAGGTGTAAAGATGATGTGAAGGCTGGAATATCAGTGATAAAAAGTGTGTTCAACAAGAGAAGCGAGCTGTTAAATGTGAGAGAATAGGCAGCTCAAGAATCATGAAAATTATGAAGATGACAGTGTGAATTTTATTATACATTTCAGAGGGACCTGTACATTAGGAAGGACAAAAGGCTAAAGGAGAAACAATAACAGCAAGCATGCACACAGTGGCACCCTGTGAGCAGACTATGGGCAGTGTGGGTTTAGTAAAACCCAATTAAATACTGCACTGTCCCAATGTGGGGGCTGCTATTAGGGGCCCATTAGCAATGTCCCCTCATTGGCCCAGTGATGGTTTGGCAATGCTGCCCAATGTAACCACTACCCCATAGTTTCCCACTTTTTAATATTGTCACAGAGTAAGTGATGCAGTGAATTATTTTCAGTGGTTTTAGATTTTGATTGTAAAATTTAAACATCAAAAAGTATCATGTTTAAATAGGCTAAAATTGAACAATTATTTCTATATTACTGTTAATGTCATTGTTGCGGTTTTAGCAACACAAAAAAAAAATAAATAAAAAAGCTGGACTAGTACCAATAAATGCAAATGCATTTAGTGTTTTTAAGAATAAATGGATTAAAGCCACAATATCATTGTTTTTTAATTTGTGGCCTGGATAATTTACTGAGGTTGAATCTAAATATCAAGCCGTACCTCTAACAAATAAACCTTTTCCACACAATCGACGGCGTAAAAATAAGCACAACAGAAAAGCAGATATGTAAAATTAAACTGATTAATTGTATTAAATGAAACAACAACAAGAAATATGAAAAATAAATAAATAGAAAAAAAATATATATATGTAACCCTCCACCACAGCAACAACGTGACACCACCATATATAAATACAACAAAACCTCCCTTGTCCCTGTAACATATAACAAAAATGGTTCTGAAAAAATGGTCTCCCTCTTTCTTCTCTCCTTTCCCATGTTTCCTCCTGATTGCTTAAATAGTCCTGTGCTGGATGTAATTGTTTGATAGTTAACAGGTGTTTTCCAGGTTTGGGGCTGCAGTTTCCTTCCATCATCCGCCCCCCTTTATATTTACGGGGACGAAATTTACTGACGCACACAAACAGCAAACGGGACAATGGAAACAAGACGCACTCAGTGTTTACCAGGTGGATTTTTGAGCTGCCAGCAAATTAGGCACTTCTTCACGTGCTGGCAAACATCTTTCCGGACAGACGGCCACCACGCAAACCCCAGGATCTTCAATAAAGTTTTTGTCCTTCCAAGGGGACCACCTAAAGGAATGTCGTGATAATAACTCAGAAAGTCGGGGATGAGCTCTTCCGGTACCACTAGTTGGTGCTGTAGACCCTTAAGGGAGGATGGAGTGGTCCTGTACAGAACCCCCTGGAGGTCCACGAAGTGTACCCGGTCAGTACGCTGCTGCTCCAGTCCCTCCCTGATGTTCTGGCAGAATGGACTGGTGGCTTGTGTTTGAGCCAGGTCTTCAAGGCTTCTTGGCAGAGGGAGGATCATCTTCTTTGCCTCTGCAAAACACACCATCCCTGGTGGCTCCGACGCCCTGGACAGAGCATCAGGCATGATATTTCCACAGCCCTTCCAATAGGTCACCTTGAAAGAAAAATTCTGGAGGCGGAATACCCACCTGGTTAGACAGGAGGAGGTCTTTGGGTGACTAAATACCCAGGTCAGAGCATGATAGTCTGTGTACACTTCAAACTCAACCCCCTCCAAATAGTGTCTCCATTTTTCCACAGCCCACACGACAGCCAAACACTCTTTTTCAGCTGTCGAATAATTCAGCTCAGCGCCATGCAATGCTCGAGAGGTATAAGCGATGACATATTCAGCCTGGTGGATTTTCTGAGTGAGCACGGCACCAAGCCCGAGGTTGCTGGCATCAGTTTGTACCTGGAAGGTGAGCTGTGGATCTGGCTGGGCCAGAACGGGTGGCTTTTGAAGATGGTTCTTTAGTTGCTCAACCGCGTCCTGGCACTCCGTTGTCCATTCCCCTGGGACATCTTTTTTTCTTAAGTGGTTCAAGGGAGCCGCTATATCAGCCATCCTGGGGATGAACTTTTGATACCACCCCACTAACCCAAGGAAACGTTGTAAAGATTTCAAATCCGTTGGCGTGGGGTAGTCTCGGATGGCTAAGGTCTTCTCGGGGTCTACAGCGACCCCCTCTGATGAAAGAATGTGCCTGAGGATGCGGATGTGGGGTTGAATGAAGGTACATTTCTTCGTGTTCACTGTGAGGTGCGCTTGATGAAATCAATGGAAGATGGTGTCCAAGTCCCGGAGATGTTGTTTAATAGAAGGGGAGTAAACAATGACGTTGTCTATATAAACAAAGCAGATCTTGCCTATCAGCCCCCTCAGCACTTGTTCCATGAGCCGCTGGAAGGTGGCCCCAGCATTTTAAAGCCCAAAGGCATGACTTTGAATTGGAACAAGCCTTTGGGGGTGATGACTGCCGTATTCCTCTTACTCCCCTCATCCATCGGCACCTGCCAATAGCCACTGCGGAGGTCCAGTGTGCTGAAAACCGCAGCTCCATGCAGTGACTCCAGAATCGCATACACCAGGAGCATGGGAAATGCGTCCAGGCTCGTCTTTTCGTTAACCCCCCTGTAGACCACACAGAAACGATAGGTGTCATCCGACTTCTTCACGAGGACCACAGGGGACACCCAGGAGGAGGAAGATGGTTCGATTATTCCTTCGGCGAGCATTCGATTAAGATGTTCTTTAATTATTCCCTTCTTTAGTGGAGAAAAGCGGTAGGCATGGTGCCTTACTGGAATTTTGTCCGAGGTGTGGATCACATGGGTGACCCCACGGGCAACTCCTAATTTTTCAGTCTACACCTCGGCTCTTTGGGCTGTTCTTCCACAGGGGCTGCTGCTGAGGTTCTTGCGTCGCTCCTCACTGCCGCATAGAAACCAATAAATTCTGAGCCCAGATCTTTGGATTTATAAATAAATTTGCATACCCCTTCCCCCGGCACCGTATACCCCCTGGGACTAAGATGATGGTCATCTTCATAGTGGTCAAGGAGTCCAGACCAAGGAGTAATGGGATGGACAGGTGCCGGTCATCTAGGAAATATGTATCCATTTCCCAGGTGGTCGAGAGTACACTATACTTCAAGGGGACTTTGCCCTAGGCCCTGTGTTCACTCCCATCTGCCAATACAAATTGGACAGACGGGGCAGATGTTAAGTTGTCTGACGGTCGGCTAATCTTCTTCCAAATACTAGACCGTATTAAGGTGTGATGGCTCCCTGTATCCACCACCACATCCACCTGCCACCCCCGCAGCTTCACTGGGACGATCAGGAGGAACGTACTTGCTTGCATGATGGCGCGATCGGCTTCCGACTGGCAAGGTTTGGCTCGCTGGGATTTTAGGGGCTGGGTTTCTTGTGTACTGGCTTGTACTTTGTTCCAGTACTTGTTTGATTTTCCCCAGTCCCATTCCACTTGCGAGCCCACCTTCACTAGGTCTTCCACCAACCCCACAACTCCCCTGAGACCCCCAGCTAACCATGGGTTACAGGCATTAAAGACGCGGTGGACCACCTCTTCTTCAGACATAGCCGACCGCCACTTCAAACACAAAGCCCAATATTCATAGGCGAAATCCCGGATGGATTGCGAAGGCAGTTGCACCATGAATCGCAGCTTGTCCTCCAGTTCGGATTCGTAGACTTCCGAAAGAAAAGCCGCAAGGAAAGACCGATCCCCAGTCTTGAATATTCTTCTTGGCCGTCAGCCACCAGCTCTGCACTGGCCCCGAGAGGAAGGCCCCTATCACCCCCATAAGTTCTTCTGGGGTTAAAGGGTTAACAGCTAGATACGCCTCCCCTTCTTCCACAAAGTTGAGGACATCATCAATGTTATATTGAGCCCCCAACTTGGGAAAGGAGAGGCGCACCCCAGGGACGGAGGGCCGATTGATGTATTCACCCCCCCCACGGGACCCGTACGGCTTAGAATGACAGGGCGACGGACGCAAATTCTGGAGACTCCTTCAGACCACCCCGTTAAGAGATTCTTACCAGCGCTGATCTCGCCTCCGGAGACACAACACAAGTTTCCGCCCCAGGAGTTTAATTTGACCATTTATATATTCTTTCATTTCCTCCTGGGAGCTGCTGATCCGAGCCCGCAAGGCATCTTCGCGCCTGAGCGCACTTTCAGCAACCTCACGGACTTTCTCATCCAGCCAGGTGAGTTGTTGTGCCAGATCTTCCCACGGAGACGAGACATCCTCTAGACATTCCTCTTCAGGTCCATGGTGATCTTCGAGGTACAGCGACTGCAATGAATCCACCACCTCCTGCACCTCTGAACACGCTCTGACCGTGACGTGCCACACCCCGGCTACTCCTTCCTCACACCGCGGCGAAGCAATGGTGTCATCCTGCTCGACACGCACTACAGACATGTTGGTAATCGGGGAAAAAAAAAATTTTAAAGGCAGACAGTGATAGTATTTTTTTAAAGATTCCTCAGAGAGGGCACCACTTATGTAACGGCCAACCCCTTTCCCAGCCGGCAGCTACACCTCCAAGACCTGTGGCCTGGACAATTTACTGAGGTTGAATCAAAATATCAAGCCGTACCTCTAACAAATAAACTTTTTCCCCACAATCGACGGTGTAAATACAAGCACAGCAGAAAAGCAGATATGTAAAATTAAACTGATTATTTGTATTAAATGAAACAACAACAAGAAATATGCAAAATAAATAAATAGAAAAAAAATATATATATACTGTATGTAACCCTGTAGCGGGGCTACATAGTAATAGTGTCAAATGTTAGTACTGAGTGCGTCTTGTTTCCATTGTCCCGTTTGCTGTTTGTGTGCGTCAGTAAATGTCGTCCCTGTAAATACAAAGCGTGATGGAAGGAAACCGCAGCTCCAAACCTGGAAAACACCTATTAAATATCATTCAATTACATCCAGCACAGGACTATTTAAGCAATCAGGCGGAAACAAGGAAGAGAGAGGAGAGGAGAAAGAAGGAGACCATTTTTTCAGAACCACAAAGCAACTTACCTGCTATTTTTTCACATCTCGCTTTTACCCTAGTTGGTTTTTCATTCTGCCGGACTGTCTTCAATCCCTCATTTGCAGAGACCCCGGGGTCGAATCATCATCCACCACGCGCAGAGGAATCATGGTGAGGTTGCTCCATTTGCCGGGAAATTCAAACAACTCACTTATCTCTTGTACAGTCATCCATCTGCAGGACAGTTTTTATAACCGAATTATTTTTCACGATCATTCATTCCATTTATCATTCATTGTTGTTATTCATTGTTTGTTATATGTTACAGGGGCAAGGGAGATTTTGTTGTATTAATATATAGTGGTGTGACATTGTTGCTGTGGTGGAGGGCTTCTTATTAATGAATAAACTGTAAATCTCTATAATTACACATATGACAGTAAATCAAAAAATAAAGGTATTTTGAAAACTAGGCAGTAACTCAGACCATTGCTTGCTGGGATAGGCTCCAGGTGCCCGGCCACCCTACGCTGGATAAGTGGGTAATGGATGGATGGGCTAAGAAGTTATGGATTTTTTCAGGTTCATGATCAAATCTGGACTCCCTCTCTGTTTGTCCACACTGGGCAAGTGTTTTGGAACCAACGTTACCACAATGTGTAAATCTGAATTGGGCCACTCTTGGCTGCCCACACGTTTGCCCACACTGGCCCAACGTCAGTTTGTTTGCTGAGGAATACAGATTTTAAAAATACATAACCAGCATATGCATTAACTATTACTTATTTACTTATTGTTAATGATGTGACAAATGCCAGTGATTATACCCCACATGACATAAAAAATGGGGTCTTCATGTCAAATAAATATTATATTTATATTAATTAAAATTTAACATGGCAGTCTGACCCTAACAAAGCTACTGACATTATTCACATGCAGTCAACGAACTGAATAAACACATTGACCCTTTTGAGGCATTCTTTATTTATTTACTTTAAAGAATTTTTGAGATTCACAAGACATTTTTCTATTATTTTATTAACTGTTTATTCCCTTTGCTTCTTTGTTATTGGCTGATGGATTGTAGTACTAATCATTTTTAACAGATGTATAATGAGTTAAGTATTCACTCTGGTATGTTTAATGCTACTGCAAAAGAAAAAAAGGAAAGGTAAATTAAACCTATGTGGGAAACCAAACAGGAAAATCTTAAAGAGAAATTCAAGGCGTGCTAAATTACCAGATGCTGTGGTTGCTCTCTATACATATTGCTGTTATTACAAAGATAAAACATTACTTAATAAAGTATGGACTGCTTTTGTTAGGAAAGACTTCATGCACAAAGGAAAAACAGAGAACTTTAATAATGTAAGTGAAATGACTTTCAAAATTGAAGCTGTTAAAAGATGCTTGTGTAAAATATACAGGTTCTTCTACTTTAAAAATTAAATTTTACACTATTTTGTTTTGTATTTTCCTGTTATTATCTTTTTTTCAGACATATTAGATGGAAATGTAAAATATATTTTACAAAGGCATACTGAGTTGGAGTGCTGAGCTCCAGTTTATGTTGTGAATGGAGTACACTGCAAGGCCATCCCCTGTCAGCAAGTATTCTAAAGATCATGCACAGATAAATCCTTCATTTATGATTACAGTAATTTTTCACATATTATGTTATTGGTGCATTGGCGATTCTAAATTGTCTCTAGAGTGTGCTTGGTGTGTGTGTGTGTGTGTGCACTGTGGTGGGCTGGCGCCCTGCCTGGTGTTTGTTTCCTGCCTTGTGCCCTGTGTTGGCTGGGATTGGGTCCAACAGACTCCCGTGACCTTGTAGTTAAGATATAGCGGGTTGGATAATGGATGGATGGATGTTATTGGTTCTTCCATTTTCTAATGATGTATAATATCATACAATGGCTAGATGTCAACATGTGATTTTTCACCAAAACCATCTCAATTTAACTTTTGCCCAATATAAACAGAACTATTCCTCCTGACCATGCTTCAGTAAATAATGCTGAACAAGCCATGGCACGTTAGTATATGCTCAGCAAAGATGGCCATAGTGAAGCAAAACATACCCAATAACATGCAAATACTTAAACAACAAAATGAAAATACACCAGACAAAGCTGAAAGTAATGATGGAACTAAAGTCTAAATCCCAAAAACACTCGAAAGGAGTTAATCCAGAAAATGGGTGATAGGATTTTAAAAGGCAATAGTTTATAGTTTATAAACTACTTTATATATAGCTTATGGATAGTTTACAGTCAATGCTAATGTATCCTGTCAAAAATAATCATTTATTACGGGCACATCTACACACAAGCCTTAAAACCCACTACAATAAATCCATATCAACATCATCTGATCATACCTTGATGCATCTGACTGGTAGACAATCCCACTCAGTAAGCAACAGACAGATATGCTGTGGAGTGAAAAAAATCAGGACAGGATCCTAATGAATAACAGCATCAAACAAAAATATACAGAGAAGAAAGTTAAAAGGAGAGATGGCCTCATGGTGCTTCTGTGCTCCTTACATCTACTTTTTTAGGTGCATATACATTTACAACGAAGAGAGTGAACGACAAATTAATGTGTTCAATAAAGACACAGTCCCTAAACCTCGCAGACTGTGGCCTGGTAGTTGATATAGTCCAGGACCAGCCTCTCGAAGCTTTCATAATATGGGACATAAAAGCCACTGGTCTGTAGTTATTTGATGAAATGACACCTGCCTTCCTTAGAACTGGAACAATGCAGGATGTTTTCCACAACAGTGATACTTTCTGGTGCTTTTGTGACAGACTGAAATGGTAACAGAGGACACAAAAAAGTTGGTCAGCACAGGCCTTAAGTACGGGAGGACTAACTACGGCATTTCTTGTATATACCCCCTTTGGTTGTCTCCACACTTGCTCATCAGTCATGGTCATCATTTATCTGCTGTAGTTGGCCTTACTCACTCTGTCATAACAGACGGTCAGAAATCCCTAACCAGGCCTCATATATCTCTTTTCTCTCCACAACTTAGGTGCTTTCGTTTTTCAATTTGGCACCCAGTAGACATGAATAGGGCCCCTAGTAAACTGTAAATTCCCATACTGGCATGTGTAGGCCCTACACTACTGTTTATGAGGTCCTTTCCCATTGTGCAAGCTCTACATGAGTTTTTTTCCTTGATCCTTTACCAATCAGGTGATACTGTTTTGAATGGCAAGATATTGCCAGCTGAGCATTCATCCCAGTATCCTCAAACATAATTAAATAATTAAAATGCATCATAGTCTGTTTTAATGTTAATCAGTACACAGTTGCTGGCCAGCAGCTTAATGTTATAGGCAAATGCCAGAATCACATCTACTGTCTTTCAGATGTTGGTAATGCACAAAAGCATGCTTCCATTTTGCCATGAGTTTAAGGCAGAATTCTTTTTACCATATGTTAGTTATTGCTTGAAGTGGGCAAGGGACTCACCTATAAACAGTACCAAACCCTGTTCCAGTTTCTCTATTTCTCTACCCAGGTTTCCTCCGGGTGCTCCGGTTTCCTCCCACAGTCCAAAGACATGCAGGTTAGGTGCATTGGTGATTTTAAATTGTCCCTAGTGTGTGCTTGGTGTGTATATGTGCCCTGCGGTGGGCTGGCATCCTGCCTGAGGATTTGTCTTGCGCCCTGTGTTGGATGGGATTGGCTCCAGCAGACCCCCATGACCCTGTGTTAGGATATAGCGGGTTGGAAAATGACTGACTGACCGATCCTTCCCCTGCTCTTCAATTGAATGCTAAAGTATTGACTTTAACAGACTACCACCAGTACTCTGGTTCTACTTTAAGCACAAACATCAGTGTTCTGTGTCAGATTTTTTCTTGAAAAGAATGAAATTCCTTGTTAAGTGGTCATTGCCCCTACCGTATTTCAAAATTAGTGAAATGAATGTGCACAATGATCACCAACTTTGTACTGTGTTGATTCAGAAGAGAATACATGACATTGAACATGTATTTCAAGTCACTGTCTAAAGACTAAAAACAGAGAACAAACATATTTTACATTATGCATTATCATAATGATAATAAGCCATTGATGGTTGGTGCAAACTCACAGTTTTTTGATATCTTCCTAGTTTTATGAAATTAAATATCATCAGAAAGCACTAAACACAAGTGATACATGTTGGTTCTGAAAGTGGGATAAGATGATTGTTTGTATTTATATTAGAACACAGAACACACTAATTTGGTCTTTAAAATGGGGAAACATTAAAAAACAGGCCGATTAGCTCCCCACATTTTTCCTTTTCAATCTCAGCACATTCTCATTTCAGATGTAACTCCCAGTCTGCCAACTTCTAGGTTGATACAGGTCTGTTTATAGCTATGTCAGGTTAAGATAATTGTGTAAAGGGTAACGGAATTAGTAACACACTTGGTGACATAACTGTGGAAATTAGAGCCATAATTCTGTGATGCCAAATCACTGGGAAATGTGACTTAATCAGTCAACCTTGTACGAGTTATTTAAAAGTCTCTGTTTTTTTGCTAGATAATTTAGGCTGCTGATACATTTATCAATACAAATGAAGCTAGAAATTTGATAGGATTTTGACTGCAGTTACTGAAGTGTCAAAATGTAAAAGAAAATGCTAGCAAGTGAAGGAGCAAAAATGGCAACACACTAGTTAGGTGCAATATGTATTAAAAAGAGCTACACAAATCATAGCATCTGTAACCCAAATACATTACAAAACTAAAAATTGAGTGATATCATTTGTACAATCTATTAAATTCCTTACAAGATCATCGTTTGAGAAACTGAACTACATAGTAATATCAAAAACAACTAGACTATTGTTTTTCATTAATTCATTCATTCATTCATTCATTCAGTTTCCACCGCTTATCAAAGATCGGGTCACAGGGGCAACAGTGAGCAATGAGACCCACACATCTTTTTCCCCAGCCACCCTTGCCAACTCATACTGTGGGAACCCTCAGAATTCCCAGCAGGTCATGTCTGTAAAACTCCCATAGGAAGGCATCTGGGAGGCATCCATATCAGATGTCCAAACCACCTCAGTTGGCTCCTCTCGATGCAGAGAGTCAGCGGCTCTACTTCGAGCCTCTCCCAGATGTTTATGCTTCTCACCCTATCTCTAAGGGAGAGCCCAGCAACCCTGCAGAGAAAGCAATTGTTTTTAAACTAGTGATTTTTGCCTGATGTGTCCAAAGACATGAAGTAACCATTTCAATTTTTACCACTATAAGATTTCAGCATAATTTTACTCAAAATAACTACACACTATATCTCTATTTTTTGGTCTCATGCTTATCATCTTTCACATAAAGTGAACTGGTAATCAAGTCAAATCATTTATCTGTGAAGATGTAATATCTATTTGACATTTTCTCCCCTGTACAGTATTCCTAGTCGTTATCCAGGATTAGCTGGCAGTATGAAAGAGTAAAAGAGTAAAGGAAAGTAGACCAAAGCTGTGGTGCATCAAACACATTTCTGGCACTTTCAGTGTGAAAATCAAGCTAATTCTGTAGCCATTTGTAAAATTCCTTTAGCTCTTTATAATATATTTTGCTCAGTGTTAACAATAAGAAGAGTATTCTTTAATAAATGATGAGCAAAATGATCTTTGAAGTGCAGATTAGTTGTGTATTTTAATTATATTCTTTGTAAGTAATTATGAAATATAAAAGATATAGAAGTAAATCTCCTTAGCCCTTAAATATGCTGTCCATTTTTAACACATCATGATCTTGTTTTCACCTTGAGAAATACTCCACGTGGGAATGCACCTGTTAATATTTAATGAGTACTTTATCCCTGAATCCAGCTTCACCCTAATTTATTAAAATCACAATATCCTTTCATAAGTTTAATTAAGTAGGTGACCTTAACATTGAACATTGACATTTATATTTTTAATTGCAGTGCATTGTTGTGCTAATGTCAATCGATATACACTAATATTAAATACTTTGTAGATATGCACAGTTGTTGGCAAAGCTTTCTGAGGAAGCTTTATTGTTTCTTACACCACCATGATTCTCTTATACAATCCCAGGATATTTTCTGTTTTTTGAGGGCTATTGTGATTTTTCTACCTTTCTTGTAAATACTGAACTACACCGGATATCCCTATGTATATATGTATATATGTATGTATGTATGTATGTATGTATATATCCCCTAGCTGCCTGATATCATCATAAATATCTTGTGCAATGTCCGCTTCATATTGCTTTCTTAACCCATTTAAATTTAAAATATAATATTTCTTGAGTTATCTTTGCTGCTCTACATTAGATCAAACACTTTTCATGCTGCTTGGACACAGCGTCCTGTTTTTGTATTTTCTATACTTGTGCTTTTTTTCTCACATTTTTAAATTTCTCACAATTGTAAATTTGCCCCATGAATGGGTGTGAGTGGGCACTGCAAAGACTGGCATGCAGTTTATGGGCTGGTCCCTGCCCTGCAGCAGGTGTTGTCAGGATTGGCTCTGGACTTTTAGAACCTTGAATTATATTATGTTTATTTAACAATGTTATATTATGTTGTATTATGTTATTCACATAATTTTAATTATTAAAATGGCCAGAGTGCTCACCTGGTTTTATATAAAATTTAACCTCAAAATTTTGCTTTGAATAGTTATTAAACAACAATAGAGAAACAGACAAAATGTCTTTATCATTTTGCTTTATAATGCTATGTATAAGCAATAATTAGACTGCTATTTAAAAGTTAACACATCCAGGCCCTTAATATTTCATCAAGTGTTGAAGTTCAGTTTTTTAAAAACTATTGTTTCTTTTACCATATATCTAAAGTAAAAAGAGAGCATCTATCACAATAAATGTCAATTACAATGTTAAACGTAAGTTTTAAAGTCTGGTTATGTTTTAGATATGCATTTTATTGCTTTTCTAGCAATTGGTACTTGATTTATATCGTTACTTTTGAATAAGCATTTACAAAATGTAATAGACTGCCAAGTACATGACTTTGGCATTGAATGCTGGTTTTTCTCTGCACTGCTGGACTGAAATAAATTGGAACGCAATATTGATTTTTTTTTTCATTTACACAGGAATCTGTGAATAAACAGTACATCACATCAGCAGCACTCTTTGATTATCTTGTGTTAAGAGATGGAAGTGAAAATGGTTTCAAAAAATCTAAAGAGGCCTTCTCCTTTAATGTTAGCAAATAATTATTTTTTTCTTTAAAATTTTATTGCCATATCAGTCCATTTTCAAATTAGTGTTTACTTCAGACTGGGGAAACTGTCAAAAAGCTATGTAAAAAAAATACAGAGTATATTATATTTATTTGTTTAACTGATAAAAATATATGTAATGTATGTTCTGACAGAATAATTACAATGTTACAAATATTTAGATGTCCCCACGACTTGATGACTTATAGAAGTAAAGTGTTGTCACTTAATTTTTTATTCCACTATTTATTTTTCACTTATGAGGGTGCACTTAAATTCTCACACTGAGTTTAGATTATAGGATTTTTTCCCATTTTTCTATAAGTGTTCTCCACAGTTACTTTAGAAGGGTCCCCTGTCTTCACTGTAGATTGCACAGGTATGAGATTTTTTTTTGGAAGATTTAAGAAAGCATTGCATATTGTAGGATCAGACTACTGGAATATGGAAAGGAGACAGTAACTACATGAAACAGTAGAGCAGCAAAAATAAATAATTCCACACAGGATGGTCCCAAATAAACAGTGGCATGTGAAGGAAAAGTGAAGCTAGTGACCTTTCTGTTTACATTTTTCTTTCTTGTAATTCATGACCTTTTGCAACCAAAACAATGAAAATATTTTATCACTTTGTGATGCCAACGCAGGAAGAAATTGGTAATATACCTGTATATTCTTTGAAAATTACATATAATATGTCACAAAGGTTTATGATTGGCCTTTCCAAAGATTTATTAGATAGGATGTAAGAAAAATACATTTCATTAAAAACATTAGCACTGCTGCCTCACAGATCAAGAATGCTAAATTCCATGGCTGCCCATTTTCTGTGTTGATTTTACATTCTCTCCCTGTGACTTTGTGGGCTTTTTTCCAGACATACTTATTTTCCAGTCACATTTCCAAAATGTTCATGTTAGGTTACCTGGTTTACTCCAAATTTAGCCTGGGTAAGTTTGAAAATGTATATGTGTGTGTGGGTAAAACAAAGTTCTCTTCTGGGGCAGTACAGTGGTGCAGTGGTCAACACTACTGCATCACTGATCCTGGGTTTGAATCCTGCTCGAATTGGGTCTGTGTGGGGTTTTTTCTAGGTTGTCTAGCTTTTTTACCAAATCTCCAACACTTGTATCTTAGTCTGACTGGCAGCACTAATGGCCTAGTGAGTGCACTAGCACTTTATCCATGGTGGTTCCCTGCTTTTTGTTTTATGCTGGCGGAGAAACTTTTGCAATTTCCATAATCTTTAGATGGTCTAATCAGATTTTAGAATGTTATGTTATACTGAATATGTTAGCAGTCAGATGTTTTGTATATACAGGTGTAATTCATGCTAAGGTTGTCTGACACAAAGAAGATAACTGACTAAATAAAAAGGAAGCAAGAATTTCAGTATCTGCAAACAAGTGAAACAATGTTCTGATAGTTCTGAGATGTTAAAATGGAATTACATTGTAATATACATTAGTGTTCACAAGTTTGGAATCACCCAGAAATGTTCAAGTTGTAATAAAAAGTGATACTTTTTTTTATCAAGATACGATTTAATTGATTGAAAAATATGTCCATAAATGATTAATGTATAATAGGTATTACTGCAGGAAATTACTATGATTATAATTTATTAATCACAAATCACTGCAAAGTTCAATTTTCAACACTCGCTATTCCATTGTCCTAATGGTAAACTCTCTTGTCTCATCCTTATCATGTTTAAATGCTAAGTAGTTATTAGAGAAACCTTTATAATTGTCATAGCACACATAAAATCTTTTATTCTGATCAATAAAGCAAGTAAATTATCTTTCGTTCAGGTACTAGCATAACTAAAACTTAATTCTGAGTTCAGAAATGGCCAAAATAAAACAGCTTTATCAAGAAATACTTCAGTCTATTGCTGTACTGTGAAATTAAAGTTATTTCATGCAACAGATTTCCAAGAAACTGCAAACTTAACATGAAGGTGACCACTATGGTCTTGAGAAAAGTGGGCAAACTGGATCTAACCAGCACAGAAGAAGAAGAAGGCCCAGAAGCACAACTGCTGTAGAGAACAAGTGTGTAGACTGAGAAAAATATTCCTTAAATGTCCTCAACTGGCTCCTTCATTAAAGAAATACGTACCTAAAAATAATTTGGGAAAACTACAGCCTTATGTAAGTCACTTTTTGAATTGAAGACAGGAATGTTGACCAATGAGTGATGGGAAGATGTGGGCCTTCAATTCAAAAAGTGACCCCTATAATAATGACTTTGAGAATTTTGCCTTAAAGACAGAGTTTCAAAGAAAAAGCAATATCTGAAATTGGTAAATAAAAAGAAAAGGAGAAAATAGGCAAAGCTTTGGAATCACCCAGAAACTCATTATCCAATGTGCATGTTTTTTTGCCCATTTAAACGTTTTCTTTTCACTGTTGTCAATGACAAGTCATGTCTAAATATGATAATACTTTAACCTTCATAGCAAATCACGAGCTGTTAAGCAACCTGTTTTGCTTTTAGTTTCTTTGGTTGACTTTCTCATTACATTTGTTAAAATACAAATGCATATCTTGTGGCCTCGTGTATACAACTTGCTTATGCCCATTAAGATGAGTAAGCCATTTCCTACTTAAAAGTTGGTATTTATAAACCACAAACTTGGTGAGGAAATTTGCTTAACTTTTATTGCAAATTTTGAGCATTCATAAGTCCTTTGCATACTTTCGTCTGTTGCCATTTTAGTAAGTCCAAGCAGAAAGGCAATAAAGTGAACAGAAAATCTCATTTCATTGTACATTTCAATGTTGTGTTGGTAACATTTCAATGAACTTATTTTTTTTATAGACACTTCTGACGCCATTCAGTGTGCTGCGTTAAATTAGGATGTTGACAGTGTGAAACACTCAATTTTATTTCTGAGCCAGAAACTGTTTTAACAGGAAACCAGGTATGCTGTGATTGAACGAGAGGCCCTTGCTATCAATTATGCCATCACAAAGCCAAGTATTACCTCTTGAGGCAGGAGTTCACTCTATTTGTGGATAATGCAACACTCCAATAGATTACTACTCACTGAGTAATCCCTGAGTGACTTACTGGTTTCTGGACCTTGTGGACGATTCTTCTTTTATTCATTATTTCCCGGACAGAGTAGGAGTCTCACACCAGATAAAATTAATCAGTAATATACACTTTATTGCACCTAGACTAGAGAAGCCCTCGTACAGGAAATTCTTTGCTCTTTTATAGCTTACAGAGTTGAGCAAAATGACATTATTATACCAAAAATAGAGGCGCGGTACATATTTCTTACTGCTGACAAAATAAAAAAGAAGAAGTTACCTTATTTGGAGCTTTAAAAAACAGGAACTATAATAAAAAACTGGTTAAAGGGCAGATTCTGAGACAAACAGGAACTATAATAACAGACTTGTGCTGGGCAGATTCCTTTGACCTGCTCACCCAGTACACTCTGTACCTCACACAAGGGTATACATAGAAATGTCACATACACATTTTGTAACTGCTACATGTCACAGGGACAAGCTGTATTTTTCCATTCCACAACCTGAAGGGGTGTTGTTTCAAAATGGTCCACAGACAAGGTTTGCTTCACACCAATGCTGATGCAATGTCCTGGATCCATGCCCCCTTCGTCAGATCCAACTCCCAAGCTGGTGGCGAGCTGAAGAGCCTGCCAAGCGCAAGAGCCTAGGTATGGCTCACAAGTGCCAGGCTGAATACTATTATTGGTAAGAATTTGAATGAGACACCATGATTAGCCAAGTTTCTATTTGCCGTAGAATGGAATAAAACCACTTGGAGGACTGATCAGGTCACTCCTGCCAAGGAAAGCCATCGCTCCACCTCTTCTGCTTCTGGCTCCAGCATAAGTGTCACTATTTAGAGGGAGAAGTCATCATTTAAAACAAAATCTTCATCAGAGAAATGTGTCAAACGAGGACTCCTTAGTTTGTTTGCACTGGAAAGTGCACTGCAACCCTTTCTTTGTGTTTCTTTGATTTACCATCAACAGACATTAAAAAGGGTAACCTATTGATACCTAAACTATTCCTTAGTTTCAGTTTGTCTATTTTACTATACATATCCATGATTGTCATCAGTATTGATATTTTTTGCCTTAGCTAGTTTTAATATTTACTTTTTATTGCATCTGAATAAAAATAAACACTTAATATGTTCTGGTGCAAGCTAAAATTGATTAGATTCTTTGAGTTACTCTTCTCAGAGAATAATGACAGCAGTGTAATTCAAACAACATAAACTAAATGTAAGACCAAATACATTGTATTTAATACATCATCGGGCAATATTTACATATTTGATAACCAGGGCCCAGTTGTTCAAAAGTATTCCAATGTGATTTGGGATAACAGATTGGATTGAATCTTAAATAATGGGTTGTTCAAAAGGAAAAGAGGGATCCTGGAATCAGATCAGATCACCTAATCCAATCTCAGTTTTAATCAGGATCGAGCAGTCTTTTGTGTTGTTCAAAAGCTTGTGTATGAATTGCGACACATTTGATCCCAAAAATCAGGATAATCCTGATCCCAACACAGAGGTGGATTCAGTGTGGATTTATGGCAAACAATTAAATAAAACTTGATCAAAAAAGCTATGTTTGCAGGTGATGTATACATCTATTTATATTTTGTACAATTGTTGAACTAGGACAGTGACAATGTAAATACAGTAGGGAATAAAACATGAAGCCTTTTGGTATAGTCAAAGGAAAAAAATCCCTGTGAAATATCAGTACTCAAACAAAATCTCAAAGCTCAAAAAGCTCTACTGTCCATTGTATTTTAATTAAAATGACAATTAATATTACTCAAGTCATCAGTCAGAAGTAATGTCTTACAATTGCATCCCTGATCACACATCCAGTCTGGCCCTCATTTGGAGCGAACATTGGAGGTTGCTCTGGTTGCACTTCATCAGGCTCCGGTCCATCATATATGTCATCAAGAGGAACATTACGCCTGGTGACAATGTTATGCAAGACAATACAGGCTAGTATTATATTGCATGCCACCTTGGGTTCCACCCGCAAGTAGTTAAGGCATGCAAATCGCCTCTTCAGGACTTCATTTAAGAGCTCAATTGAGCATCTGTTTTGCAATGTGCAGAGTTGAAGCCTGACTGCTCAGGTGTGTTTGCAACTGGAAAAGGGATCATCAGCCATGGTAGGAGTGGATAAGCACTGTCTCCCAATATTATGTCATTTGGTCGGTTGGACTGGAGCTTACTGTATAGTGCACTCTCCCTCAGGATATGTGCATCATGGACAGACCCTGGCCACTTGACAACACAGTTTGTAAAGATGAGGTCAGCGTTGGCCACAAGTTGGACATTGATGCTGTGCCTCCCTTTTCGGTTCACATACTGCCACTGCCTTTCATGAGGCACTTGAATGTGCACATGAGTACAATCAATAACACCAATAGTATTAGGCATGTTCCCAAAAAGAAAGAAACTTCGCTTAGTTTGCACCATCTGGTCATCCTTAGGAAATGAAACAAATTCATTGACCAGACTGGCCAATTCAACTGAGACAGCTTTCACCACATTACTAACAGTTGATTTGTCCACTCCCATATTGTCACCAATAACCTGGTAGAAAGTCCCAGAGGCATAAAAGCGCAGTGCAATTAGGTGCTGTTCCTCCACAAACAGAGCATGACTCCTTTTGGTTTTGTGCTGTAACTTTGGCCTGACAATGTACTTGATATCATCCCTCTCAAAGTGAAAACGGGCATACAGTTCCTCTGTAGTGTATTGTGCAAGTGGTTTGGCATGCTCAGTATACATTCTTTCACTGTATTTTCTCCTTCCCAACCTGTGGTAGCGATGAACAACACCTGCCATGCCAATGCCTCTGTAAACCTATGACCGAGGTGTGTAAGAAATTGCTGATTTTATTTGGTCACACACCAATTAAGCAACAATGAGCTGACTGGTTTGTCATGTGTTGAATTACCCCAATCAAGCACAGGGCCTATAAAATCAGTGTTAGCTACACAAAAGAGGTGGAACCATGGACTCAAAAGGGCCTAATTTCACAGTGGCAGAAAACGATGCACTGTTGGAGGGTGTTAGGTGCTATTATTCCTCCATAGTAGGACACTTCAGTTCAATAAAGGGGAGAGAAGTGACCAAGAAATGCAAACAGAACATTTGGGAGGACATCACCAAGAATGTGAATGCTATAGGGGCTGGTGAGAAAAGAACCACAAAACAAGTCATATTAAGATGGAAGAACCTTAAAGCCAAGGCAACAAAGGAACTTGCTGAGGCCAAAAACCCCACAACGGGTAACAAGCCTTCAAAGAGGGGTGAGTATATTGACATTGTCCTAGAAATTATTGGTGGTGACAAATCAGAAGCTCTGCATGGAATTGATGGTGTTGAAGTCGATGGTGAGCCCACAGTTACAGAGAGGGTGGGCCTGCTCTTCCTAATGAAGAGGAAATATTAGTCCTCAATCTCAGTCAAGTGCTTGAGGAAGAAGGTGGATCCTCACAGATAGAGCCAGCTGTTGTCACAGAACCTTTAAAAAGAAAGTGTAAGCATTCTCCAAACCTGGATGGTGACGCATATGAGGTGCTTCTTACAAGAGAAACTGAAAGTGCAGAAGTGCAGATTCTTCTAGCAAAGGAACAACTCCTCTTTACCCAACTACAACAAACTAAAGTCAGAATGGAAATCCAGCTCCTAAAAGCAGAAATTGAAAGAGCTGGTCTCTGTACCAATGAGGAACTGTAAATCTTCCTTATTTTATTGACTATTGGACTTTTTTTGTTTTACAATTATATAAAAATAACCACAGTGCATATGTGGGGAAATATTTTATTCTTTCAGTCATTCATTTATTTATTCTTGTGAGACTGAACTGGAATCTGGCTGTTTATAAATGAAATGGAAAAATATTTGTTTATTGTGGTGTTTTTTGTTTCTTCCAAGTAGCACACATGATGGCTATTTGGCTACTGGTATTTTTGGTTCGCCTGTTGTTCTTTACATAGCCAGTAGGCTACACTGTGGGTTCCATTTAAAGTACAAGTAAACCGGATTTGGTAATCCTGAATATACTGTATCTGGAAAACAGTGATCCAATCTAGTGTTGCTTTGAAAAAACAACATGAAAGTAAAATGAATTACCAGATCCTGGATAGCAAAACAAGGGATTTCAAAATCCAGATCATTCTTATCCCGATTAAATAGTTTGAACAACTGGGCCCAGAGGATACAGAGCATAATTAGGTCAAATCTTAAAATCAGATCCTCCACTAGGGGTTCCTTTTTTAGTGAATGAATTTAAATTAAAATTTACACTACTGGGAAAACATCTTTGCAGTTTAACATATTTATTCATTTTCCACCACTTATCGGAAGCCGGATAGCAGGCCCATATGTCCCTTTCCCAATCCACACTTGTCAACTCATACTGTGAGATTCTAAGGTGTTCCCAAGCCATCTGGGAGATTGAACCCACCCGGCAAGCCCTGGGTCTTCCACCAGGGTCTCCTGCCAGCTGGTCATGCGTGTAAAAACTACACAGTGAAGCTTCCAGGAGGCGTCTGTATCAGATGCTTGAACCACCTCAATTGGCTCCTCTCTATGCTCTACTCAAAGTCTCTCCTGGATGTGTGCACTTCTCACTGTCTCTAAGAGAGGGCCCAGCCACAATACAGAGAAAGCTCACTTCAGCCACTTGTACCTGCAATATCATATTTTTAGTCATTACCCAAAACTCATGACTGTAGGTGAGGGTAGGGACATAGATCAACTGGTAAATCGAGAGCTTCACCTTCTGACTCTGTTTGGTATAATGACTGCATAACTGTACTCGTTGCCACCATCCATCTATTAATCTCACCATTCCTTTTCCCCCCAATTTTGAACAAGATCACAAGGTACATAAACTCCTCGATTTGAAGCAATAAGTTATATCCCACTCTGACGAGACTCCACTTTTTTCATCCTGAAGAAAATGGCCTCAGATTTGGAGGTACTGACCTTCATTCTTTTGCTTTACACTCATTTGCAAACTGTTCCAATGCATGCTGTAGTTTATAGCCTGATGAAGCCAACAGGACCATGTCATCTGCAGTAAGCAATGACACGATTCTAAGGCCACTGATCTGGATCCCCTCCTCTCCTTAGCTGTGTTAATTGATATCCTGTCCATGAATATCACAAATAGGAAAGTAAACAAAGCACAGCCCTGGTGGAGTCCCACACCCACAGGAATCCAACTATGCCAGCAACCCCCGCAGAATCCCTCGGGGGAGGTCATACTAGTTTAGCATACTCCCATGCTGCCTCTAGAATCCCAATAAGCCAGTTCACCATTCCACAGCCTAGACAGAATCTTTCTGGGTCTGACCTTCAGTCACACAGAAACAGTCCTCTCATTCTCCAGGACAAACTCCAACATGGCACTGACCAGGCAAAGACTCAATAAGAAGCCCAATCCTGCCTGACGTCTTTCTGCTGGGTAACTCACAGAGTAAAGGAGAGTTTCAGAACCAAGCGATTGGGTAGATGTGAGACCAACTATATTTAGCTGATAGTTCTCCACCTCACCCAGATACTAAGAGAGGTGGCACTTCACATTCCAAAGGTCAGTTTTGTGTATCTGGATTCCAGTCCGCCAAGGCCTCTGCCTTCAACCACAGCATCAGCTCACACTGCACTGGTCCATATTCCTCCTGCAGGTGGTGGACCCATAGGAAGGCAGTCTCACACAGTTTTTTCAGGCTTTGCCTGTGGTAGGCCCAAGTGTGGTAGGCACAGGCCCCACGCTGCGGGCATTCCTATCAGGCCTGGCTCCAGGAGGAAGCCCCAGTAACCCCATACCGGGAAGGGTACTGTTTTTAATTTCATGAATTTGCTTTTTTATGGGTTTTGATGCACTCTTTGTCTGTCTCCACACTTGGGACCAATTTGCTTTGGGAAGCCATACTAGGAACTTAAGGTGGTGATTCCCAGAGAGGCAGTTTAACATACTTTTTACTAAACATTTGCTCTCTTGGAATAAAGCTGCTTTGGTTAATGATATTAAGTACACAATCTGATTTCTGTCCTCTTACTGAAACCATCATCCGAGGCAGTACCAAATCATTTTACATCCCTTCATAAATCAAGAGATACTGGTAAAAGGGGTTGTGTTAGAATAATTCTGTGTAATGAACTGTATACTGCCTCTGACAATTAAGGCAAATTTGCATACATTGAAGCTGTCATAAAAAATTAAAAAAGATTTTTAGTAGAGTTTTAGTCCTATTCTATGGACCACCAGGGCCATATTTAGTGTTCATGCTTGAATTTGGCAGCCTCCTGTTTGGCTTAGCTGTAAATTATGATCATATAGCACCGGTGGGGCATTGTAATATACACATTGATATGGAAACTGACACTTTTAGCAAATGTTATTTTTAGCCCTTTGTTAAAAACAGTGGGGTTGTGCCAAAGTGTTAATGGACCATTCCATTGTCATAAGCACACAATAGATCCAAATATTACTTACAGAACTGAGATTTAAAATTTTATATTATATATTGTGAAAGATGCCTGGAACACAGGCAGATACAGACTCAGAATGTCCTAAAACACATACATTTTTATTTACAGTTCTTTCTGCACATAGCACAGTGCGCCAAACAGCCCACAGCCCAAACTCTCAGTCCTTTTTTCTCCTTCTCTTTTCCTTTGCTGTCACCACTCCTCTCCCACAAGCTCTGTCTTCTGCCACCCGACTCCGGCTCCCTGAATGGATTGAGGTGGCCTCTTTTATACTGCACCCAGAAGTGCTCCAGGTGCTCTCCCCGGTGTGGCTTAAGTGCTGCATGCGAATCCAGCTCCTCTTCTCTCAGCACTACTAGGTGTGGCGGAATTGCTACAGACCATGATTCCGAAGCTGTCCAGGCGCTTCCTGGCAAATGCCCCGGACCCTAACAGGGTTGAGCTTCTAAGCCCCAAGCCCATGGCCCCGATGCAACCCAGGGAGGATGCCCTCTCATGTCCTGGGGTATGAATAGCCCTTCTTCCAGTCCCCTGCTTCTCCAGGCATCCTGGTAGGGCATAATCCCCAGCCATCCATCACAATAGTTTATATATATATATTTATATACACTAGGGGGCTTGCCCCCTGGCATGCGTCATGCGCCAGCCACTTTGCATCTCTGCCGCTCGTTTTGTAAAGAAGTGTCTGAACGCACCCCAAGGAGATGTGTTTGCTCCTCTGAAGCCCCCTATTAAACGGATATACAATGGGAAACAAATACAGTTTTATTTTACCTTCTCTTTGCTCGATCAGCTGCTGATGCGTGATTTACATCTTACGCAGTGCTTCGAACATTTAAAAGCTTGTACAGCAGCTGTCTTTGTCATCTACTCTTTGTTTTTTATTTCCGGACCCCAAGCGTAGTTAAATCTCTTGGTACAAAGTCTCATCTCGCGAGACATGAGTTCTTGATATTTTTTAGTTTATAATTTAAAAACGGAATGAGAATCTGTGTGTATATATATATATATATATATATATATATATATATGTATATACTGTTTATATGTATATATACAGAGATATACATATGCAAACACATATGCATCCCGGGTCCTCCCTGCGTGGAGTTTGCATGTTCTCCCCGTGTCTGCGTGGGTTTCCTCCGGGCGCTCCGGTTTCCTCCCACAATCCAAAGACATGCAGGTTAGGTGGATTGGCGATTCTAAATTGGCCCTAGTGTGTGCTTGTTGTGTGGGTGTGTTTGTGAGTGTCCTGCGGTGGGTTGGCACCCTGCCCAGGATTGGTTCCTGCCTTGTGCCCTGTGTTGGCTGGGATTGGCTCCAGCAGACCCCCGTGACCCTGTATTCGGATTCAGCGGTTAGAAAATGGATGGATGGATTGTGTTGATGTTGTTATATTTATTTATTATTTACCATTTATATATTTTCTTTTTGAGATTTGTGGGTGATACCCCAGGAGCCAAGACTGCCCTGATACCACTATTAAGGAATTGCACTCAGCCTTTATATTTCAGGTTGGGGAGTAGAACCCTCAAACATACATTGTTTGTCATGGTCTTTATTTGTAAATACTGTTCATATTTCTAGTTTCTTGTGATTTTGCTTTCATATTTGGATTCTGATTATTTGGTTACAGTCTAGATTTATTGGCTTTGGATTGCATTTTAGGTCAAATTTCTTGTTTATTTTTGTCTTTTCTTTTTTCATTTTTTATTGTTCTTGAATGCATTTTTTATTTATAATGATTTTTTAATTACTTGTATATTTCAACCCACAGTGCTACAACCATCCTCTCACTAACAGAACGTTTTCATATATTTTTAAATATTTAGTCTCTTTGCAGACTTTTAAAACCAGTGTTCCATTTTTGTGCTTCTACAAGCTTGAAAGTCTGCCTCTTGTGTTGTAGGGCTTGGCTGCTTGAGGTGGGGCCAGATTTGGGGTTAGCTTCAATTCCCATTCCCATTCATTTTTTTGCCATTTTACATTGCTGCATCACTCCAACTACTAAATGAGGTTACCTCTGATCACTACCGAATTTTACTTATTCTTCTTAACAATACATTCAAAGATTAAAACAAGGATGTTGCAACATCTAGATTGTAACTCTGTGTCAAAATATGTAGATATTTTGGGAAACTCAGGCTTAATTATAGAAACTTTTCTAGATCAGATGGACATCTAATTATAATAAAACTCTGGATTTGTAGATGACAACTGAAATAATCTAATAAATAAGAATTCTGAAATGCAACTCAAAATACCTAAAAATGAACTGTACAGATTTTATGAATTTCTTTAATCATGACATTATTTGCAGCATGAGATACCAGATTCCAGCAGCATATTACAAACTAGATATTGCAGTTTTCAAACCTGGTCATTCCCTTTGCACAGCACTTTAGTAAATGTACGCTGATAATAGACCAAAATTCATAAGTTTAATTTCTAAAATGAAACCTACTACCTTTGACATAATTCAAACTTAACTAGTGAATAGCTTAATGGCTCTGTTGGCAGTCCCCATTCTTAGGATTATTAATAATTTGTTGAAGTTTCTAAAACCCTAAATTACCATTTCTTTCTAAATACTTAAAAGCATAGTCACCAAGCAGCTTCAGTCTCAAATATGCAAAATTTGAGAAATTCTTGTCTGTCACAGTACAGACACTGAACTACCCCCTGGTGTAAACAACATTGTAATATCTTCTGATGAAGGAACTTACGCTATAATTATGCTGATTAATTTCAGTACAGCCTTTGACTCCTTTGAGCACTCCCATTTTTTAGACAGGCTGGAAAATTACATTGGGATTTCAGGCACAGTCTTTACATGGTTTAGTTCATATTTATCAAATTGATTTTAGTACAGTAGTTTTTTTATTATATTCAGTAGTAAACTATGGTATTCCATAGGGCTCAGTACTCGGATCTTAACTGTTTCACTTTAAATGCTTCCACTGGAAACTATTATTATAAAACATATTCATTTTCACTCATATACAGGTGATACCCAGCTAAATGATGTTTCTCTGGTAGTGTCCTTAATTAAAAGTGAATTAAAAGAGTGAAATGATGATAAATACTTGTCTGTGAATATAGAAACAACAAAAAGGTTATTTAGTAGTGGAGATAATGCAGACTACAACAACATTCTATCATTTTTGACTCTGCTGGACTAAACATTAGTTATACTGAATCAGCGCTCAATGTTGGCATAATCTTTGATAACAGAATGCCTTTTGAAAGAAACATTACACGACTATCAAAAACATGTATTTCCAGCTTAAAATGATGTAAAATGAAGACAGCTTCTAAAATGGTCAATACTGAGAAATCAATGCATGAATTTATTTCTAGTGAAACTGACTACTTCAATGTAATATATATTTGCTGTTTAGTTCATTCTATATGCAGATTTCAGTTAATTCAAAATTCTGCTGCAAGAATTATTATAAGAACTAAAAAGTAAGAACACATAACTCCAGTTGTTAAGTCTTTACACTGACTTGCAAGGAAGCACACATAAAGCTTAGAATGGCCAAGACCCTGCTTGTCTATCTGAATTTGTCATTAAACCAGAGTGTAGATTATAATCTCATATGCCCTCCTACTAAAGCTTAAAAGAATTAACAAAATAACAGTGGGAGATTGAGCTTTGGGCTACAGGAACAAGCTGCATGTTTTGTATAAAAGATACACTTTTGGACTCAGCTTTTCACTTCAGGATGAAGACTAAATACTTCAGTCTAACATGCCCTGATCATAATTGCTGATTAGCTGTGCACACTGCAACTCTATTTGTTAGTAATTTGTATACAATTAAAAGTATTAAAATAATTACAAACTGTTAATAACCCTCATCCATCCTGCTGTGGCACTTGTTGCCAATGCTCTACTTCCAAGCTCCACAGAATAAAAGGATGGAAAGATTCTCTCATCACATTAAATGGCCCAGCACAGACTTGCACTGTAGAATGCCCACGAGGTGCCATGTGGCAGAGTTTAGTTCCCTCAGGGATGCTGTTGACTGGAGCTTTACTCTCCTGTCCTGCACTGTCAAGTGGCCATAGCTCAATACAATACAATTTATTTTTGTATAGCCTAAAATCAAACAAGAAGTGCCGCAATGGGCTTTAACAGGCCCTGCCTATTGACAGCCCCCCAGCCTTGACTCTCTAAGAAGACAAGAAAAAACTCCCAAAAAACACCTTGTAGGGAAAAAATGAAAGAAACCTTAGGAAAGGCAGTTCAAAGAGAGACCCCTTTCCAGGTAGGTTGGGCATGCAGTGGGTGTCAAAAAGAAGGGGGTCAATACAATACAATACAATGCAATACAATACACAGAACAGAACAAATCCTCAATACAGTATAAAAATAAAAATTTTAGAAGTACGTAGCAGAATTTAACAGTAGATGATATCACATAATATGATTTGGATTTGTTTATAGTCCTGGAGACCTCATCCATCAAGCTGCCTCCACTTTTGGTCATTCCACAGCTGAAACAGTGCTGGGCCAGCCAATCCGATGAAAGGACCCCTCTTTCTCACGATTCCTGCAATCCTCCATCAGGGATAACTTTACCTTAGGCAGGCAAAACAACTTGGCAGGTGGGCCGAGGCACCAAGTGCCACATTTGAGTACAGAGAAGAGAAACAGAATAGGTGAGGGTTATTAATAAAGTATCTATCTATCTAGTATCCAATTATAACTATCATGTTACTTATGTTTTAGTGCTAATGATTACCAACAGAGATGCAGTCTGTATAGTTAATCAGCAGCTCTAGTCAGGATATGCTAAACTGAAGTAGTGAGTCTTCAGCCGGGATTTAAAAGCTGAGACTGAAGGGGCATCTCTTATAGTAGCAGGCAGACCATTCCACAGTTTAGGGGCCCTGTAACTAAAAGCTCGACCTCCCACTGTTATTAATCCTTGGAATCATAAGCAGACCGGCATCTTGAGCTCTTAACGTGTGCTTTGGTTTGGTTTGTAAGTCATGATAAGTTCAGACAAGTAAGCCAGACCTTGGCCATTTAATGCTTTATATGTTAAAAGGAGGATTTTGAAATCTGCCCTAAACTTAACCAGGAGCCAGTGTAAGAATTTAAGAACTGGAGTTATGTGTTCATATTTTCTTGTTCTTGTAATAATTCTTGCAGCAGTATTTTGGATTAACTGGAGACTGTATAAAGAACAGTTTAAACATCCAGTGAACACCGCATTGCAGTAGTCAATCCTACTAGAAATAAATGCATGAGTTAATTTCTCAGAATCCTGTTTATTTGGAAAGCGCCTTAATTTCCTAACATTTTTAAGATGGAAGAAACATAATTTGGACAACTTTGTAATATGTGCTTTAAATGACATGCATCTGCATACGAGTGAAAATTAACATTACTAGCCAACCCGCGGCGTACCATACGCCGCATAATCAGGCCGGTTTTTTAATTATTTTTAAGCACAGGGAGAAAATTAAAATTTGAAAAATTGGTAATGTAATAAATCAGCAAGAAAAGCAACATTGTAACAATGCACGGAACGAACCAACACACAATCGTCCGTGCGGCGCTCAGGTGCGGAGGGTGGAACGAGAGGAGAGGAGAAGGACGTCCACTCGCTCCCTCCGTCATGCAACAGGATTAAAATTACTAAAGTGCTGAATGCAATGTGAGACAGGGTCTGCTAAGCTAGTATTTGGTTTGTACTGTGATGCTGAGATCTGGGATCTTATATTTTTAATTTTCTCATTGAAGAAGTTCATAAAGTCTACACTGCTGTTGGTATTTTGCACTGTAGATCAGAATTTCCATTTGTTAATTTAGCCACTATTCTAAACAGTACCTGAGGACTTTTATTATTGCTATCTATTATTGTAGAATAGTATTCTGAGCAAGCTTTAAAGAGGGCTTTTTTATATTTATTAACACTCTCTGTCCATGCAATTTGAAAGACATGTAGCTTTGTTGTTCTCCATCTGCGCTCCAGTTTTTGACACTCTAATTTAAGAGCTCGAGTGTTTTCATTAATCCAGGGAGAGTTTATATGTGCTTTAATCACTTTTGTTTTAAGGGGAGCCACTGTGTCCAGAACATCTCTCAAGGTCACATTATAATGTGATGTTAGCTGATCTAAATTGTTTTCCAAGTTTGCATTTGATGTTAACTGATCTAAATGGTTTTCCACAGTTACACTCGACTTGCTCAAAGCTGAAGCTGAATTACAATCTAGATGTTGCACTGTCTTTGTTTTAATCTGTGAGTGTGTTGGCAAGGGCAGGACTAAATCAAATGTAATTAAGTAGTGATCGGAAATAACTTCATTTAATGGAGTAATATTTAAATTTTGAATTTCAACTTTGTAAGTTATAATTAAATCTAATGTGTGGTTATGATTATAAGTTGGACCTTTGACAATCTGACAAAATCCAACTGAATTTAACAAATAAGTAAAACATTTGCTAAAAGTGTCATTTTCCGCATCAATGTGTACATTAAAATCCCCCATCAGTACTACGTGATCATAATTTATAGCCAAATCAGATGTGCAATCAGAAGGTTGCTAAATTCAGTCATGAACAATAAATATGGCCCTGGTGGTCTGTAGACTAGCACTATAATTGTGTTGGAATCTGTTTTAATATTTAAAATGCATGCCTCAAAGGATGTAAAGTTGCCTAGATTTTTAGACGTGATCAATTACGATGTTATGACAGATATTGTTAAGTTACATTTATGTTTATCAGTTTGGAACTGGTTTGTTCTACTCTGTGTTTAAATAAATTTGTAATTTGATGTGAAAGCATTATGTAATTTTGTTTTCTATGAACATATTACAGTGCTTTGAGTCTGCACTCAGAGAGGAGCACTATATAAAAATAAAAGCAAATGCTAAAAAAATAAACTGAATTTAATATAATTGATGTTGTATACTGATATTATTTAATAATCCTGTTAGCCTTTATAAGGTACCGGAATTGTCCTAAGATCACTGAACTGACTCCTCCACCCTCTATAGAGCAGGATTTTAACATTTTATAGTGTATCAATATGTAACAAAAATGGACAACACAAGAACTGCATACTTATTAGATTTTCTTAAAACACCCACAGAAGCTATATGGTTATTAAGAAATATGTTTGTTTTTATCATCTATACTAATAAAAGGCAAAGCCCTTACAGACTGACTGACTACCTGACTCATCACTAATTCTCCAACTTCCCGTGTAGGGAGAAGGCTGAAATTTGGCCGGCTCATTCCTTACAGCTTACTTACAGAAGTTAAGCAGGTTTCATTTCGAAATTCTATGCGTAACGATCATAACGGTCAACAACATCCGCCATGTTGAACTTTCTTATTTATGGCCCAATCTTCACAAAATTTGGTAGGCGGCTTCCCTGCACCAACCGAAACCAATATATGTACTTATTTCGGTGGTATAATGCCACTGTCGGCCGCCATATTGAACTTTCCAACGGTCTTTGTTACTTATGGGCCCATCTTCAAGAAATTTGGTACGCTAACTGAATCCTACTTACGTACATATATATGTCCATAGCCTGCAGCTCGGTCACCGTGTGAGGCGACGTTGGGTCCCCCATCCCAGCGTCTCCCACGTTGTTGGCTGTCTGCCTATTAAACACTAGAATTACCAGAGCCTACGAAAAAACTCATAAATCCGTCCCACCTTAAATCGCTTCTTAAAATCGTTCACACCTCTCCACCAGCGTCTTTTGTCATCTAAATGTGCTGATAAAAATCAGGCTGCAAGCAGCCGGCTATTCCATCCCCCCACCGACTTAGAACGTGCACAAACTTCTCCCAGCTCATGCCTTGATTGATTTTCTGGGAGTGAAGTGGAGTTTTAGAGTGGAAATAATAGATCGTTGTTTGGAACACACGCATTTCATGTCTGTTCCATTTCTACAGTAATCTGTGTAAACACATTGTTAAAACAGAAACGTTTTTTATATTCTAGTAGTAGATGACAAAATGTAGGTATAAACCATATAATGTTTGAAGCCTGAAGTATCAAACAAATACTTTCACAAAAGGTACAAATCTAACACATTGCACTTTTATTCAAAAATATAACTGCAGAAACAAAAAGCCGCCTTAACATGCGACATTGACACCCATTTATTGTAACTGGCTCTGTGGTGTGATAGAATCAGCTGCTGACTGGGAATCAAAAGGTCGCGAGTTCGATCCTGCACCACTCTGTTTTGAGAAGTAAACTGCTCTTAGTCTTACTATTTTAGAATAAAAACATACACTTGATTTCAGTCTGTAACAGCTGGTCATGTCTGCATGCACTTTTTGTGGCATTACACATGTATTTTTGAGCATGTCCGTGCCAAATAAATAACATTCGACGTTTTGAAGAAATCATTGTATGACACGATTTACCTTTATTTACTTACTTCCTAAAGCCTAAAGTCACAAGTAGTGTGCAGAGGACATGCTCAAAAATGTGTGTAATACCACGAAAAGTGCCTGCTGACAACTTTAGTATACAAGCAATGGTATGTGCATTCTTGCTCCGATGTAGAAGGGAGCTGAGTTTACCTCTGTTATAGCGCGTCTATGTGAAAACAGCAGTGTCAGATGTGGGGGTGGGGTGTGTTTGGGCTTGTGAACGCGACTGAGATAATAAACTGACTAAAAAAAAAACAAAGCTAACCTTTACAAGTATCATAAATTATACCGGCTGTTACAGACTGAAATCAAGTGTCTGTTTTTATTCTAAAATAGTAAGACTAAGAGCAGTTTACTTCTCAAAACGGAGTGGAGCAGGATCGAACTCGCAACCTTTTGATTCCCAGTCAGCTAGTGATTCTATCGCATCACGGAGGCATTCATAATAAACAGGTTTCAATGTCGCATGTTAAGTGGCTTTTTGTTTCTGCAGTTAAATTTTTGAATAAAAGTGCAATTGTTGTGTTAGATTTGTACCTTTTGTGAAAGTATTTGTTTGATACTTCAGGCTTCATACTTTATATAGTTTATGCTTACATTTTGTCATCTACTACTAGAATATAAAAAACGTTTCTGTTTTAACAATGTGTTTACACAGATTACTGTAGAAACGGAACAGACATGAAATGCGTGTGTTCCAAACAACGATCTATTATTTCCACTCTAAAACTCCACTTCACTCCCAGAAAATCAATTAAGGCATGAGCTGGGAGAAGTTTGTGCGCGTTCTAAGTCGGTGGGGGGATGGAATAGCCAGCTGCTTGCAGCCTGATTTTTATCAGCACATTTAGATGACAAAAGACGTTGGTGGAGAGCTGTGAACGATTTTAAGAAGTGATTTAAGGTGGGACTGATTTGCGAGTTTTTTCGTAGGCTCTGGTAATTCTAGTGATAAGAATTCGCTCGGGTCTCTACATTCCCTTCCTTGCTTCACCACGGGATTCATGTCTCCCTGCTGATAACTACAGCCTTTTTATTTAATCCACAGCTTCTCCGCTGTTTTATTGTTCGTTTATTACGATTATAGTTATTGTGTAGGTATTTTAGACTTACTTTACATTGTTCAGGTACCCATTTCCTTTATCGTTCCAGCCTTACCCCCATTAACATGTCTATCGAGGTGATCACCATCCATCAAAGAACTGCCACTTACCGAGTGGTTTCCATGCCCGGAGATGGCACCTGCCTTTTCCATTCTCTTTGTTACATATTGCACGGCCATATCAGGCTCACTCTTGATATGCGGAGGAACATTGTGTCTTTTGTATTGAATGACTGGGACAAGTTCAAGGTGTGGACTGATAACGGTACAGGAGATAATTATACTACACAGGAGCACTATAAGAGTGAAATGCTTAAGCCCTTCACCTACGGTTCTGCATGTGAGTTGATGGCTGCCGCTGAATTGTTCGGTTATTGCTTTCAAGTGTACCGAAATGGCCAAATATTTTACACCTTTCGACAACCGCCAATGCCTCTTAAACATCTTAGATTCACAGGTAACGATTTCAGTAGTGGACACTTTGATGTTTATGAATGTTTAAACTCTCAAAAGCTGGATGCGAAGTTATCGATGAAACCATGCTTACAACGCTTGACAGATGGCGAATGTCATTTCCACACAAGTCCTGCAAATACTGTCGTAATTGAAACAAACCATGAAATTTAAACCGATTATGACAGCAGGAATCCAAGCTGTGAGATTTGAGACAAAATTACTTTTTACATGGCCAATTGTACGTTGCATGCTCAAGAGTAAGGTCAGCGCACAGCTTTGTCATATTACAACCGGAGGGCCGAACTGACAATGTGGTATACAAAGAGATCCTTAACAAATAATTATTGGTATATTTTCCCTCAGTTTAAAAAGGTTTCATTTTCTTCTTAATAAAAATTTTAAGGCAGTACTTAGCTGCTGCAAAGTGCGGGTATTTTGCTACTTTTTATTATAAAAGATTGTCACAGCTATAATGGATTACAAAAATTTATACCAGTTTGACGTTAGAACAGAATGTTATTTAATTTTATTTTCATATCGATAATTAGTGTGACCCAAAAGCAAAAGAATTCATGAACCTCCTGCACTCTTTTGATCTGAACAAGCATGTTTGCCAGCCAACACACAAAGGAGGGGACATTTAATAATAATAATAATAATACTAAACAACAATTCTAGTAATCCGACAGTTTTATTCTCTACTACTGATAGTTTTCTAAACCAAGGCCACTCAATGGAATGCCTCCAAACATTTTCCAGAGAAACTTGCGGCTTTTGTTACATTTTTTAATCACAAAATAAATGATATTAGAAATAAACTAAAAGAAGTGTGAATTCAGGGTGATGTTTTTAGATGGGTCCAGAATTGGCTCAGACACATGAAGCAGAGGGTGATGGTGCAAGGAACTTCATCAGAACTGGCCGATGTTAAGAGTGGTGTTCCACAGGGTTTAGTGCCAGGGCCACTGCTATTTTTAATATATATAAATGATTTAGATAGGAATATAAGTAACAAGCTGGTTAAATTTGCAGATGATACCAAGATAGTTGGATTAGCAGATAATTTGGAATTATTATATAATTACAGAAGATCTTTGATATCTTACAGGCTTGGGCAGATTTGTGGCAGATGAAATGTAATATATAGCACGATGTGTGGAGTACAAGTCCAAGAATGTTATGCTCAACCTTTATAATGTACTGGTGAGGCCTCATCGGGAGTACTGTGTGCAGTTTTGATCTCCATGGATTATGAGGAAAGATTAAAAGAGCTGAGCCCATACAGTTTAAGCAAACAAAGTTTAAGAGGTGATATAATTGAATTGTTCAAAATTATGAAGGTAATTTGTACAGTGGATCGAGACTGTTATTTTAAAATGAGTATCAAGAACATATGGACACAGTTGGAAACCTAAGGGTAAATTTCGCACAAACATTAAGAAGTTTTTCTTTACACAAAGTAAAACAGACACTTGGAATAAGCTACCAAGTAGTGTGATAAACATTAAGACTTTAGGGTCTTTCAAAACTCAACTTAATGTTTTTTAGAAGAAATAAGTGGCCAGGACTAGTGAGCATTGTTGGGCTGAATGGCCTGTTCTCATTTAGATTGTTCTAGTGTTCTAAATAATATAGTAGATCCCCCCCAATATTGATCCTAATAAACCCTGGTATTCCACCTTAAGCAAAATTAAATTCTTTCACCAGGATAGATTTATCTAAACTATTAAGAATAATTTCTCAACTGAGACCCTCCACCTGCATCCTTGACCCAATACCAGAAAGCTTTTTCAAAGAAGTATCTGATGTGCTGAGAGTGTTCTTGACATAGTAAATTTATAATTAGATATGGGGTCTTCCCAGACTGTCTTAAGACTGCTGGTGTTAAACTCCTACTCAAGAAAAATAATCTCGACTCCTTTGTTTTTGAAAATTTTAGACCTATTTCTAACCTGCCTTTCTTAAGTAAAATCCTAGAAAAGCAGTCATTATGCAGTTAAATGATCACTTGAATAAACATTATGTTATTGACAAGTTTCAGTCAGGTTTTTAGAACAGGGGGGTATTTTCCGTATGTCGCTTAAATCATCCGAGATCATATGCCTCATCTTGGATGAGTTAATGCCGGTGAAACTCATCCGGGATAACTTGGTTTTTCAAATGCAGCTGTGTAGTAGATTAGTCTAGCTGGATCTAATCATCCGAGATGATTGCGCGGGCTTGCGCTGGTTAAAAAGAGCATATACAGTATATTGAGTCTAGAAAACATGATCAGCAAGTCTTTAATAGGCTGTAACACAATGACGAAAGAACGGGTGCATTTTTTCAAACAAGCAGAGCAGGACCTTTTATTCGAAGGATATGAAGAATTTCAAGGATTTAATATGCACAAGGGGTAACACTACAAAAGCAGCCCAAACCAGAAAAGACAGCTGTCAAAAAGTGTCTGACAAATTAAACGCGTATGTAGTGTGAATTGTACTTACTGAATGCAGCGTTTCATTTCCTATGTGTCAGATTACTTATTATTTAATATGTCATAATTCCAGATCAAACGTGAGCACAAGGAGAACATGGGAACAGGTTAAAGAGAAGTACAAGAATATACTTCAAACTGGTAAATGATGGTATATAACTATTTAAAGAATTGTTGACATAAGGAATCATATATAATATAAAAAACAATTCTAAAGCTAATAAGAAGGCAGACAAGCAAAAAACAGTTGGAGGTCCAAGAGGTCCAGACCTAACCCCAGCAGAAGAGTTGGCTCTCCAGCAAAATGCCTATCGCCCGGTTTCTGAGGGCATTCCTAGGGGAAACATCTCCTCAGAACCAGTGGCAGGATGCAGTGGTCACTTCATTTCAGGTAAAGGATGGTCATTGCATGTATTTGTCCTCAATGTGTGCTATAGGTATGTTCCATATGGACCTCTTTTTTGTTGGGTCAGTTGCAGGGAATGTCATATCCCTAGAACCTGTATCTAACCAATGAGATATTGATAAAGGTCAAATATTTGATGAAGACACTGTGTCTGATTTTTCATCAGGAGGAGAGGTAAATTTTCCAAATAATGTTTGATCAAACTCCACTCTAATCAGTACCAAATGCTCCAATCACGTTTGGAAATCCTGGGTAATGAGAATGTTAGGCTGACTGTGGGATTCTTTAGGGAACTGTGGGTGTTTTTGCCTGTGTATTACCTACCTGCAATGGCATGAAATGCCTCTTTTATTGTCTGCACACGCAGGTGTCCAGGAAACACTATGAAAACCTGAAGGAAATATTTCGAAGCCAAACAGACTTTACAAATTGCCTGGCAAACTGCACTTTTAGATAGATTTGCCGCATTGCCTACAGTATATAAAAAAAGTGCTGCTTGCAAAAAACCTCAAAGCAATGCATACTGTCTATATGGTTGTGAGAGCCCGACTTCACTTAGTTTGACTCGAATATAAGGTGCTAATAAACCTTTGAGGTACAATATTCCCCCACGGCTAAAGCAGTATCTTTTGAAAAGAATTTCCTCCGAGAGCAATAAAGGATCTTGCTGATCGTGCAAAACTCTCTCTATATGAAATTCTCTTCTTATAATTTGCGCACAGATATCAATTGGTCGATCATTCATGAACGGTGAAGCAATGACTGAATGAATTCCATGCACGGACACTGATTAAGTGTGTGAGCTAATCCTTGTTTACATAGAAAAAACCTAGCAGGTTTCAGGATTTGGATGTGCTGCTATGACAACACATCCAGCAAGAGTTTCGAAAAACCAACAGATCCAGGATCATGCCAAATCGTCAACAATTACATCTGGCTAAACAAGTGTGTCTTAAATTGGTTCAAATCTTACTTGACAGGTAGAATATTCTTTGTTAGTTGTGGTAATTATACTTCAAAGACATATGATATTCTATATACACAAGGATCTATCCTGGGTCCACTGCTGTTTTAGATCTACATGCTTCCATTAGATCAGATTATCTATTAAGGCATAACGTGAGCTACCACAGCTATGCTGACGACCCACAACTGTATTTATCAATAGCACCTGATGACCCCGACTCTCTTGGTTCACTGACCAAATGTCTTACTTGTGTTTCTGAGTGGATGAATAGTAATTTTCTCAAACTAAAAAGGAGAAAACAGAAATCTTAGTGATTGGCAAAATGGATGTAATAAGGATATTAGAAATAAACTTGATCCATTAGGCTTAAACATCAAGACAGAGGTAAAGAATTTAGGGGTAATTATTGACTCTGATATAAATTTTAAATCACATATTAATCACATCGCTAGGACAGCATTTTTTCACTTAAGAAATATAGCAAAAATTAGATCCCTTTTAACTTTGCAAAATGCTGAAAAATTAGTTCACATTTTTAGTCAACTAGATTACGATAATGTACTCCTTCCTACCCAAAAAAGATATCAATCAGTTGCAACTAGTGCAGAATGCAGCTATCAGAATCCTAACTAGGAAAAGAAAATCCGAGCACATTTCTCCAGTTTTGAGCTCACTACACTGGTTACCTGTGCCATTTAGAATTGACTTTAAAATACTGCTTATGGTTTACAAAGCCTTAAATAATCTCACTCCATCCTATATTTTGGAATGCCGTTCACCTTACACTCCAAATTGTAACCTTAGATTTTCAAATAAGAGTCTTTTTATAATTCCAAGAGCTAAACTTAAAAGAAGTGGTGAGGCAGCCTTCTGCTGTTATACACCTAAAATCTGGAATAGCTTGCCAATAGGAATTTACCAGGCTAATACAGTGGAGCACTTTAAAAAATTGCTAAAACCACATTATTTTAACATGGCTTTCTTATAGCTTCATTTTAGTGTAACCCTGGTATATTCTGCATATGCATTTAATTATCATTTGTATCATATCTCCGCAATCCATACTAACCACCACTTTCTCTGCTGTTCTTTTTCTTGTTTTTTGTGATGGCGCTCTGAGCCACCACCACCTGATTCAGGCACCATGCAGTCCCTCAGTTGATGGATTAAAGGCCAGAGGTCTACAACGACCATCAGCATCTAATTTCTTCCATGTGAAGCCTGAAAACCATGAGGACTGATTGAGATTATTTATGTTAGGTAGAATGCCCAGTAGTCACCTGGCGGTTTCATGGCCTTGGAACCCCTGCAGATTTTGTTTTTTTTTTCTCCAGCTCTCCAGCCCTCTGGAGTATTTTGTTTTTTTTTGTCCTCCTGGCCATCAGACCTTACTTTATTCTTTGTTACTTAGTATTGCCTAATCTTATTTTTATATATTTTTTTCTTTCTTCATCTTGTAAAGCACTTTGAGCTACATCATTTGTATGAAAATGTGCTATATAAATAAATGTTATTGTTGTTGTTGTGATGTAAGTGAAGTTTAACTGTATTCAGCAGTAATCACTGTATTTTATGATTTGAAGGTCATGGACTTCAACAATGTTCTTAATTAAATTTGCATAATCTTTACAGAAAAAAGAATGTATATATTAAAAATTGAAATTCTATATTAGTAATATAAATTGTGGCTAAAATAAATACTTTCAATTAATTGTCACTGTCATGACTCTTTCATTACAATTGATTAGTCTGGATGTACAGTATGTTATATATAAATTATGTTGTGAATTTGATTTTAAATGTTGAACTACAGCTATTTCTACTTAATCTCCATTTAACACAAATGATTGATAGAACCAGTATCTATCTCCTGTCACCACTTAATACTGCATGTTTGCTTTATTATGCTCTGTTTCTTTTATGAAATATGATTATATGATGCCCTGAGATTTCAGCAACCTGCACAGTGTGACAGTGTCATTATTATACATCAGAAAGGAATCGCACAATGACACTCATGAAATATTGCCACCGTCTCATCAAAATATAAAACCTGATTTGTTTTACCTCTGATATTCCTGACTTCTACATGAATGAACAGTGAAATTAAAGCCGTTCTTTGTGTGTTTGTTATACATATCTTTATGATGTATGCATATAACAAGTCAGCTACATGATCCTTAAAAAGGAAACTCCAAGATCATATTAGATCAGAAATAATTATTTCTGTGCCCCTCATTGTTAATATTTTGTTACAGTTTTAGAATCCGAAGATGTTGCTAGTCGTTTTTCAATCAACACTGAAAGTTGCCTCATAAATATAAATAAGGTATTAATGCTTTCAGCACCCTAAGTGTATATCATATCTGGGACACTGCACTGCAGCTACTAGTCTGCACAGAGTCCTGGCAGCATGTGTGCTGAGTGGCTAGATTGAGGATTTATATTCCTCAAGGGTAATGGTGCTGATTGTTCAGTCACCTCACACGCTCTACTTAGAAAGGTAGAAGATGCAATCGTGTGCATCTGGAGTCAGGAAGATCGATGGCTCTGTCTGTTCTTTGCATGGTGCTCCGATCTGAGACATGTCCATCTGACATAAAGACTGCTGGCTACGATGTTTACAGCAGGTAAAGCATGCGATGGAATCTCTAGGCGGGACAGCAAGTTGCAAATTGTACTACTGTCAGGCACCTCCAATATAATATTCATCCTTGTCTTTGAAGAGATATACTTTTTTTCTTTTGCAGAAAGCAATGAAAACTGGAATATGAACACAAACATTACTTTTCAGCCTTTCTTGAATCTTTCTTGGATAACCTGTAATGGACATGCAGCACACACATATGCATATGCTGAATAAAGTATGCAGTACTGTCTCACACCGCTGAGACATGTTTCTGTGCCATTTTTTTCTCTCCACTTACATTATCTTCTGAGCTAAATCCCCTTACAATTTAGTATCTTTTTATACTGTTGATCAAGCATTGCTGGGAAAAAAACGGTTCATTTTTGTGTACTTTATTTATCCTATTGTAATATACAATTTTAATATAAAAACACTGCATT
Source organism: Polypterus senegalus (assembly GCF_016835505.1). Classification (NCBI taxonomy): domain Eukaryota; kingdom Metazoa; phylum Chordata; class Cladistia; order Polypteriformes; family Polypteridae; genus Polypterus; species Polypterus senegalus. Next base: position 46,591,854 of record NC_053163.1, read on the forward strand.
GTGTGTGAAGTCCAAACTCTGGGAGAAATGGTTCTTTGTTTCCCTTTATGATTCACATGGGAAAGCTTAGCTGCTAGCTAAATAAACAAGCTTAAGTTCTTAACAAACTCAAAACCATACCCAGTCTCAAACTGGTGACAGTATAACATTCAAACACAACACAATAATTCTGCTTTACATGCTATGTCAACTATTTCAAACAAACAGTTATTGAAAGAAAGGGCAAACAGTGTATGATGAGACAGTCAGAAAACATTTGCGTCAGAGAAAACAAGAAAACTAGGGGTTGCTTTGTGATGTGCATAATGAACTTTAATGGTTCTTTTCAACTGATCTTATTTGGCTGGATTCTATGGCTTACTTTGTTTTGTCAATTTTGGTAATTTTCTCTATTATGGTAAGTATGGGCTCCTGAAAAATGTTCTATATTTTTAGAAATCTTACAGCACTGGTAACATGGTACCTTAAAAAAACAAGGGTGAGCTGAATAATTGTAATGTAGTAAACCTTACCTTTTATATTTGCCAATTCAATTTTTTTATTTCACCTATTTCCATTGATCGATCATGAAACTTTCTTGCAAAATTTTGACAACAAACCTGATGTCTGCAGTATAAATATGAAAGTGGTGATTAACCATAGCAACATATAGAAACTTTATCATTCACACTGAATCTAAGTGTCTTTCCCCACAGCCACTCATCAAACCTCGCTCCAGAACAGATATCACTTTTATGTCCATATTTCCTGACCATTGTGATATATGTAAACATCTGTTTTGTAACCTTGATCACAGGACCAATACATCCACTGTAGTCAAACTTTGGAACTCAACAAACAAAGCATCAACTGAAACAAAAATGTCCATTGTCACCACTAGGGGCCATAGCATTACTCTAACCCAACTACACAAATACAGTTCCAGTTTCAAATACAAGATGTTTTTGTTTAGAATAATACCTTAACAGGCTTCCAAATCCTCATCTCCAGATAACAGTATAACAGGTTTTCCTCTCCTTCCTCACCTTTCAGGAAGTTGCATCCACATCCTCCCAACTCTGAATGCTGAGGCAGGAAAACCGTCTTCCTTCATGCCACACCTGGGAGTATCCTGGTGCCACAGGCTTTAACACTGGAAGCCCTTCAAAGAATGTATAATGTTCCAGTGCATTTCCCCTTGGTTGCATACAAGAACCCCGATGGGGACTGCAATTCCCAGATTTGTATGGGTATTCTACCAGTGGGTTGCTGCCAATCATGTGCATGGTAAAAGAACATAGCCCAGTTAAGCAGTCACCCACTGTCCTTCTGGGCAAGCATTCTGTGCTGTCAAGGAAGCAACACCCACCTTGGTTGGGATGCCAGTCCATCCTTGTCCTTCCATTATAGCATCCCTTACTGGTGAGGCACCAGTTTCTAGCCCAGTTGGGACACCAGTCCATCTCAGTTCTTCCATTACGAGCTCCCATCCTGGCACATAACCCGATTACATCTCTGTCTGGGTGCCAGACCTTTCAGCATTGGCACTCACACTATGTTGACAGAACAATGCAACACTCCAAACTAATATTACAGCTGTGTTCATAGGCAATAGCATTGCTCTCATCAATGACTACATTACACAGGTTGAAGCTCACAACCGTAAAAGCTAAACACTGTAATGACTTCCTTTTCAAAGGTGGTGTCTGCTTTGACCCAATGCAAGTGTACCAAAGGAACCAAAAGATGAATGGATACAATTACATTTGCAAAATATAGTTTGCATGTTGAACAGCTTGTAGAGAGAGAGAATTAATGGCTATAAAGTGGATACTGTGTGATGCAAGAATAGAATTCAACAAGTAATTCTCCTTAGCTGTGGTAGTTTTGTAAAGACTGTGAAAGATTGCTTACTAATAAAATTCACATGTAAAGATAGCAATACTTAAGGCAGATAACTGGTAATCACAAACTGAGAAGCTGGACACATAAGAGGAAAAAGAAGTCTGCTTTCACTTTTTCTTTATTTGATATCCTCAGAAATGATGTTTGAGATGATTGGGAGTGCCATTCAAGAAAACTGAGAAGATTGGATCAGTGGCATCACTAGTCCAGAGACCCTTAAACCCTAAGTGGCCCAGTGTCAGGCAGACAATAAAAAAATTTTTAAAAGACATTTCGCTGCATCATACACACGAACTATGCCACACACAATCACAAACAATACCTTGTTTGAAAGCCACAGGTGTCTACTACTCATTCATAGTGATCAGATAATTACAGAATGTACAGTTTACTTATAATCTGGCATGAAATCATATGTGTGCCATGTCACACAGCGTCATCCAATACAATCCTAGTAATTTTTCGGTACAAGGAATACCCAAGTGCTATACATCAATTGAAAGGTCTCATGCAGTAGATTTCAACCAATGCCTCAAAACCCCTCTTCGTCCAGGCAAACAGCAACAGTGTGTCAGATAAACTGTTAAATGGTCCCAGCTTGCGCCTGTGTTTTCGTGTGCTCTCACATATAACTTCACGAAACAATAGCAAAAATATACAAGCGACATATCAACATAACATATCAGCATGTTCTCCTGAGCAAAATGAGCCATCGCACATGTATATATAATGAAGGAATCTCGAGAAAAACAATATAATCCATTCACACAGCCAACGATATATACTGTATAAAATGCCCACATTTGAACAAAGGATACTGCCAAAGATGAGAAAATAAACAAAAATGTTACTTTTTTTATTGGTGTGTGGGGGTGTTTATGTATGTGTGTATGTGCATATACGAAAAATATATATGTGTGTATATGTGAGAAATTATTTATATTATTTTATATATATTTTATAGTATTTATATTTTGGATATCCCTGCCAGGAAAAGTTCTTCAGGTGAAAGGGGCCCATGGTGCCAACCGCTTTATTTCTTTGTGTTATCAACATAAACATTTTCACAGGTTACAACTGACATATCTGGGAATGCTTCAGAGGTGAAATAAAAAACCTCAACTGCCATTGTTTGAACTTGGAACATACTGCATTTTATAACAAAAATCTGGAAAAAAATCAGTGTCCACTTATGTTTTTTTTGCTATTTTGTCATCAGTTTTTGAGAAATGTTTAAATTTAACACAAACATAATTTCTATCAAATTTGAGAAGTTATATGCCAAGTTTCAGTTTAAAAATAATTATCCTTCCTTTATTTATTGCATAATAAGGCTTTATTTTGGTGCTCATTCCTCAGGTGGAAATTGCTCAGAAAATGCCCTCAGGGTGTAAAAGGCTCTAGTAGTAAACTGGTTGTAGATTTCAAAGTCCCAAGAATTAACACTGTGGCATGAGCAATGCTGTGCATAGCTAGTCTGTTTTCCGACTGCCACGTTGACTGTAGAAAACCTTCGTTGTTCCACTTTAGGGATGTAAGTTTTGAAGCAAACAGAAAGATGGGACTCCAAATGCTGTTGAATGCAGCAACTACTTCTAACAAGAAATATGATAAGAAAATTATTGTGAAGAAGACTTGACATTATGGTGGTTTGTAGAGATGATAGATAAAAAGAAAAGAACATTTTTAATGCATCGCCATGGATGAAAAGATTATTAAGAAGGTGAAGCCCAGCTGTTACTCCTGCACATTTATATCAGAAACCTGAAGGTGTGACAAAATGCACTGTGATAAAAGAGAAAATTAACAAGAGAAGAGTACATTTAATTATGTGCAAGATCAGGGAGCTCAAGACAGTGATGTTTTTAGCATCAGCAGGGTCTGTACCATTACAGATCATCAATATGCATGTTTAAGGAGAAAGAACATTGGAGAATAAAGGGCAAAGTGCCAACTTGAATCCATCTTCGATTAGAGCACAATGATAATTTTGACAGTGAAATAGCAAACAAGAGATGTATACAATATAACAGTTAAGTTTAATAACATCTTTATATCCATCAATATTTCTGAAGTGGTTTTTGAAATGTACACATTTTAATTACTGAAGATCTAGCATAATGAAACTGATTTATAAGAAATTATACATGAATTGCATTTCTTTAACCTCTATATAATATGTGTACACCAATCTTTCTACTGCTGCATAATTCAAATAAAAGAAAATCTTGCTGAAGGGTATAATTAAGAGTGAGCTCATTATCACTGTCAGTCTTGTCAGAGCTAATGAAGTCTTGTGTTCCACATCTGTCTGTTTACCCACTTGAGAGGTAAACCTAACAAATCATAAATTTGGTCCCCCAAAGAAGAATTAACGCATCCAGAACACAGATAAGAATCATAATGTTTTATTGAAATTACAGCACCCTATGGGTATGCTGCTTACAAGCAGTATACAGCATGTTGAAATTTATCCTGTCATTGAAATTGTACTTAAGTTTTTCTTATTAATTGCCAAATAAATTTAGTTGACCAAAGTTACTATTTTGTTTGGGTTGATTTAATTCAAAGCCAAAAATTGAACTTTTGATCCAGAAACGAATAACATATCCAGAAAAAAAATCAGTATTATAATGTTTTATTCAAGTAGGCATCTTTTCTTTGTAAATTCTCTCACATATGCATACCATAAACTGTATATGTATGTGTGTCAGAATAGTGTTTTACATTGTTCATCATTTGGCAAACAGAAAAAAAGACAAAAAAGAAAAAACAATAAACATGACATTACTATTCGGCTCATGCTTGTCCTAATTAGTCCTGATCTATAACTTACTAAAATAAAGTACTTCCAGCTGTTCTACCACTGAGAGTTTGGGATTAGCAGATAGTGCTTATAAAGTTTAACTTAAAAAAAAGAAATTGCACATAAGCAGAAAAGTGTTTGCTCTTTGTATTACAGCAAATGTTACTTGCTAAGGATGTCTGGCACATTCTGAAATTACTGGCAACATTCCTCTCTTCTGTAAGCATGTCTTTATAGTTACATAAATTTGTTTGTTACTACTGTTATTAACACTAATTATGGTGAACTCACCATATCATTTCACTTAGTTGCTGGTCTAAAAGGCTCTAGTGCCCACATCCCTAAATTAGAGAAGCAGAAAGTGGATGGATATATCATTTGATATAAAATATTAAATAAATCTTTAATGAAGATTTTTAAAATGGAAGATATATCCTCCTTAAACTTTGGAATATGTGTGAAAAGCTTATCAGTAAAACATAATCATGAGATTCCTATACCATTATATGGGAGGAAGTTGTCAGTTGTAAAGATGACACCAGCACAGAGTGGAGCTTCAAAGACAAGGGTACAGCTATATTTAAGTTAGGGTTTTAACACATGTGTATGGTGTTATCAAAAGAAGAAGAAAGAGGTATGCATTGGCAAAATATCATATGAGATGGTAAAGGGGGTGTGCAACTCCACCAAGGTTTACTTTTATACAACACTTTCTGCTGTGATATTCCGTATAATGGGAAAGTTGTCCCAATCTACACTCTGGACATCAGATAGTTCATTAGCTGAATAGGATCAGAGGAGAGCAGAGACACAGACCAAAATTAAAGGGTGAAAAGTGCAAGGTGCAAGTTTATTTAGAAAAAAATGCAGTAGAACAAAAAAAACCAGCAGTTTCAGGGGGCTTTGTTTCACTCTCCTTGAGCAGTGACACTCCTTCAAAAGCAAAATAAAAAAAGAAAAGAAAAGAAAAATAAGTGTATTGACAATAAGTCCAGTGCACTTCTACAGTTCTCAATACAAAAACTGCACACACACTCCAAAAATTAAGTCAGTCTTATTTCTTTATCCCTGGCTCCTCAAAACGGGGAAAATATGCACAAGAAAGTGTGTGTATATACAAAAAGAAAACAATTACATCAATCCCAAAAGAAAAATTATCCCAAAACCAAATCTACTCTATATATATATAAAATCCTAAGCCTAAAAGTGCAACGGTGATGTTTTTATGTCACGTTTTTTGTCTCGCTTTAAATCGGGTTTACTGTAAAACCTACATATATATGTTTGGTATCATTATTTTCAGAATTTATCGAATTTTAATGTGACGTTGTTAGATTTTCTTATTCTTATTCCGTTTTTAAATTATAAACTAAAAAATATCAAGAACTCATGTCTTGTGAGATGGGAATTTGTGCCAAAAGATTTAACCATGCCTAGGGCCGGAAATAAAACGCAAACAGTAGGACAGCTGCTGTACAGGCTTTTAAATGTTTGAAGCGTTGTGCGCGATGCATATCACGGTAAAATTGTATCACCATTTAAGAGGGGGTTTCGGAGGAGCGGCCACATCTCGTTAGGGTGCGTTCAGGCCCCCTCTTTACAATGCGAGCGGCAGAGACACAAAGTGGCTGGTGAGTGAAGTGAGCAGGGGGAAACCCCCTAGTATACATATACACATACTATACAGTATATATATATATATATATATATATATATATATATATATATATATATATATACACTGTATATAAGCTGTGTAAGCCCATGCTGTAAAAAGCCCAGGGTCCAACAGACTATTGAAGTATAGATGTCAGGTAATTGAAAGGAACTACTCTGGGCATCTCTCTCCTAGGAGGATTCATTTTGCTGACATGCTCGCATCGCTTACGCATTAGAGGTGGGAGGAAAAGTAAAAGGGATATTGTTTTGCCAATGTCAGCAACTAAGCAACTTTGTCTTTCTTCTGAGGTTTCATTTTGATAACCTGCTTGCCTCGCTTGTGTTATTAAGCGAGTTTTCTGTTTCCTCTGAGCTGGAGCTCTTACCCCAACTCCACCTCTCAGTTCTGGGCTGGACAGACAGACACACACACTTCCACGCATAGATGTTTATATATAGGAGGTGAGACACAAAAATAACAGGATTGGTAAAAAAAATGTATTGATGAATTACAGCATTCTAAACATTGTCACATTCTGTATACACCCCCTCCTAATCTCTACACCGCTCCATACATATCTTCCATTGATTTAAACAGTGCTGGAAGTGTTCTTGCTTGAGGCTCTTCAACAGGCTTGCTGTTTCTGTCTTCACTTCTTCCATTGAAGAAAATGTGTTCCCTTCAGGTCACTTTTGATTTTTGGGAACAAGTAAAAATCACAGGGAGCTAAATTGGGCGACTAGGGAGGATGATCGAGAACAAAAATGTTTTTGTCAGTCAAAAGCTGCTTTATGAAAAAAGCAGTGCGATCATTCCGAACAATCTGATTCACCGTTTTGATGTTTCATCCGTCTGAGATGAGCGTGGGTGACCTGGGCGTTTAACATCATCCACATTTTCTTGTCCTTCCTTGAAATGTTTGTGCCACTCAAAAACTCATGTGCAAGATAAACTGTTATCACTGTACAGAGTTTTATCATTTTATAAGTTTTTGTGGCCGTTTTGTTCAATTTCGTAAGAAATGTGGTGTTGATTCACTGTTCAATTTCTTCACCCGACATTAAAGCAGCAACTTGTGTAGAAGTTGTCGTGCAAATACTGACTGGGCTATTCACAGGATATATTCTGCTGGTCGGCAGTTTGAGAGGGCGTTTAGGAGGGGATATAGTTGTATTATTTACATTCGGCTGACCTCCAGACGGTTTTCCAGGAAAGCTCCAAGTCCAGTCCGGTTATTTTTGTGTCTTACCTCGTGTATGTGTGTGTGTGTGTATGTATATATATATATACTTTGCTTCCCTGAAAATAAGACAGAATCTTATATTAATTATTGCTCCAAAAGATGTACTAGGGCTTATTTTCAGGGGATATCTTATATTTATTCATGTACAACAATATACATTTATCCAAATACAGTCATGTCATCTTCTTCTGGAATATCGTCATAACTCTCCACTTTCAAACCCTGAACTCCAGCCTGAATTTCTTGCTACTCCAGCCGCTTTTAGGATCCTCCAGGATTGATGTGCATGCTTCGATGTTTGATGAATGGTTCGATGTGGTGAAGCAAAATGCTGACATACAAATGTATTCATGTTTCTTTTATATTCAAGCGTTGCACATTCCCCAAATTAATGACACGATATATTTTAAAAGTCTCACATACCATCTTCTGTGCTGTTTTTTTTTTTGTACCTTTACAATACCATCAGAATGTTCGGCGGCATATTTGAGCCACAGAAAAAAAAAATAAGGACACAATGAAAATGTCTATTTTGTAAATAAAGTGGAAATTTCGGCTTTAAACTCGAAATGTCCACTTTAACCTCGTAGTTTACTTTATCATTAAAGCAGACCTTCATAAACGTCATCTTAAAACTGACCCAGTTGTTAAATCGCTATGCACTTCTGGGGCTTACTCCTGACCTGACAGCAGCAGCAAGCAGCATCGCCACACAGAACAAATTAAATTTTAAATATTCCAGCTCTCTGCACATTTAGTATTCTTAGATTTATACATGATATAAATTTCATGATGAAATGCATTAAAATATGTATGGTACACTTTACAGATAAATTGTTAACTTTGTTTAAATAATGAACACTGTTAATAGTTACACATATGGGGTGGCATGGTGGCAGAGCAGTAGTGCTGCTGTCTCACAGGGAGTCAAGTTCCTTGTGATCCCTGCCTGGAATTTTCATGGTTTCCTGGTGGGTTTCCACAGTGTGCTCAGTTTCCCATCCAAAGACATAAAGGTTTGGGAATTTGGTGAAGCTACAATGATGTTAGTCAAAGCGAACTTTATTGTCATCTCAACCATATACAAGTACAGTAATCCCTCCTTGATTGCGGGGGTTGCGTTCCAGACCCCCCCGCGATAGGTGAAAATCCGCAAAGTAGAAACCATATGTTTGTATGGTTATTTTTATACATTTTAAGCCCTTATAAACTCTCCCACACTGTTTATAAATATTCCCCGCAGAGTTATACAGCATAATCCCTTTGTATTCTCTTAGATATTAGGTAAGATTCATTGAAATTATGTATATAAACACACTGTTTACTTTTCAGCTGACGATCTTGACTAGGGCTTATTTTCGGAATAGGTGTTATTTTTGGGGAAACACGATATATATATTGTATATATATATTGTCACACACGTGCGCATCGGAGGCAGCTAAAGGGCTTAAATGAAGGCAGTTCGGAGGCATGCCGAGATGTGGCAGAGTGCACTGACTCTTTTTCTCACTTCCCTGTAGACCATTCCTGGGAGACTCCACCTGGCTCTCTTGACATCACTTCCGGGACCGAACCAATGGAAACAGACCTTACCAGCTCCGGCCCCCCTGATGTCACATCCGGGCCTGATCCAATGAGCGATGAACACATGCCCGATCCATATGACCTCACTTCCTGTCTTCCCCTTTAAAAGCCTGCCTTTCCCCCTTTTCACTCAGTCTTGTTTTGGACTCGTTTGTATGCACTTCAGTGCTGTATATTCTAACAAAAAGAACGACTTGCAGCTGGGATACCAGATTATACGGGTGGCTGCCCCAAATCTTTATCTTGAGTATGTCTCGTTATTGTGACACTCGGTATTGTGACAATATATATATCCTGGTCAGGATGCCCACAGTGTGGAAGTACTGGGGAAAAGAGGATTGTCGGAGCAATTTCTTCCTCGGGCCGATAGAGGGCAGCCCGCTTGGTTTTCAGTGGGGCCACGGGTTATGAGCATGGAGGCTCAACCCGGTTGGAGCCTGTGGCTACATCCGGGGGCGCATGAACCTTTCCAGGGCCTTATTTGGTCATGTTTCCGCCACACACGGAAGTGTGGCTGGAAGAAGCTTGTTAGGCACCTGGAGTCCATCCAGGTGCCTTATAAAATAAGCTGCTTTACTCCATAACTGGCCAGAGTCGGAAGGATATGACAAAGCCTGAAGAGGAATGGAGGGAGAAGGACTGGCAGCAGAAGGAACTGAATGGTGTTAGTGGTGTTGTGTTGTGCTTACTGTTATTGTGGTAAAAACTGTAAATAAACGTGTGGCAAAACTTGTCTCCTGCCTGTCTGTGTCTGGGTTAGGGTGGTGATACGCCCCCTAGTGGCTCACAATAAATATATATACAGTCATATAAAAAAGTCTGGGAACCCCTCTCAGCCTGTATAATAATTGACTCTACTTTCAACAAAAAAAATAATAGTGGTATGTCTTCCTAGGAACATCTGAGTACTGTTTTGTTTTCCAAACAAAGATTTTTAGTGAAACAGTATTCTCCCATAAGGGATCTCAGACCGTCAGGGCACCCCAGAGGAAGAGGAGGATTCGCGAAAAGGTGGGGACTCCTAACAGTGTGCAGCGCGAGCCTGTTTGCTCAAAGGCAGTGAAGGGCTGCGCTGCGAAGGGGCGGAGACACCGAGAGCGCTCTGCTGAGCTACCGTCGAGGCAGGAATTCCCGTCCTGCTTCCACACCCGCAGGGTTTGGAGTAAGGGGGAGCGCCGTTGCTACAAATGCGGCCGGTGTGGACACGGTTGGAGGACTTGTTCCTGGAGGACGTCCAAAAGGCACGGACGTCGGGACAACCCCTCCCGGTTTTCCAATTTTGTCTCCACAGGTCAGGTCCGCAAACCGGATGACGCCGTCTCCCCATCTTGAAAAAACCAGCCCTCGCGGGACATGTCGATGATCCCAATGGGTCTCATAAAAGAGAGGGGCACGGTGACAGGCGCCTGGCATCCATGCCCAGCCGGGACGCCCCTGCACACTGTATTCAGGGGGAGCAGCCCTGGACAGTGCAATACCTCCCCCTGAACGCTAGATGGCCTCCCCCCTGGGCTGGTGTAGTGCCTCAGTTTCCCACAGGGCTACCTGGGAATTGGAGTTGGGGGCAGCCCTGTTGGGTCCTGCAGGTACCGCCAGGGGTTGCTATGTTTGGGACTCCTGAGCCTGTGTGGGCAACAGATTCATCATACCTGGAAGTGCTGCCGGATCTTGGTGATCAAACACCTGGAGCACTTCCAGGTGACCTATAAAAGGGAGCCAGCAACCACCACTCATCGGCCAGAGTCGGGTGGAGGAGGACAAGGTTGCTAGGGAGGAGTGGTGGTGCCGCCACGGAAGAGAAAAGTGATTGTGCTGTACTGGTGGTTACTGGTGCTTGGGACTGTGTTGTGGCTGGGGGGATTACGGGGAAGACGTACCCTCCAGCTGAAGAGAAATAAAAGTCCTTTTATTTTACATGTGCCTCCCATGTCCAATCTGTGTCAGGTCAGGTACTATATAGTGCCTTTCACTATATATATATATATATATATATATATGCACACACACACACATTATATGTGTATGTCGTGTCCAATTCTTAACCTTGTCAGAATTATTTCTTCCATTCTTGTTTTTCCACCTTCTTCTACAGTCTAACATTTTAATGTATTTTGTACAAATGCCTCCCCTTATTCCCATTGTTCCATAGGTTTTGCCACAATCCAATAACTTTAGATTTTTTTGATTTTACCAATGCTTTAGCTTCGGCTTTACTAATTAAGATTTTTCTCTTCAAGGCCTTTATGTGAAGGAAACCAATAGAAAACTATATACTGTATATACCCCTATTTTGTAGGCAAAATAAAATCTGATTAACTCTAATATCAAATCCAATTTACAATTACTCAGTTTTTAATGCTCATCAGTCCTGAATATGAATCTGAACATAAAACACCCCTATTTGGAATTATTTCTTCAACCCACTGTAAACCTAGATTGATTGCAACCAGTTCCACTGCATATATAGACAAATGATTTGTAATTCTTTTAACCAAGAATTTTGGCACATAAGCCAGGTACTACAACCCTTCCATTAGTAGGTACTTTAGAGGCATATGTAAAATTTGTAACCATTCCTTAAAATTCCTCATTAATATATTGACTATTCCATTCTTGTGTAACAAACTGATTTTCTTTTATTAAATCATGCAGTGTTAGATCAACTATACATGATAGAAACAACCAAGGGGGGTGTTATACCCTAGTCTACAGCTGGACTTACCTCATAGTTCAGTATACCCAGATTACGTGTTTGATATTAACCCACCCATCCAAAGCTACTTGTACTTCTTTAATGATATTCCCAACATTCATTCAACACCTTTTAACAAGATGATTATTTCCAAGTCCTCTTAAATTGCTCCAATAGTTCATCATCAATTGTAATCTTCGAGCCTGCAAAGCTAATTCTCCCCTTTCAACTAATATGTGCTGAAACTGGGGAAGATCACATTGCACCAAAGCACATTCTTAGAGCCTTTGATTGTATCACCTCTAAACATTTTAATTTTGAAGGTGCAGCAGACCCATAAGCTACACATCCATACTCAAATACTGACCTTACTAAGCAGATATAAACAGTCAGTAACAATTTTCTGGTAGTACCCTAATCGTATCCAGAAAGACAGCAGAGTATAGTCAGTACCCCTTTACATTTATCTACAATTTTACCAATATTGGATTTCCATGGAAGCCTACTATCCATCCACATACCCCAAAATTTTATTACTGAAACTTCTTGGAGAGGTTGACTATATAATTTTAAGTTAAGTGCAGGTTTTTTGATCCCCTTTGTAAAACATATCTCTTGAGTTTTATTAAAAGACAACTTGTAAACCCCATTTATTTGTCAATTCTTCTAACTCATTAATGGCTAATTACATTTATGTACAGTTTAACTGAATTTTTTACCTCTAATCCATAGTGTACCATCATCTGCATATAATTCTTTACCACAATTAGTTCCAACGTTAGAAAAAAATATCATTAATTATTATATTAAATAATAATGGGCTACACACAGTCCCTTGCAGAGTACCATTCTCTAATTTGTATTATTTAGAGTATTTTGTTCCCACACTTACCTGCATAAAGTTATTAAGTTCTCCACCTATTCGGAAATTAATGCATTTCTTAATTTAAATAAAAGTTCTTCTTTCCATAACATGTCATACTGACTACCTTCGTTAGCCGGCAACTTCTTAAATATACCAAGCAATCCAATCTGCCACCCCCGTCTACCCCACTCACCTATTTAGGTAGACGCTGGCACGTTCTCACCACGCACACCTTGAGAAGCTTTGCATTTAAACTCGACCTCTTGCCGGTCGCACACGCGTAAGTTTCCTGGATGGCCAATGGCCATGCTTAGCTCAAGCACACCAGTTGCATACACTCCAGTAAGTGAACTTTTTTTACTTAGAATATGGGATCCCCATCTCTGACTTCGCCTCAGTTACAAATGTAGATACAGTAATCCCTCCTCGATCGCGGGGGTTGCGTTCCAGACCCCCCCGCGATAGGTGAAAATCCGCGAAGTAGAAACCATATGTTTGTATGGTTATTTTTATATATTTTAAGCCCTTATAAACTCTCCCACCCTGTTAACATTATTAGAGCCCTCTAGACATGAAATAACACCCTTTAGCCAAACGTTTAAACTGTGCTCCATGACAAGACAGAGGTGACAGTTCTTTCTCACAATTAAAAGAATGCAAGCATATCTTATCTTCAAAAGAGCGCCGTCAGGAGCAGAGACTGTCAGAGAGAGCTCTCGCTAAGAAAAGCAAACAATCAAAAAATCAATACGTGCTTTTAGTATACAGAAGCACCGCGATAAAGCGGCATTTTGTAGAGGAGCCTCCGTGTCCTCTGTGCAAACAGCCCCTCTGCTCATACCCCCTCCATCAGGCAGAGAAAGTGAGAAAGACAGAGAGAAGCAAACAAGCACCGCGCGGGAAGCATATCTTATATCATTGAGGAGTTTTAGTTAATATGTAATGCATGCTCTGATTGGGTAGCTTCTAAGCCAACCGCCAATAGCATCCCTTGTATGAAATCAACTGGGCAATCAAACTGAGGAAGCATGTAACCTAAATTAAAAGACTCATTGTCCGCAGAAAGCGGCGAACCAGCGAAAAATCTATGATATATATTTAGATGTGCTTACATTTAAAATCCGCGATAGAGTGAAGCCGCGAAAGTCGAAGCGCGATATAGCGAGGGATTACTGTACCAGCGTTCTCTTTCACAATTGTCATGCAGGCTGTGCGGACACTGCCGCGTGAAGCTGAACACCTGCTCAGGAACTTGTACTGGCCATTATACCGGCTCCATGTGTTCTCAGACTCGCCGCTCCCCACAGCGTGCACCCGTTGAGACAGTCCGCGTTCTCGTGGAAACGCCTTCAAAACACAAACAGCAAGCATACTTTCAGCCTTATAATTAGTAATGATCGGTTTAGTTTTGCTTTAACTTATATTGGAACTGCATGGAGTCACACATCACGACACCTGCCTTTTATTTATTTACTGTTGACAAATTTTCTTCTTTATGGGACTTTTGTGTCACATCAGATTTATATCCTTGTCTAATTTAGACAATAACTTCCTTGTGATAATTTATTTATGTATTCAATGAGGAATGTTTGATGAAGGAGACCTTTTACAAATAGAAGCCAACATAAAACACACACAGTTGTGAAGTATGAGTGGCCTTTTCAGCGAGTATTACCTAATTTCTCTATGGCCCCACAAGACCATGGGGAGGTTGGTGTCAGCCCACTCTCAGTTTTGTGTAAATGGGAACTCTGTTTCTTCATTCATATATATATATATATATAAGGATTGGTAATGTTTACAGTGTAACTATGCTCAAGAATTGCAATAATGTGTAAAATACAGAGACCCTGGCATTATTGCTGCCCTGATGATTAGCCACTATATTTGCTTTCTTGAGAAAAAAAAAATTCAATTGCTGTAAGTATTGTTGTAGATTTATCCTAGGGGTCACTAAAAAGACACAGTGCTTAGTACCAAGGGATTAATTTGTTTTTATCATGCTTTTCATTGAATTTGTATATCTTCCCAGTGATACTGGATAAATGTAAAGCAACAAAATACTTTTAATTAAGAAAAGAATTGGAATGAAAACTGTGTCTGATCTAGTGCACTGCATTAATAATTGATAAGATAACTATCAAGTGGCTAGAGTACTGGGCCAAAAGTTTGTGACGTTAGTTCCTTTTGTGATCCTGAGCAAGTTATTTAAAAATGCTTGTGAATATGCAATTACAAAGTACTTTGAACATGGAACATTGCACTGTTAATTTTTTTGTACACGGCAGTGCCGAAGCTTAGGGAATCTGGGCATTTACTGTGCAGCAGAGCACATTTATGCACAAATCGGTCGATTTGGAGTCATCAATCAAACTAACCTAGAAGTCTTTGGAATAGGTGAGAATCCCAGGGAACCCAGAGAAAAATACATTTAGATATTAGGAGACCTTCACTGTAACAGTGACTGAGCTGGGATTCAAACTCATTCTCCTTGAGCTGTAGGGCAACAGTGCCAAGCATTATGACACTGTCCTCTAATCCCGTCCTGTTACTTAAATTTCTTTGGATTAGCTATGGTTACAAAAAATGGTTTAATGTATTAATTTAGAGGATTAAGTAGACTTTACAAAGAGGTTTATTATTACACAAACAAGTGTTTTAGTATTTCATTTCTTTCAATTAGAGTATTGCTTTACCCAACTTCAACAATGTGTTATAAAGGACTTTTACCTTTTGTCATAGAGCACCATATGTTATGTCATATCCTGATATATTTCGGTATTTACTCTATATTCAGCAATCTTTTATCTTAGGTTGTTTTAAAAATACAATGACTGAAATGTTCCTTAAACATTTTAAGTGTAGTTTCCCCTTTTTTTTTCCTTGAGATAAGTTCTGTCTTTCTTTAGTTTTCAGCTTCTGAATGGAAATGCTTTACTTCGATTTAATCACTTACTTGAAAGCTTTGAGAAATTAATAGGTATGTTTACAGTATTTTTAAATAGAATATATGTGTGTGAGATCAGAAAAAGTTCAGAACTCCAGATGCCTCAAATTGTGCCTTTCTCTCTTTTAAGGGGAGGAGTTGAAGACACACACCAGAGGGATACTTGAAGTAACTGGGACGACCTCAGGTAATAGTGGGTTGCCTCGTCTGGTTAAATGAATCCAAAGTGAGATAAAAAGTGCCCAAAATGGCTAGGCCATAGTTCACTGACAGTGAGGAAAAGGAGAAAACTCTACCTGAGACTGCTCAACGGTGAATCAATTGGAAATGGGTCCTTAGTCATGTTAATTTATCATAGAAGAACCAGTTTTGAGCAATGCTCTACAGATATTTTATTATTTTAACTTTAACTGTTCTACTCTTTAAAATTAGAGTCCAAATCCAGTCAAAATTTAAAAGAGCTAATGTCTAGTAATTCTGGGGTCCAGGTCTCTGAGGCCCTTGGATAAGAACATTAAATTTGTTGAATCATATTTTAGCATTTTATTGATTACTAGGCTGACCCGCCTTTTAAGGCGACCGACTTTTAAGTTGACCACTTCTTAAGGCAATTCAATATGTAGATCAATTTGATATTTTATACAAACTCATTAATTTGGTTATATTGCATTTGAGCAGTAATACTTTAGTACTCGTAGTTTCTGTTATTTTTGTGATGAAATTTAAACTTTGTTTCTATATTGAGGTCGCCCTTTTGAACCCCCCTGATATTTACTACGCGGTGAGGCATTTGTACTCCATCAACATTAATTATTTCCAGAGACATAATTTTGTCTATTTTTCCAGCGCATCGCGCACAAAAGCAAGGGAACGATGGGAGCACCAGAACTTTGCTCACATCATGTCGCTTCGTACCGTAAGCTGCAAGTAGTAAGTCTGTGATAAGCGGAATACCGCTACGCTTTCCACTCACGGGACGGAAGGACAATCCCGACCGCTTTTATATAGTAAGAAAGAAGAAGAAGATATTGCACAGTCTGGAGTAGAAAATCATCTTTTACCTGGAAAAACAAAACTACAAATCCCATCGTGCATTGCAAAATGGACGGGGCATGTGTGAAACTCCGTGCCTGCGTAGCACTCACGGGACGGAAGGACAATCCCGACCGCTTTTATATAGAAGGATTAAACGCAACCCAACTTGGTGAGAATATAAACTCTTGTGTGCTGGTTCCAAATGTCATTTGGATACACTGAGAGATTTAGTCATCCACCAAAATAACCATTATTGGTGAATGCCAAAGATCAATGTCAGAAAACACTGGGCCAAACATAGAATGCCAAATTTTTTCCATTTAATTGTTTTGCAATTATTTGTATGCTGTTGCATAAATTAATTTCACTTTTGATTAATGCCTTTTAATGGGATCGAATTGTTAAACTGCACCTTTATGAAGTGTTTTTTTTTTAAATTGAAGTAAATCTTTTTAAAGAAAACTTTTTTAAATGTTTGAAAAAGGATAAATAAACCTACTATATAATTAAAGGCTATTCTGTGTGTGTGCTTGTGTGAGTTTGTGTGTGTGTGTTGGTCCCTCAGAGCAATCTGATTGGTCAGTTTGGCTTTGCTGACATTAGCAGGGGAAGTGCAGGGCTAAAGAGATTGAGGCACATACGGAGGAGTCAAGGTGTAGGAGGTATAGTGAAATTTGCCTTCAGAATCAGGAAGTATTCATAGTGGGTAATGGCAGCATATCTACCATTGGTGGAAGTCTAAAAGAGGACAGGAGGTGAGCAAGATGCTTCAAAAATGACAGAGTATTAGAAGCAGGCTTTATAGGAACACACTTGAGAGCAGAAGCACTGGGCGAAAGAGATTTAGACACACGTGGATATAGGGGGAAGGTGTACAAGGAATGTTTAAGGTACATGGAGTGCAAGAGATACCACATATAACATATTTTTACATTTATTCTATTACCTGTTTTAAAGAAATAATGTGGCTAATATATAAGACCATCAACAATGTACACTTTCCCTTCAAACTGACAAACATAAAAAACAAACAGCTTAACTGAGCACAAGAGGTTAGATGAAGAAGTGCGATCACCTTGGCCAACTTAACCTGGTTACAGTGACTGTGCTTTGAAAGTCTGTCCATTTAATCTTTACCCAGACATTAATAAATTGTGTGTATACAATGAAATATAACTTTTAAACTTATTTAAAAATATGCACTCAGTCCAAATGTATGATATCAATGTGTAAAAACAGATTTAAATTGTCAGGAGACTTTGTCAGGGATAAATCCATATTGTTTATTAAGTATTGCTGTAAGTCCCAATTCAGTTTGCCTTGGTATGATACCTTCTGCTTCCGAAATCACAATTATTTTTTTTTTTGCAAATCACAAAATATGATACTAGTGATGAGTGAAACAGCTGAGTTTTCTGTCACAGTTTACCAGATTTGATGCTAAAGTTAATTTAGTGTAGCTGCAATCATGAGACTCATTAAAAGGGTTCTTTTGAAGGTTTTAGAGTTTTTTGTGCGGTAGTAGGGAGAAAGGAAAATTGTTGCTTAAGTTTTTGGAAACGCCATACAGCCCTTCTGTATCTAGAAGTTTCTCAGAAAACGGTCCAGAAGAAAAAAAAATGGAGGAACAGTGTCTTTTGGAAATTCAGCATGGATAAAGACAACACAATGAGATGAAAAGACATACTCTTGAACAGAGACTGTAATCCACCAAAGCAATGAATTTGTTATATATTGTGGTTGAAGGTTTAAAAAAAAGGCATAATCTGCAGTATTAGATGAGGTTCTGCTTTTGCTGGTGCTAGTTAAATTTTGTGTGTGCTCACTGATCAAGGTTTCTAGTCAGCCCCAGCACTCTTCTTCTGCCTTATAGGAACTGTAGTTCCAGTGTCGGCATTGCCACAAGGTGGCAGATGAGATTAAAATATTGGGGAACACCTTTCTTCCTGGGCCAGTGGCACACATTTCATTGATCATTAGCAAAGTGAAAATGCTAAATCTAGCTAGCTCATCACTAATACAAAGCTAAAAGTTCCATGGTCAATGCTTGTCAGAGTCTTATTCAGCCCCCAGCACTGACATTGAAGCCTTCCTTCACATTATCTTGCCCCAGGGATCAAGAAAAAAAAAATTGTACTAATACAAAGTATAAACAATAGAAAGAAATAAGAAAAAAATAATTGAGGTGAACAGTAGACAAAACACCACCAGAAAGAAAAACAAAAATTAAACAAACAATATCACAAACTTCTCATTTACAATTTTTAAATAGAATCAAGAAAAGATGTCAATTCATCGTCTGTAGATTTACCTCTTTTGAATATTGATATACTGCAATGTCAAACACAACATACAACATAAGCATGAGGAGTACATTTGAGCACCTGCATGCACAAACCCACAAAGCACATATGCCAGACCAACTGTCATTGCAGGGACGTGACAAGAAATGCAGAAGGCAGCAGGGAGTGGAAGCACCAAGAGTAGAAACAAAACCACCCAAAAAATGCTGCCAGCTGTTAAATCTCATGCTGATAGATTATTAAGGTGAAAACGTATTACCATATTTGATACTTCCACCTGTCATATCCAGTATTTTCTGTTAATAAATTACTTAATTACTTTATTAACTCCCAGCAGCATTTTGGTGTTAACATGCTACATGTATGTTATCTGAAATGAATTGCACTGCACATATATTATCTTCTACCTTCCAATCAACTTTACTAAAAATAAACTATTTTCTATTATTAGGTTGTATTGTAGTTTTTATTTTTTGCAATACATAACTCAATAGGCAGAGCCTTATTTATATTCAGCTGATAGAATATTTCTTTTATAATTCACAACGCAATGTCCCTCAAAGTTTTTCTTTTCTATCTAGTACACAGATACTATTTTAAAAAGCTGTACTTTATAAATTTTACAAGGTTAGATGTTTTCTCCATTTGATAGGTCTGTCTATTGTTTGTATACAGTAGGAAAAAAAACTGAGACTCATCGTCCCTAAGTACCACAGAATGGACCTTCTACTCTAATTGGTCCCTTGGTGCTGTCAGATGATTCTACTTCTGATTTATCACTTGAGCTTCTTGAACAAAAAACAAAAAACTTGGACAGACTTCATCATGTACCGAAACAATGCACTTTATTCAAAATACAAGCTTTTCCAAAGCTTCCAAGGTTATTTGTCATTGAATCTGTTGATTACAATGTGTTGGTATGTCTTCATGCTTTCATATATTGAATGTGCACAAGGTTTACATTGATTTCATGCCAGTTATGATTTTGATGATGTTCCAGGTACATATAAATAGTATGTTATTTACATCTCAATACTATTATGGATCAATAACTCAAGTATAAAGACCACTAATCTAAAGTTTAAATCTTTAAAATTGAGCATTTTAAAAGCATACTTTATTATCCTGTTATATAAAAAAGATAAAATTAAAAAAGCTTCTGCTTAGAACTTGATGCTTAAGTTAACTTCTAACTGACAATTAATTTCCATCTTGGGAAGAAAATAAAAACTGTAAAAATGCCTCACTAAGGAAAAAAACAGATTTTTATTTTGACCATAAAAGATATGGGAATCCAGGGTGTAGTAATAATACTAAATGTTTCAAGAAGACTCCGCGCTAACTGATTTATAAAAGTGCTGTATTTTAATGATCTTTTCCAACATATTAGTAGTATCATACTAGATAATGTAAACATCTTTTTTTTTTTTTTTATATAGTACTTGTTTATAAGGTTAAACACTACTGGAGTTTTTAATACAACATTCTATGATACTGTATACAGACCCACACAATTCTATTATTAACTCTGTTAAAACTAGTATAAGGTTGTGACAATTTAAAAAAGCCAACAGTATTTTTAGTATTATATGCTGGAGCATCAGTTCTGGTTTTGCACACTTTCTGAAGGTTAATAAATTCCAAGATATTAAAGTAATATAACAAAACTATTTACTAAAAATACTTTAACTATTATACATAGTTAAATAATACCTTAACTATTAAAGAATAATGTTTTAACTATTAAACATACAGAGAAGTATGTAAGAGTTGTACAGTATATGTACGAGGGAAGTTTGAGTGTGGTGAGAACTGCGGTAGGAGTGAAGGGTGCATTCATCATGGAGGTGGGATTACATCAGGGATCGGCTCTGAGCCCTTTCTTATTTGCAATGGTGATGGACGGGTTGACAGACGAGATTAGACAGGAGTCCCTGTGGCCTATGATGTTTGCTGATGACATTGTGATCTTTAGTGAGAGTAGGGAGCAGATCGAGGAGACCCTCTAGAGAGGAGACAAATGAAGGTCAGTAAGAACAAGACAGAATACATGTGTGTAAAAGAGAAGAAAGTCAGAGGAATGGTGAGGATGCAGGGAGTAGAGTTGGTGAAGGTCAATGAGTTTAAATACTTGGGATCAACAATTCAGAGTAACAGAGATTGTGGAAGAGGGGTGAAAAAGAGAGTGCAAGCAGGGTGGAATGGGTGGAGAAGAGTGTCAGGAGTGATTTGTGACAGACGGGTATCAGCAAGAGTGAAAGGGAAGGTCTACAGGACAGTAGTGAGACCAGGCATGTTGGAGACGGTAGCACTGGCCAGAAAGCAGGAAACAGATCTGGAGGTGGCAGAGTTAAAGATGTTAAGATTTGCATTAGGTGTGATGAGGATGGACAGGATTATTAATGAGTGCATTAGAGGGTCAGCGCAAGTTGGACGGTTGAGAGACAAAGTCAGAGAGGCGAGATTACATTTTTTTGGACATGTGCAGAGGAGAAATGCTGGGTATATTGGGAAAAGGATGTTAACGATAGAGGTGCCAAGCAAGAGGAAAAGAGGAAGGCCTAAGAGGAGGTTTATGGATGTGGTGAGAGAGGACATGCAGGTGGTGGGTCTAACAGAGCAAAATGCAGAACACAGGATGATATGGAAGAAGATGATCCGCTGTGGCAACCCCTACCTGGAGCAGCCGAAAGAAGAAGGCTTTAACTATTAAACATTCCTTATATGAAAAGCCAGCTCTGACTCCACATTCCAAAATGGCTGTTCATTAGAACCTTGACCTCACTGTGTCCTCCTATTGTGTACTTTGAAATCTGTATATGCTACTTCCCTGTATTATCGTGAGGTTAGTGGAACTTACCAAGTTCATTATAGCTTGGCCCACCCTCACCCTAAGATGAACACGCACATACACAAAGAAAGACACATACACATAGACCATATCCATTTAAGCATTATAAATTAAGCTTTCACAGTCTATCATTCCTCAGTACTCCACATAGGGAATTAGTAGCTTTAGCATGAACAATATACTGAGATAAAAACTAGACCTTTTGGCTACCTTGGTCCACCAGTTTTCATCTTTATGTGGGACAGAAACCACTGGGAAAACTTAAGTCTTTTAAAATCTACATTTGTAGATGCAGTTGCAGTGCACCAGAAATTTCAAATTCTCCAAAGTCTCACAAGAAATAGATCTTGAATATTGGATGGCCTCTTTATCAGTGTTTAAAAAATGTACTCATCATTGTAGACGTCTTTCTTTTATCTGCCACTGATTGATTTCAAAAGTGACCTGACTGATGGAGCACACTCGTGTTGTGAAGCACCACTTGTGCTTTCAGCTGTGTTACTGTGTCACACCTGCTTCCTGAGCATGGAAGTTTCCAAGCCTGTCCTGACCCTCTCTTAAGTTTGACATAAAGTACGAGAATTCATAAACACAAAGGAGTTCAGTCTGAAGTCTTTTGTGCAACAAAGAATCCACATTATAATACACACATTAATGGTATAAATAGGATAAAATTAAAATGAACAGTTTACAAAATAAATAAAAAGAATGCATATAAGATCAAAATATGTTTACTGACAATCAAGTCACAAAATAAGTTTAAATGACATAAAGAGAATGTGGAGCTCATTTTAAACAACAGAAGGTATAAGTGCATGATTACAGTCATAATTGCATTTGAAAAATACTTTTACTGTACATATTCTTAGTGTTACAAAGATTTAAAATGCAGAACAGATTAATCAGTTATACAGGAAACTGAATGCAGTTTTCCAATGTTTAACAATTCTTATTCTCCAGTGGGTTCAACCTCCCCAACACACACACACACATACCGACGCCCCAAAAGCATAATAGAAAAGAAAGTTTGTTTGCACTTAGTCCTAGGATAGGTGGTAAAGAGAAGTGCATACAAAGGACTTCCATATCTGGTAAAATATCTAAGTTGTTCCCATCAAGGAAATATTAACTTTTCCAAGTTTACATGATAAACTGACTTTAATATTTTTCCAACTGACTGTATGCAACTAATGTGATAAAGCATTATGTTAAGTTAAATAATCCTTTAATAATTAAGCTCCATCATCATGAGTGCAAATTTACTAATACTGCTAGTGGATGCTGATTGATTGAGCAATCAGAAGTATCCAAAAACAATATATACATCTTAGTCCAACAGGGTACCACTTCTTTGCAACTCTTACAGTCCAGACCTAAAGTAGGAACACAAAAGCTGAAAGATAAATGTGATATACACTTTAAAACTGTATTAGTTTATACACACTTTGAAAAAGTGTTTACTAGGGATGGGAATCGAAAACCGGTTCTTGTTGAGAACTCAATCAATCAGTCAATCAACATTTATTTATATAGCACATTTTCATACAAAAAAATGTAGCTCAAAGTGCTTTACAAAATGAATAGAAAAATATAAGACACAATAAAAAATAAACATAAGTCAACATTAATTAACATAGAATAAGTAAGGTCCGATGGCCAGGGTGGACAGAAAAAACAAAAAAAACTCCAAAAGCTGGAGAAAAAAAAAATAAAATCTGTAGGGATTCCAGACCACGAGACCGCCCAGTCCCCTCTGGGCAAAAGATCTGGCTCCCACTGTTTCAATTTCTTGGAATTGTTTGCCATTTTTGCAAACGATTTCCCTATCTATTCCATTTGCCTCAATTGACATCACCACGTTGCGTAGCGTCATTTACCCAGCAGGAAACATGGCGCCTAAGCGGCACAAACGCTCAAAAGTTTGGTTATACTTTACGAGAAAGGATGACAACAGGGCAACTTGCAATACTTGCAAAGTAGATATTTTATCAAAGGAGGAAACAGTACGAATATGCAAAAGCATTTGCTCACAAAACACGCGATAACCTTAAATGAATGTCGTGTTTTTGATCCGCTCCGGACTAGTGTTTCTGAACCCAGCAGCAGCGGTAACATTTGCACGTCCTCTCCCGTTAATACGGCAGGTAACTAATCAACTAACATTGCATTTTATGTTAGCGTGATTTGCCTTATTGCAGGGGTCGGGAACCTTTTAGGCTGAGAGAGCCATGAACGCCACATATTTTAAAATGTAATTCCGTGAGAGACATACAATATGTTTAAAACTAAATACAAGTAAATGTGTGCATTTTATGTAAGACCAACACTTTTAAAGTACAATAAGTCTCTGAATTCTTTTTAATAACGTTATGCTGTTGCAAACCAATGATGAATAAAGTACTTCTTACCATTAATGCGACTTCTGGTGCTGCATGGTTTTGCTGAAGGCTTTATAGTCTGGTTGATACGTGGTGAGGTTAAGCTTCATGCAGGTGTTGAGACTTCCATCCGTTAAACATGATCGTAGGTTGGTCTTAATGTTCTTTAGATGTGAGAAAGACTGCTCACATGCACGCGTAGAGCTAAACATTGTCAGTACAGCAATTACTCACACGCTGCAGTGTGTGGTATGTGATGGGAAGCGTGTTCCAAGTTTTGACAATCAGCTGGTCTGCAGGTTGAAGTTTTTTCATTTCTCCCCACTTGTGTTTGCTTGCCAACTCTGCTTACTGTCGTGCAAGTCTTTCCAAATCTTGTGATTTGAAGGTCAGCAGCTTGTAGCTCAAAATCTTTGACGGAGACACCGGGGATGTAACTCAGGTCGGCGCTGTCCACTGTACACTCGTGTGGATGGGTGATGAACTTAAAAAGACGAGTGCGCTCACGAAATTCTCCAAAGCGCGCTTTGAATGATTGCAGGAGATTAGATGTGAGGCCCGCTAGCTGCTGAAGATCAGGATGTTGAGCAGGGTCACTTGCTGTGCATGCATCTTTAAACTCTCCCAGTTTTTCAGTGTAGTAAACGACCTGTTTCAATGTCGGTGATGAAGAGTTCTAGCTTGTTTTCAAATGCAAACACTGCTTGTTGAAGGGATAAGACTATATTTCCAATGCCTTGCATTTTCACATTGAGCTGGTTCAGATGTTCAGTCATGTCCACGAGATAGTAGAACTTCAGGAGCCACTCAGTGCTAGCTAACTCAGGAAAAGTCCGGATTTCGCTCAGACAAGCCGTGAAACGGCTGAGCACCTTCCCTCTTGACAACCAACGCACATTGCTGTGCAGAAGCAGACCAGGATAACTATTCCCAACTTCATCCAGCAGTATTTTAAACTGGCGATCATTTAAAGCTTGGGCAAGAATACAGTTGACCACCTGAATGACCAGCGACATCACCTCACCAAGCTGCTCGCCACACATCTGAGCACAAAGCGCCTCCTGATGTAGGATGCAGTTAAAACTTAGGATGGGTCTCTTTTCACGTTCACGAAGAAGCGCTACGAATCCTCTGTTTTTCCCCACTATGCACGGAGCACCATCAGTACACACCGAAATAAGTTTATCCATCGGTAGATTTTTTTCTTTAGTGAGCTCAGTGAAACACTTGAATAAATCCTCCCCTCTTGTTTGTCCCTTTCATAGGCAAAACACCAAGACTTTCCTCACGTAGTGTGTCACCAACAGCATACCTTGCAATCACGCTGAACTGGGATAAATGACTTACGTCTGTTGACTCATCCAAAGCAAGAGAAAAGAATGGTGCTGCATTTATGTCCTTCACTTGTGTTACCTCAATTTGATTTGCTATCATGATGGTACGATCGTGAACAGTTCTTGCCGACAGAGGCATGTCATTTATTCGTTTGATTATCTTGTCTTTATCCGAAAAGTCGTCAAAAACTTCATTAGCAACATCAAGCATGAATGTTTTGGCATACTCCCCATCTGTGAATAGCTTTCCGTTTCTCGCAATTGCTAAAGCACCAGCAAAGCTAGCCGAATTCCAATCACCTTATTGGGTCCAAACACGGAGTTGCTGTTGACTGGCTTGCACTCTGCACAGTAGCTCTTGACATGCTTTCTTCCTGCTGTCCCGCGCAGGATATTTTGATGCAAATATAGTATGCCGTGTGTCGAAGTTCCGTTTTATATTTGACCGTTTCATCGATGCAATTTTATCATTGCATATTAGACACACTGCAGAACCTTCTCTCTCCACAAAGGCGAATTCCTCTGTCCATTCCTGCTGAAAAGTATGATACTACTCATCTTTTTTTCTTTTAGCCATCTTCTTTGATAAAAGGGTTTCTGCAATTAGCTAGCTGACTACTTGATTAAAAGGAGGGAAGTTTACTTCCTGACCTCACAATGACCCGTGTACGTTATGCATTATCCAATAAAAATTTGGTGGCTCTAGCCACCCGCAACCATGAACATGAGCGGTAGGAAATGAACGGATTGAAATACATGAGAATGTTTTATATTTTTAACATTATTATTTTTTTTATTAAAGATTTGTCTGCGAGCCAGATGCAGCCATCAAAAGGGCCACATCTGGCTCACGAGCCATAGGTTCCCGACCCTGCCTTATTGCTAAAACTGCTATTACTGTGCATTGCATTTAGATGACCATGACGAGAGAGACAGACAGAGTCTGGCTGGTTCAGATGCTGGCAGTTCTCGCTGCAGTCTGTCAGTAGCTTCTCCTTTCACAGAGGCAGGGAAAAGTAAAATGACAGAGGCCAGGATAGACGAATGTCACCGAGCAGTGAAAAAGTTTGTGGTAAAAGGCTTGCACCCATTTGCCACAGTAGATGCCCCCGATTTTCGGTAAGTGAATGTGTTTAATTATAGGCTAAGTCAGGGAATGTCAAAGTTGCATGTTCTCCTTTTACCAGATGTTTCATTCGTTTCCATTTATATATCTTTTAGAGAAATGACAAAGACTCTGAACCCTAAGTACAAAGCCCCAAACAGAGACAGTTTAACCAACCACTTGATCCCTACTTGGTATGCGGTCAATTAGACAAATCTGATTTCTGAGCTGAAATATGTGTTGAAGGCAGCCATCACTGCAGATGGATGGACAGGTTTTAGTCAAGATCATTACCTCACAGTAACGCTGCATTATGTCAGGAATGGCCAGGCTCAAGAGAAAGTCCTCAAAACCAAACCAGTGTACCAGGCACAGACAGGGCAAGCTGTAGCAGAGGAGATTGATGAGATCTTGGAGGAGTATGGTATCAAAGACAAGGTTGTGGCAGCCACTGTTGATAATGCGGCCAACATGGATGTAGCTGTCAAAAAGCTACAAATTCTCAAGTTTCCATGCTTTGCACACACCCTGAACCTTGGAGCTCAGAAGCTCTACAACTGTCCTGCCATTTCCAACTGGGTGGCAAGAATTCGCTCTGTGATTGTATGGATGAAGAGGTCCCACATGGCAAAAGTGGTCCTGAAGGAGAAGCAAGAATTGCTCAGTAAGCATAGTAAATAGTTTTTAAGATTGTGTACATGTAAGTCATTAGATCATGATCAAATTAAATTCATAAACTAAGATAAGGAATATTACGTTAGCATTTAAGTTGTGGATGTGTTACCCCTCAGAGCTGCCCAAGCATATGCTCCTCCTAGATGTAAAGCCCAGATGGAACTCTCTGTATTTGATGATGGAGAGATTCTGCGAGAAGTTTCCTGCCATCCAGGCTGCAGCCATCGATCTACGGATAAGAAAGTCCATGGAAAAGGAAAGCTGAGTAGTATTGAAAAATAATGATAATATGGCTTAACTTGGACTCAGGTTTTATTTTTGTTTATTTTATGCAACATATCTGTTGTATTTTTGTTTTGTTGATATTGCAGACTGGCTAAAATGGGCAATGATGACTTAAGAAAAGCAGAGGAGTTTGTGCTGCTCATGCGGAAGCACAACACCTCCACACTAGCAGTCTCCAGTGACAAATATCTGACCTGTGGTGAGATTTTGCCCATCCTGCAAAAGCTACAGCAACACTACACCGTACAAGAAGATGACTCTGCCTTCACAAGGAGCATAAAGGAGAACATTTGGAAAGATCTTTACAAATGATACCAGGTACAATTGATGATTTATTTATCATAAATAAAATGACAGTTATAAATACTTAAGGATAGTCATGATGTCACATTTTCCTCCCTTTTAAAAATTTAAGGACACTGATATCCAGAGATTCCTGAAGGAGGCCACCATCTTGGACCCCCGATTTAAATCCAAAGTGGATATGGATGAAGTCTGGGACAGGATCAGGGAAGCAGCAATTGCAGCAAACACAGAGGCAGGAGCAGATGAGGTATTTCAATATGACAGTGTCTTTCATTGTAGCACATTTCCATTGTGAGAGTGAGACCTTTCATCTATGGATCTGTGGTACTTAGTTTGATTTGTTTGTTTATTTGTCACTTTCTACTCAAGCACCTGGAGCAAGGAGACACACAGGGAGAGTTGTTCGAAGATGAGAATGAAGAAGACTATGTAAGTTTAGCTCATTGTGATGATAATTTAGATGTCATGGATTGTTCATTTTTTGCTTAATTTTTTATTATGTCCATTTCATTTCAGGCACCACCAGTAAAGCAAAAAAAAAAAAACGGCCTTGGAGGAACTCTTTGAAGAGGAGGACAATGAGCTGCAGTCATTCCAACAACGGCAGCCCATTCTTTCCCTGGCCCAGAGAGTGGATCAGGAGATCCAGCTGTATAGAAGCCTAACCCCCATCCCCTGCAAGGATAACACCACCCTATGGTGGTGGAGCAAGAGAGAGACTCTGCCCCTGCTGTCAGGACTGGCTGAAAGCTTTCTGTGTGTGCAGGCATCCTCCACCCCGTCTGAGAGGGTGTTCTCCACAGCTGGAGAGACCATAAGTCCAGAAAGATCACGTATCCTTCCTGAAAAAGCAGATATGCTTATATTTCTCCAAAAGAATTGTTAATTCTCCATAGTTGATGGTTGCAGAATTGCACAGTGCACAGTTCCATTGGACTTGAGTTGATTGTATTTGTTGCTGGCTGATGTAGTTTTATTTTTGAGTGCTTAGCTCATATATACTTTTAACAAGGAGAGTGTAAATGTTACTGGACATTCTTGTGTAATTGCCACAGAATAATTTATGTTATACTTTGTTATTGCTACAGAAGAATATTTATTTTATTATTATTTTACATTTACAAATTTTTTTCTGGGGACCCCATCGAGGAGCCGTAGGCTGTGGATCTCTTAAGATCTCACTGTTTGGTTTGTAAGGTCATGCTACTCCTAAATTTCTATCTTGTTCAAAGATAAGATATAAAACAAAATTCTAAGCTAATCGACCTGTGTGTTCTCCTTTTTTAAAAATAAGAATCGATAGGAGAATCGATAAAGAATCAAATTGTTAAACAGAATCGAAAATGGAATCGGAATCATGAAAATCTTATCAATTCCCATCCATAGTGTTTACCTCAGGGTAACATGGTTTTACAATATATACTATTACCTATTTATTATATAGTTATACGATTATGTAGTCCTGAATCCAATGTTGTTTAAAGCTATCTAAGAAGTTGTCTTTCAGCTGTTAGTATAGATTTAACATATATTATTTTATTGTGAAATTTAGTTTGTAGCTACAGTACATATCGATACAAGTAGAGTACTGTTGTAACATTGATGTATTTTAACAAGCACAGTCTTAAGTTTAAAAAAAGTATTTTTGCATGTGGCTATAATTGTAAGAAAAATATTGAAATTATGCATTAATGATGCATTATCTCAAAGATGATTTGATGATGAGAGTTTACTAATAGTCTCAGACTTTACCTGAATTTATGAACAAAGCACTTAAGATAATTATCCTAGCTGTTGGACAACAAAAGGAATGGAGGAAGGAAAAAGAAGGTATTGAAATTTGAAATATCACCATGGAGTAGCAAGATTATGCATAAGTTGTAAGAGTGGGTGAAAACAAAACACGATTTAATGCTACAATTGACGGAAGGAACACTTTGAGCCTAATTCTAAGGCAAAATAATCTGCTAAGAAAATTACTTAATAGTAGATCACGGAGAGTCTAATAGGGCAATGAAAAACATATCACCTTACTGAAGCATCATAAAGAAGGGTTTTCTGCAAATGTTCATATATGTTTCTATAAAATTATTAATATTGCATAGCTGTACTACCTGGGCTCCTATGTTGGGCATTTAGATTATGGATAAAGAAGGTTACAAAATGGTCCATTGTAGAAAAATCCACATATACCACTTGGGATTTTATGTTATATTACATCATATCCTAACACTTTTGGTTTAACTGAATGTGTATTGTATTACCATTACTATACACTTAAAGTTAGGAAAGCATAAATAGAGCAATACCTTATCATCTAGGGTGCAGTTGTTTGTATTGCTACATTACAAATCTAATGTCCTGGTTTGAATCCCACACAAAGTTATTGCCAGTGTGAAATCTTTACATTTTAGCTGTATCCAAATTGCCTTTTCACCAGGTACTCTTTGTTTCTCACACATCCTAAATGCAAGCGTGTTAGGCAGATTGGCGATTCTAAATTAGCCCAGAGGGTTGGTATACGTGAGTCCAATCATGGGATTTTGTTTCTTCCATTGCTGGTTCTGGCCTTTTGTCTAATCAGAAAAAAAATATTTATTTTAAAACATGCTATCCCTAAGTTTGTGTTTCCAACATTCGATCCTCATAAGGGGATACAGAAGAGTGTACACCTGACGAGCCCCAATAAAGACAAAAGATGTGTTGTGTACTCTTGGTATTATTTGGCAGATACTGTATCACATATCTATGAGCTGCTTCTCACAACTGACAGGACGTGGAGGATGTTTGCCCACTGGCCAATCATCCACAAGCGCTTCTTGGTAGGTAACCACCTAAATAATCAGATTGCAATTCAGAACTAAGAATGTAATACTGTACTCTGATCTTCACCCTGTCAGATTAGTGAACCAGATGCAGAAGTGCGTACACCTGACAAGCCTCACACATGTCATGTACTCTTTGTATTATGTGGCAGATACTGTATCATGTATATATTTATGGAGACATTGGGGGACCATAGTAGTCTTGCAGTAAAATGTCAGGCAGGGTATTCCCTGCATGACATTTGCATGTTCTCCCCATGAGGTTTTTTTCCAGGTGCTTCAGTTTCTTCCCACAATCCAAACACATGCAGGAGAGCTAAATTGGTGTTGCTAAATTGTCTCTATCGTGTATTTATGTCTGTGTTCACCTTGTGTCTACCCTGTCGTTCCCGTCTTGCTTTGATATGCCCCACCTCCCAAATGTATTCAGCATGGTGACTGTGAGTTCTTAATGTCAGCTTGCCATTCTTTTTATTGACATGCGCCATTGTTAGAAGATAATCAACTGTTCATTTAGCATGATAGTGGTCATAATGTTTAATCTCATCAGTATATACTCAGCTCATCAGCACATAAATTTGCCATTTCTATAGGTGCTCCAACTTGATTATGTAATGCCAGCTCATTCTTTTGGTGTCTCATCCCCAGCTGATTTAACTGTCCCCAGCTCCCATTTCCAACTCTTTGCAATGCAGACAGACTCGACAAAACAGCTGTGTTGTATTCTCTCCTGCTTCAGTCATGCAGCCGGTGACAAGGGCACATCAGCAGGCTTTCGGAGCGCTGTGTTTTTAGATGTTGTGTGCTGTGCTGGCAGGTGGCACCACCGGGATGTTAAGTACTGTGCTGTAATGTGGTGCAACAGAGGTGTTCAACGCCGGTCAGCACTGATTGCTGGCACTGCAAGCTGCGTTCCAGGTCTGGATCTCAGCTTTGAGACTCTCCCTTCAGCAGTTCCTCACAACACCTCTACTACAATCTACCTGGTCCTTCCCTGCAAATTTTTACCACCAGCCCTGCATCTCACAGCTCAGGAAAAAAAAAAGAGAAAAATAGATTATGTGTGTATGTTCTTGTGTTAATTTGGCCAGTGCTCAATTGAAAAGGAGGTTGGTGACAACTAAAATACTTTATTTGAAATTGGAGTTGATCTGGTTACCATTGTGTTTGTGGTTTGGGGCTCAGAGATGCCCCCCTGTATTTACTATATATCTGTCTATAATGATATGTGCAAAGATTTACAACAACAACAGTTCATTTTTATATCCACTTCAGAACTGGACAACTACATTTTATCTGTATATTCAAAATGTTTTCAGACTACCGTAGTACCTTCGACTGCATATAATGGTTGATATATTCTCCTCTTATTATTTTTGATATATTCTGCATTTTTTATTTAAATAATAAAGTTTTATTCTACATTGGTTACAGAAATCATAATCCCTAGAAGAATCTTTGAGACCATGTAAGTCTGCTTTGAATTAAATTTAGTTTCCCAAACCAATTTTTTGATGGAGTTCTTTCAAAGAAGATTATGCAAATAAACAAAGTGTAATATTAAATGATACAAAGCATGCCTACACCGTCAACTTGTATGAAAGTGCATTTGCTTCAGGTAGGTCATTTTAAAAGTACTTAAACACGGTCTCTGCTGACTTTATAACATCAGATTTCAAACGATATTCGCATTTGAAAATTTATAATACAATTATTTTGAATTGCATAGCATAGTACCATTGGGAATTATATGGCCAAATATGCATCCTCAGCTTTCTTAGCTGAGTTTATTTCACATTGAATTTTTTTTCTTTAAAGCACAGTTCATAGGCTTTATTATTTTGCCCTGTCTGGACTAATCACCTTTTTTGAACACACTGGTGACTCTAAGTTCATGTTCGGTTTGAGGGGCTGGGTGAATGAGCATCAGATCTTTAAACTGTATTTTTTTCCTAACACCGATAAATAAGGTTAATTCATAAAATAACAATATACATAATTATAAATGTGGGGTATAAACCATTTGCTGTATATGTACTGGATATACTGAGCGGGATGGCCCTTTTTAAAGTTGCTTGAGCCAAACTGAACTAGCACAGTTAGAATGAAAATGCTCTCAGCATTGCTTGAGCCTTTATATACTTATCACCTTTTGACTTTCCAACGTGCATGCAGAAATAATGCTGCATGCTGCTACTTTTTCTCTTCAGCAGTTTTCTTCAGAAGCGGCCAGCAGATGAACTGTTTCTTATAAGCCAGACCTTTCAGTGCATTTAGACAGATATGATATGGAAAGGGGGTTAAGACAGTCAAAACACAATTTATAAAATCTATTGTTACTTCACTCTTATAATAGAATACTCATTTTTAATACACTAAAATTAATTTCTTCTACTTTTTATGAAGTTTATTTTTATTTAAAATATCTCTGTACTTTATAAAAGCCAAATGTCTCTCTATTATAAAAAAAAAAAAAACTTGGGACAAGATGTGATCTTTTGAAGAGAGACAGATTAGAAGAGAGACAGAGAGACATTTTCACGTCCCACGGCGCAGTCAAGTCGCAGATGGTGACCTTGGCAAGTCACGACCTACTTACAAACATCTTCAAACAAGATCACGGTCAAATAACCTCTCAGTTGTTGGCACGCCCTATTTACAACCATTTTCAAACAAGACCACGGTCATCTAACCTCTCAGTTGTTGGATAGAACTTCAAAAACGACTAAGCGAATAAGAAAGAGCAGCATGTTGAAAAAACAGACCCAAAAGCATTCGTTCAAGCAACAGATATGACTAAGGCGGGCTTTTATTGCCGAAAAGATAATCGGCATGAACAACACACTTATCACGGAAAGAAAGATGGTAAAATTGTGATGCTCAGTAATAAAAAGATTGTACCATATAACCATTATTTGCTCAAATGATTTGATTGTAATATTAATGTCAAGTATTGTGCCTCGATTATGAGTATTAAGTACATCTACAAATACATTCATAAAGGGCATGCTAGAGTACGCGTAACTTTATCGACAGAACAGTCTCAGGATGAAGTTCAAGCATATTTAGATACTCGGTGTGTCAATGAAATAGAAAGCGGATGGTATTTAATGGAGTTGCCAATGCATGGTCGAAGTCATTCTGTTGAATTATTACAGATTCATTTACCAGGTCAGAATATGATTCAATTTAAAGAGGGCGAAGAAGCAGAAGCTTTAGAGGTAGCGAAAAATAGAAATACAAAATTATTGGCTTATTTTGAACTAAATAAAACATGTAAATGCAAAAGCATACATACGCGCAAATTACTCTACATGTGGCATCCAAGAAAAATTCATTGCAAAAGTGTTGCTTGATTAAATATTGTATCACCAAAAGATATAGAACAGTTTCATTTTAAATTGTTGTTATGTGAATTGAAAGGAGCAACATCATATAAAGATGTTCTAACTATAGATGGAATTACGTATGGTACCTTTCAAGAAGTGGCACGAATAGCTGGGTTATGTAAATCAGACGACTATATGTTTGAAATGATGTCTGATGCCACTTCTGTAATGATGCTTGGCAAATTAAGAAACTTCCGTCATAATAAAGTACACGAAGGTGAAGTTGATGCTTTACAATTATGGGAATCGTTCAAAGGACCATTATCCGAAAAGTCAAATGAACAAATGGATCTTTTGATCATCAAAGAAATGTTAGAAGCAGAAGATTTAACGATGCAGCAATCTGAGAATCAGAGGTAAAGAAAGAGATATCAGCAGATGAAAAATTTAACAGTGGAAGACCATAAAAAATGATATCAGGAAATGTACTCACAATTAAATGATGAACAAAGATCAATTTTCGACACAATTCAAAAATGTCTACTCTGAGAAATTAGGCACCGTTTATTCTTCATTATTGGAAAGAAACACTTATGCAAAAACGTTACATCGATAGTGTGGACAGATATCGCAGCAATTCTTCCATATGGTAAAACGGCTCACAAAACGTTTAAGCTACCTTTAAATATCACAGATGATAAAGTTACATTGAAATGGAAAAAGAAAATGAAACAGAAAATGCAAAAGAACAAAATATTTGTTTGGGAGGAAGCATCAATCATACCACAAAGAGTATTAAATGTAATTGACTCAACGTTTCAGGACGTTTTCGGATGTGAACAACCATTTGCAGGTAAAACCGTTATACTGGGAGGCAACTTTAAAAAAGTTCTACCAGTAGTCAAGAAAGGAGGCCGAAGACAGATTTATGATGGTAGTACATATTCCGTGAATAATATTAGACACAAAAGAAGATCTTGATATGCCATTCTTATGAAAATGTTTACAGTGAGAATAGCTTTTGCTATGACAATTAACAAATCACAGGGACAAATATTTGAAAAAGTCTGTTTATTTATAAGAGAGAAAGAAACAATATTCTCTCACGGGCAGTTATACATTGCGTTATCATAATGTAAGACCACACAAGGAATCAAAATTCAATGCGATCTTGGAGAAAAGTTAATTCCAAATATTGTTTTTACCGAAGTTTTAAAGTAAAAGTGAACATAATGCATATGTAACAATTCCCATGAAAAAACAATCTCTTTAAATTGTATTTCCGAAAAAAACCCGGGGGTTGGAGAGCGAAGAGAGCAGGAGGTGGAACCCCCTAGTTTTTAACATCAAAATCTTTGAGATGATTCCTAGCTTTCTGTCATGTTACTTTGTTTTGTGATGCTGAAATGTTAAATAATGTAAATAAATTATGCTACCACCTACTGTGCCTCTTCAGGTGTGCAAGCAAGGATGGGTCATTTTGCACCCCTTTGTGCTAAAATCTGTGAGAGAATTGATAGTTCAAAATAAACACCACTTAATGCAAGATTGCAGAGAATTTAGGTCTTTCAACATCTACAGTACATAATATTGTGAAAAGATTAAGATAATTCAGGGACATTTCAGTGCGTAAAGGGCAAGGTCAGAAACCACCGTTGAATGTGTGTGAGCTTTGAGCCCTGAGGTGTGCATTGCCTAAGAAACCATCATGCTACTGTGACAAATATATCCATCTGTGCTTGGGAGTACTTCAGGAAACCATTATCACATAACGCAGTCTGTCATTGGATCCAGAAATGCAACTTGAAACATAAGGAGGAAGCCATACGTAAGCACTATGCAGAAACACTGGTGAGTTCTCTGGTCCCGAGTTCATCTCACATAGACTGAAAAGACTATGGTACCATGTGCTGTGGTCATAGGAGCCCACATTTCAGCCTGCTGCTGGGAAAATTGGGCATTGAGTTCTCCATGCCAAAGATGAAAATAATAATAGATTTTGATAAATGTTTATGCACCTAATGTTGATGATAAGTAATTTATACAAAATTTATTTGCATCCTTTCCCAATCTGAACACTCATAAAGTTGTAATGGCTGGGGACTTTAATTGTGTTTTAAATCCTCTTTTAGATAGGACTTCCATCACAGGGGGAACGGCATCTAACACTGCAAAGATAATTACAAAGTTTATAACTGATCACAACTTATCATATCACTGGAGGTTTTTAAACCCAAATTCAAAAACATATTCTTTCTACTCACCAGTACATCATTGCTACTCAAGGATTGATTACTTCTTTATAGACAATAACTTCTTGCCTAAGATTGAATCTTGCAAATACGATGCTATTGTTATTTCGGACCATGCACCTATGATCTTGGAGCTGAAATTACTAAGCCCCATACACTCACCCCGCTTCTATTAGCTGACGAGAATTGTACGGAATTTATATACAAACAAATCAAATTCTTTCTAAAGACAAATACATCCCCAGAGATCTCTGCAGGAATACTCTGGGAAACTCTTAAGGCCTTCTTAAGAGGACAAATTATCTCATATCTTTCCCACAGAAATAAATCCAAAACCAAGAAAGTAGCAGAGATAAAAAGCGAAATTACTAAAATAGATCAAGAACATGCCAGACTACCAAGCGAGACTCTACATAGGAGGAGGCAGGCTCTACATTCAGATTTACAAATCCAGACATCAATACTATGAAGATGGAGAGAAAGCTAATAAGCTTTTAGCTCAACAAATTCACAAGCAAGAAGTGCGCAACGCAATCTCGGTAATCACTAACACGAACGGAGATAAAATCATCGAACACAAAAATATAATGCACAATTTAAGAGACTACTATAAATCCCTATATACTACTGTTTAAAGAAGACAATACACAATCTAATGCATTTCTGGATACATTACAGATACCACAAATAGACGCTTGTAGTGTGGAGGAACTTGATAAACCTCTGGCATTATCAGAATTACTAGATGGTATAAAGTCACTCCAAGGCGGAAAAGCAGCAGGCCCTGATGGCTACCCTGCAGAGTTTTACAAGAAATTCTCCACTCAGCTAGCTCCCTCCTATTAGCAACATTTACAGAAGCCAGAGATAACCAATCTGTTCCTCAAACCTTTCGCCAAGCACTAATCACTGTTTTTCCAAAACAAAATAAGGACTTATTACAATGTGCATCATACAGACCAATTTCACTTCTGAATAACGACGTTAAAATACTCTCTAAAATCATAGCTAGAAGGATGGAGAAAGTGCTCCCTCGTAATATCACAAGACCAAACTGGATTTATTAGGGGCCGCACTTATCTTCAAATCTTCGACGCCTGTTTAATGTAATATACTCACCAACTAAATCAAACACCCCAGAAATATTACTATCATTGGATGCAGAAAAAGCATTCAAATGATTGAATGGAAATACCTTTTACTACATTGGAGAAGTTTGGGTTTGGCCGAACATTTGTGCATGGATTAAATTACTGTATACTAACCCAGAAGCTTCAGTTTGCATCAACAACATTTGCTCAGACTACTTTAAACTAGAGCGTGGCACTAGACAAGGATGCCCTTGTCACCACTGCTGTTTGCATTGCCATTGAACCACTGGCAATACATTGTCAAATACTGATCAGATAAAGGGGATTAGCAGAGAAGGACTGGAACAGAAAATCTCATTATATGCAGATGATATGGTACTGTATATATCGGACCCAGAAAATTCTGTGCCTGCAGTCTTAGCAGCACTCACAGAATTTCAAAAGATCTCTGGTCTCAGAATTAATCTGAATAAAAGTGTACTCTTTCCAGTGAATTCTCAAGCATATAATATTAGATTAGACACCCTACCTTTTATCATTGCAGAACAGTTTAAATACCTAGGGTAAACATCACAAGTAAACATAAAGCTCTATATCAGCAAAATTTCGCAGTCTGCATGGAAAAAATTAAACAAGACTTGCATAGATGGTCAACCCTTCATCTCACACTAGCTGGAAGAATTAACACTGTTAAGATGAATATTCTTTCTAAGCTCCTTTTTTATTTCAAAACATCCCAATATACATTAATAAATCATTCTTTAAGCAATTAGATTCAACAATAACCTCATTTATTTGGAATTCAAAACATCCACGCATCAAAAGGACCCTACAAAGACAAAAGGCAGAAGGTGGCATGGCTCTACCTAACTTCCAGTTTTATTACTGGGCAGCAAATATACAGGTGATAAGAACCTGGACACAAATAGAAGAACATACACAGGCTTGGACCGCAATAAAAGTAAAATCCTGCAGTACTTCTTTGTATTCCTTGCTCTGTGCTCCAATAAACACACGTTATCAGCAATACACTCACTTAGAATCTGGAACCAATGTAGAAAGCATTTTAAGACGGAGAAGTTTCTATCTGTCGCACCTCTGCAAGAGAACCTCCTCTTTCAACCTTCACAAACATATGCAGTTTTTAATATCTGGAAAAATTTGGAATTAACTTGCTTAGAGATCTTTATATAGACAACGTCTTTGCATCCTATGAACAATTACATTCCAAATTTAACATTCCAGCTACACATTTCTTTCACTATCTTCAAATCAGGAACTTTGTTAAACAGAACCTTCCAGATTTTCCTCATCTTGCACCCTCATCCATGCTGGAAAAATATTGCTCAATCTCAAGGACTTAGACTCCATCTCTACAATATATAAAATCATTTTACAATCCCTCCTTTCAAAGATCCAAGAGGACACTGGGAAAAGATCTCTCAATTAATATATCAGAAAAGGAGTGGAAAGTAGCAATGCAGAGAATTCACTCGAGCTCCATATGCGCAAAGCATACAATTATACAACTCAAAATTATATATCGAGCACATCTGTCTCGACTAAAACTCTCAAAATGTTTCCAGGGCATGATCCAACCTGCGAACGCTGTATCCAAGCCCCAGCCTCACTAGGTCACATGTTCTGGGCCTGCACCAAATTAACATTATTCTGGACAAAAATTTTTAATTACCTTCAGACAGCCTTGGACTCACAATCCCTCCTAACCCATTAACAGCTGTGTTTGGGGTTCTTCCAGAGGGCTTAAAGTGGAGAAAGACAAACAAATTGTGATTGCATTCACTACACTTTGCACGCAGACTCATTCTGATAAACTGGAAGAACCCAAACTCTCCTCTTTAAGTCAGTGGGAAACCGATGTGTTATATTATTTGAAATTGGAAAAAATCAAATACTCAGTTAGAGGATCTACAGACTTTTTCAAAACATGGCAGGATCTAATCAGTAATATTTTAAAATAAGTTCATAAAGCACAGAGAATTTATTAATTTAGGTATGTTTACAAGCCTTAAATTTACACGTTTGGCTTGCTCTCTCTCTCAGGGTGGGGATCGATCTGTTCTTAACTAATTTTTCTTTTGTAAAAACTCGATTGCTTTTTATGGATTGTAATAAAATTAATAAAAAAAAAAAAAAAAAAAAAAGAAAATAACCATCCAGATTATTAGTGAAAGGTGCAAATGCCAGCATCTGTGATTGTATGGAGGTGCAAACAGCATGGGTGAGTTGCATGTATGCGAACTACTGCAATTAGTATATTCAGTTCCAAAACAATTAAAATGTGTTATTAAAAGTAAAGGAGATGTAACACAATGATAAACATGCCTCTGTCCTAATGTTTGTTGAGTTTGTTGCAGCCATTAAATTCTAAATGTGTTTATATTTACAAAATTCAGTTAAGTTGTTCAGTAAAAGTATTGAAAATCTTTTCTTTGTACTTTTGTAAGTTGAATAAAGTTTAATGTGACATGTCACAGATTTTTGTTTTTTATTGCATTTTGGAAAATATTCCAACTTTTCTGGAAATGGGATTTGTACTTGGTACACTTTGAGAATTTTGACATATATGCACTTTCTGTTGCTACCACAAGAGGGTGCCAGAAAGCCCTAAACCACAGTCCCAGCAATATACCACACGTGTAATAGAATACAATAAAAGACTTTTATTCCTTTTTCAGGCACCTTCTAACAATCCTCTTGTCTCATTACAGTAATAATAATAAAAACAAGTCACAAACTATCCAATAAATGATCTGCTGGGTCTTCTTATCCTTCCTCATCCTTCACCTCCACTGAGTATTGCCCTGTGTAGCAGAGGGCTTCCTTTTATGTCGGACCCAGGAATCTGGTATCATTCTGTCCCCTCTAGGAAGCACTTCTAGGTCATAAACAAAGTAGAGTGGACCTCCCCCAACAGTGCCCTCTACTGATTCCAAGGGCCCCTTACAGGGCTCCATTTCCCTAACACCCCTGCAGGTGTCCAAATTGGGCTTTTACACAAGGACCACTGTCACCTAGCGTATGGGGAATGGACCCACTCCCAGCCTCTGGCTTCCTCTGGGCTCTCCATTATTTTATACCTGCTGGTCATGATATAATCTTTCCACCCAGCTGGCCAATGACGTTTCTCTCAGGCCTCCCACCTGCCTGTTCATATGCCACACTGTGTAGATAGGTTTGGAAGTTTTTATTGGTATACTAAAGAAATTTTGAATGTGTGGCTTTGGGAGAGGTGATGGTGGATGGAGCCAAATTGCTATTTATAAATGTAGACTCAGGTTTAGGATACAGAGTAGTAACATATAATCGGGCAAATTTAAATGTAAAGACATAGTCAATTTGTAAAAACCTAACAACAAAATCAGTTCATTGATTTTTCATATTGACAATAAACTATAAATGTGTTGTTTATATGTGCAGTATACTGTATACTATTAAATGTTGAAGAATTTTGATTTGATAAATAAAAGAGATCTACCACTGTATACTGGACCATGCTGTCTGGTAAAACATACACAAAGACATCACATCAGCCAAGTTAAACAATACTCAACAGGAGACTATGGAATTAACACAATTTTGAGTCACCATTTTAATTCACGCACATCTTTAGGATACAAGTTGTTTGAGAGTTATGTAAATGCAGAGAATATTATCTACTTCACGCAGACTGAGTTTTTTTCAATTCTAACAGCTTCAGAGAGGTGATGATTTCAAATCATATCCCAGGCAATGGCTGTGATTTTGTCAATTTGGAACATGCAGTGGAATCAGGGAATGAGATTAATCTTTAACAAAGGAAAACGTAATCAATCATGACTAAAACTACCAAGTTGATTTTTTATCTGTCTCATAATTTGAAATCCCCCACTGCATAAAAATTGTTTATGTTGCCAGTTTTACACTAAACATGCAGTTTCTACCATTATAAGGTGCATGACGTTTTAAGAAAATGTAGACCACACAAACACTCTTCTTCTTTCGGCTGCTCCCATTAGGGGTTACCACAGCAGATCATATTTTTCCATATCTTCCTGTCTTCTGCATCTTGTTGTGTCACACCCATCACCTGCATGTCCTCTCTCATCACATCCGTAAACCTTATCTTAGGCCTTCCTCTTTTCCTCTTGCCTGGCAGCTCTATCTTTAACATCATTTTCCCAAAATAACCATTATCAATCCTCTGCACATGTCCAAACCAATGCAATCTCACCTCTCTGACTTTATCTCCCAACCGTCCAAGCTGAGCTGACCCTCTAATTTTCTAATTTCTCATCCTGTCCATCCTCGTCACACCCAATGTGAATCTTAGCTTTTTTAACTCTGCCACCTCCAGCTCTGTCTCCTGCTTTCTGGTCAGTGCCACCCTCTGTAGATCTTCCCTTTCATTCTTGCTGATAGCCGTCTGTCACAAATTACTCCTGACACTCTTCTTCACCCATTCCACCCTGCCTGCACTCTCTTTTTCACCCCTCTTCCACAATCCCAATTACCCTGTACTGTTGATAACAAATATTTAAACTCATCCACATTCGCCAACTCTACTTCCTGCATCCTCACCATTCAACTGATCTTCCTCTCATTCACACACATGTATTCTGTATTATTCCTACTGACCTTCATTCCTGTCCTCTCTAGAGCACATCTCCACCTCTCCAGGGTCTCCTCAACCTGTGCCCTACTCTCACTACAGATCACAATATAATCCGCAAACATCATAGTCCAAGTGGACTCCTTTCTAATCTCATCTCTCAACCCGTCCATCACCATTGCAAATAAGAAAGGGCTCAGAGCCGTTCCCTGATATAATCCCACCTCCATGTTGAATGTACCCGTCACTCCTACCGCAGAACTCACCACTGTCACACATCACTCGTACATATCCTGTACAACTCTTACAAACTTCTCTGCCACTCCCGACTTCCTCATACAACTCCTCTCGAGGCACCCTGTCATATGCTTTCTCCAGGTCCAGAAAGGCACAATGCAACTCCTTCTGGCCTTTTCTATACTTCTCCATCAACACCCTTAGAGCAAACATTGCATCTGTTGTGCTCTTTCTTGACATGAAACCATACTGCTGCTCATTAATCATCACCTCCCTTCTTAACCTAGCTTCCATTACTCTTTCCCATAACTTCATGCTGTGGCTCATCAATTTTATCCCCCTGTATTTACTGCAGCTGTGCACATCCTCCTTATTCTTAAAAATCGGTACCAGTACACTTCTTCTCCACTCCTCAGGCATCCTCTCAGTTTCCAAGATTCCATTAAACAATATGGTTAAAAACTCCACTGCCAAATCTCCTAAACACTGCACCTGCTGCACATCTTTCCCAGCTCGGTCTCTCTGTCTAGCCCATCAGTACAGGTCCTTTCCTCCCTCTTTAGTGTCCAACCTCTCATACAACTCATGTGGTCGCTGAAAGTCAGAAACGACAGGGGACAGACACCAATGTAAAGCAAAAAACAATTTCTTTATTCTTGGTGAGCAGCGAGGCTGCAGCACCTGTCAGCTCAGTTTGCTACAGGCAGCCAGCCTGCCAGCAGGAAGTCTGTCCTTAATTTATACCCAAGCTTATTTACAAGACTAAAAAGAGGAAGCGCGGCAGTTCATTTTGAGGTCATACATAGATTGCTATAGCCTGTGTTCACATCCTGGATTGAAACGTGCAAATGAGCACAGTGTTTGTTACAGATAAAAGAGTTGTCAGCACATTCACAGTCTTGGGCAATACACCTCTGCTAGCTTGCATGTACATAAGTCCAGTTATAGTAAGTTTGTCCTAATGGTCATAGGGTGTATGCAACTTCAGCAGATTTAGACAATGCTCACTTCCTTATTCTTTTTGTACGCACATAGCTTATACAATATCAAGGGTTACATAAAGGTTAGTTCAGTACATTACATTAGTTACAAAGAAATTACATTCTTATAGCTTTAGTATCTGCATTAGATTACATTTGTTCGGTTAGCTTAGCACATCCTTATTTACAGTAATACATAAGTGTCACGCTTCTTATAGTTCTATTAGCACCATACTTTTATTATTTGGAAAGGCTGAAGCACCTTAATTTTAAATGTTCTTTCTCACTCATTATACGCGTTTTTTTTAGCCTTCTCCACCTCTCTCTTCACCTTGTGCCTTATCTCCTCGTACTC
This sequence comes from Polypterus senegalus, assembly GCF_016835505.1. Taxonomy (NCBI): domain Eukaryota; kingdom Metazoa; phylum Chordata; class Cladistia; order Polypteriformes; family Polypteridae; genus Polypterus; species Polypterus senegalus. The sequence continues at coordinate 46,635,489 of NC_053163.1, forward strand.
TTGTCTACTTTCTGCATCTCTCTGATTATCCCACTTCTTCTGTGCCTTCCTCTTCCTCTGTATACTCTCCTGTATTTCCTCATTCCACCACCAGGTTTCCTTTTCCTCCTTCCTCTGTACAGATTTCACGCCAAGCACTCTTCTTGCTGTCACCCTTACTACTTCTACTGTAGTTGCCCAGATATCTGGTAACTCTTCATTGCCATCCAGTGCCTGCCTTACCTCCTCCCTAAACTCAACCTTGCAGTCTTCCTTTTTCAACTTTCACCATTTGATCCTTGGCTCTGCCCTCACTCTCCTCCTCTTCTTGATCTCCAACGTCATCCTACAAACCACCATCCTATGCTGTCTAACTACACTTTCCCCTGCTACCATTTTGCAGTCTTTAATCTCCTTCAGATTGACTCTTCTGCATAGGATATAATCCACCTGTGTGCATCTTCCTCCACTCTTGTATGTCACTCTGTGCTCCTCCCTCTTCTTAAAATATGTATTCACTTTTTTCAAATAAGTCAAACAATTTGTTGTCCATTTAAAATTTTACTTACAATTTTTCTTATGAGAACTATTCACGTTTGTTAATTGGTCTGATTCTGACATTTTGATTCTTGTTATGATTCCTGACATGTACCCTTTGCTGTCACCACAGAATTTGGCCATTCACAACCCTGAACTGGAGTCTGAGAATGGCATTTCAAGTTATGTTATTGATCGTTTTATTAGTCTTGCCATTTCATGTTTAGCATAGTGGTAATTAATGGTCTTACCTTCTTGTCCAGTGGTATACTGTGAAGTATGTGGAGAAGAAGAGGCCCAGAGGGAGACAGTTAAATAATACTGAATAATTCTTGGGTAAAGAATAAAGTAACCAATCAATAAAAAGCAGTAGCTTTAGTATTTCCTTAAAGCACCAAAAACCAAAGATTATTTTTTACGTAAATCGACTTTTTATCCTTAATATAAAGCTACATGTCCCTAATTATGTCACTGATAAGAAATTTTTAGCTGCTTGCAGATCACCAAGGGGAACATGTTTTTCACTAGAAATCCAGCCTTACCAAGGTGTTTAATTTAATCGTGAATAGATTGGAGAAAACCTAGATAATGCTTCTGATATACAGTAATAGCATCAAGCAGCCATCTTAGATCCGGTTACAGAACAGTGCAGTAGAGTAATGTAAAACATCCAGTGCAAGCCAGCATCACTGTGATTAGAGTCATTTTTAATCTTATTTTTATTTAAGATAAATCGGGTATCACTAATGTCGTTCTTTATTAACCCTACACTAAAATCCCCCATGATTTTGCATTTTTATTGTACATGATTTTAAATTTAGGGATTTGAAGGTATCACTCTAGTTGATAAGTATGTAACTGGCATTCTATTATTTTCTTTGTTCCTATATGTTATTATCATAATTCATGGTTTTCAATGAATGTTAATCAGTTTCTACTTTGTTTTCTATGTATTTTAGAAAATGTGTACCTTTTTTATGAAGTAATTTGTGGTCAGTAACTTGTGAAATCTGTTTGTTTTTACCTGAGAATTTATTCACAATGCTTTATGCTTGCATTCAATTAAGAGCTCTGTACAAAATAAGTTGTATTAAACTGTTGTATAATAATTGTGTTATTCGTAGAAAGGCAAGCACTATTATTAAAGACCCCATACATTCTGCAGTCACTTCTTCTTTCAGGCGAATTCAAGGCCATTGCCATTTTTTCGTAGATTGAGGGAAAGTTTCTCTTCCAAGGCTGTAAATTTACTGATCTGCCAATCATAACAAATACTATATCATAAATACACTGTTATATACAGTAAACACAAATGCTAGCATACAGTATATAATATATATGTGGCACTTTATGTATGCTTTTTTGTTTGTACTTTTGTTAGTATTGCATTATTGCCACTGTTCTGTGGAGACAGGCTAGTAAGAATTTCAAAAATGAACTTCGTTCAATCAACAGGAAAGACGAGTTGGCTTGAAAAATTCAAGTTTTAATTTATAGTAGCATTCTTGATAAAATTTTAATGCTGTAGTAATTTCCTGTTGGACTTTAAGAAGTCTCTTTAGCATCATATATACAGCAAATGCATTTTTAAATTACTGTAATGACATTTTACACTCAAGAATAGAATTAAGTCATATTGAATATTTTGCATTGGGTTTTTGCTATTCTCATTTTGTGTTTGATAGCACTTTGTACTCTGACATTTCTATTCTTCTAAAACAAAATTCTATATGGTATAGGTAACCTTTGTATTTTTCTGCACAGACATGAAAAATACTTTCTGGGTTATCTAGATATTCTTTGTGTACTTTATACTCTGAATTTCGGAAATTGTGTCTAAATCTATAGAGCGTGTATCTTATTTTAGATGAGATATCTTTATATTGTTTCATATTTTCATGTAGTTAATACATTTCAATGTAATGTATTTAAGTGTAATATTTAATGAGACCATACATATGATAGGCAAGTTTTATTTGACACTTGGTCAAATGTGTAGGTGTTAAACACTTAGGAATATAATTTACAGAGAAATTATACATAGTGATAAGCAACAGTGATAATACATAGTATGCTCTATGTGACCTAAAATGGGTAATTAAAAAGTTCCAATAAAATCATTAATTAAAAAAATGCTGAGCCTTTACAATAAAATCCTTCTCTGCATAGTTTACACATACAGCAATTAATGAAGGATCACAAAAGGAATTTTAATTTGGAGACATGCAGTTTATTTGGCATTCAACGGATAGTCAGATAGCAATGAATATAAATGTTGCCATCTTTTTAGGAAAAAAGGAAAATGCTGCATACAGCACACTCTTTTTAATTTCTATGTACTCTTCCTTCATGGTCGATAATCTAAAAGTTGTTAAGGTGAATTCATAATCATGTATGGAATCTGCTACTAAATGTTCAATTGTTTGTAAGCTGATGAGCCCCTGAGGAGAAATGGAGTTTAGTTTTCTTTTTCTGGAAATCAACCAGGTGTGCACCAGATGTAATTTTGTGCACATGAGATGCTGTTGTATTCATACCACATACTCCCGTGAGCTCATGACAGTTTTTTTTACTTTTTGATGTTTGGTTGGTTTTGTTTTACAATTTAGCAGTGGCACAGTGTACTTGCTTGTTTTGTGGAACTAGAAAGAGAATCTAATTTGAGTGAGCCATGTGCCAATGTGGCTTTCTTACTGACTCCTATAATTTCTAGGTTTCCCTAACAAAATGTTTATATTTTAAGAAATGGCATCAAGTGGATCATATCTTTAACCTAACCAAGAATTTAATTTGCATTTTGTTTATTGAGTGTTTAATATGTTCAGTTTATGCATAACATTAAAATTGTTACTAGCATTTGCACCAGATATTAATTTATGATATTTCTTCAGGTTCCGCCTAGCAAAATATGTTAACATTATTGCTGTATAAATAACATATTGTGCATAATCCTGATTTCATTGCAATATAGCATGTTTACGTTTGTACTTGTATTATGGCAGGAATGTAAATGGCAAATGTAGGTGAACTTTGATTATGAGCATAGAAAATGGCTCTTTCAAAATTATGGAATTTCTTTAAGGACCAAATCAAAAGAGTACTTGTAATCCAGCAGGGGTTAAAACGTCAAATTAAACACATGTCACATCAGAAACACCAAGGTCATGTAATAAACAGGACCAAGAAGTCTATGGAACAAATGAGGAAAGCAGACACAGAGAGGTGGTAGGTGCAAAAAAAACAACCAACAATTATTGCACACTTTAAAAGTTTTATATAAATAAAAATTATGAAATTATAAAATCAGACATTACAAAGTGCACTTCATTTCTTCAGTGAAAAATAAATAGAATTATATGTGTGGAATAAATGTTGATGACAAGTGCCACAACTTTAAAAAAATAAATTGTACACACCCTTTTGTTTTATGTACAATCAGGAAGATTCAAAACATTTAATCCATAAAGGTACTCCTTGAAATCCTACACCCTGACATTTGTCACTGGTTATACATTTCTTTTTCCTTCAACATATTCAAAAAAGGAATACCGGCTTTATCCAAACTAATAAGTTTTTGAATGTAATTTCTTAAAAAAGATTTGCTAATGTATGTGGGGATGTTTTAAAATAGGAACAGAAGCTTAGGGAGGATGTTCATCTTGACAGTGTTAATTCTCCCTGCTAAAGTAAGATGGAGGTTAGACCATCTGTGCATGGCTTGTTTAATTTTGTCCATGCAAACACAAAATTTTGTTGAAAAAGAGCTTTATATTTACTTGTGCTGTTGACCCCTAAGTATTTAAAACTGATTTGCAATGATGAAAGGGAAGGTGTCCGATCTAATGTTGTTGGCTAGAGAATTTACTAGACAAAGCACACTTTTGTTCAAATTAATTTTGAGTCCAGATATCTTTTGAAACCCAGAAGTTTGTGGGTTTAATATACCATAATAATAATAATATACCATCCATCCATCCATCTTCCAAACCGCTGAATCTAAACACAGGGTCACGGGGGTCTGCTGGAGCCAATCCCAGCCAACACAGGGCACAAGGCAGGAACCAATCCTGGGCAGGGTGCCAACCCACCGCAGGACACGCACAAACACACCCACACACTAAGCACACACTAGGGCCAATTTAGAATCGCCAATCCACCTAGCCTGCATGTCTTTGGACTGTGGGAGGAAACCGGAGCGCCCGAGTAAAGTACCATATCATCTGTATATAATGAAATTTCTCTGAAAATCCCCTTTATCTCTGATGCATTCTGAAAGTGAACAGCCAATGGCTCAATGGCAACTGCAAAAAGCAGCGGTGACAAGGGGCATCTTTATCTAGTATCACATTCTAGTTTGAAGCAGTTGGAAATAATGTTGTTAATACAAATTGAAGCTTCTCGACTGGTATACAATAGTTTCTTCCATGCACATATGTTCGGGCCAAACTCAAATTTGTGCAAAGTGGTGAAAAAATCACTTCTATCATAGATGGTCAAATTGTATGTCTTTCTAGTAGCAAGTTGACTGGTGCACAATATGAATGATATACAATTTGACAACTGTGATGAAAACTGTATGTTTATGCTTGCAGAACATTTTATGTGAGGACATGTTTGTTAAGTAAAACAAAATTAATATAAAATATGACAAAAACTAAAATTTAATTCCTGAAAAAATAAATTTGAATAAAAACGAAAAACTAAAAATTCAAACTAGAAAATAGTGAAAACTAAATCCAAATAAAAGCTAAAAGTCGAATGAAAAAGTAAATAAGAACTAAAACTAACAAATATTTTAAAACTAGGAAAACACTGAGTGCAGGATGCATGCCCATAGTAGCACTGACGTCTTGTTGCAAACCACCTCTTCAGCCTAGTGCTTAAATGATTACACCATCCGCATCTCTGCCATTCATTTAATTTAAATCCTTTTGACATCAATGCTTTATTAAAATAGTTTTCCTAACCAAGACCTAATTAAACATTCATTTGATTTTATTTTGGAAATTCATATTGAAAAGTGCCCGCCCAAAGAAATGCAAATGACCACTTTAAGATTCGGATCGGGCAGTGGGTCTGCAAATGATCTAACGTATGCGCTGTAACCTAATTTGACAACTGATTGACAAGCTGTCTCATAATATTTTTACATGGTGTACTCTTAAGTCTGAATTTACATTTTGTTTTTATTAGGCAATAAGTAATAGTAAAGTAATTTCACAATTTTTTTTTTTGCTGTTTTTAATATGAGTTTCAAAAAGTCTGAAGTTGGTTTCTTGCAGACAACAAGATAGTATTGTTAAAGTACTATTATAACTGCACTCTGATTGCCCTAGCATGTTCAAAGCATGACATGTCCTGTGGCTCTTTTGCCCTTAGTACACGTTTCTGACACCAGGGGAGATTCCTTCATTTAGTTGATTGTAATGTAGTTGTGATCATTTCGATCGAGAGAGGCCATATTGACGGAAGAATGTGTGTTCGATATTTTAAAAATGTGCTGGTTTCTGAGCATTCTTGAACCTGTGGTTGAAAACCCAGAAGATTTGATTGGATTCATAAATTTTGGCCAGCTTTTTCTTTAGTTAGAGAACACTTTCATTGTACCAAACACTTGCATTAATGAGACTGTAGATGAACAACTGCGCATACCCTGTTGTTCATCTGATTCAATTGTGATAGATGCCATCGAGTTCATCTTAAAAGAACATAACTGTAATTTAGATTCATCTGTCATTTTATGATTTGGTGCAAAACTTGTGTAAATTACACCCTATAAGTTCAGCTTTTAAGTCAGATTTATCTATTCCTTGTCCATTTAAGAGATGCAAGTTTTTGAAAGACATTTTTCAGTTGTTGAATCAATAGAGCATATGTTCAATAGAACATCCTGGATCCTGTCCTGGATAAGTTGGTTTTGAATATAGATAAATGGACATCTTTTATGAAAATACTGTATGTCTTTTTCATGAAAATTCAAAGTCTGTCTTTTTCTTTACATCCTTGACTTTGATGTGTGTAACCATCATGGCACAAAGTGTCAGCTGCGCACTGGATGTTTGGAAATGTTCCCATACAATCAATGAATCAATCAATCCATCCATTATCAAACCTGCTATATCCTAACCACAGGGTCACGGTGGTCTGCTGGAGCCAATCCCAGCCAACACAGGGTGCATGGCAGGAAACAAACCTTGGGCAGGGTGACAGCCCACCGCAGTCAGTGAATCCTATTGTGAAACTTTGTGCCACTGCTCTACTTCCGAACTGTTTTCCTGCTCTTAGAAAAGATACTGGGAGATTTGTAATCCATGGGCGAAAAGCATTTTTCTTTTAATTAGATGATATTAGTAGTAGTAATTGTGTCAGAACATAGTTGTGATTGGAAAGTCTCTTACCTTAGTGTTAATGCACCGTTGCCCCACCTCTTGACAGTGATGGGTTATTTGATTTTGCTAAGGTTTAGCACTATTAAGGTGTTTTCATGAAATTAAATGAAGTGTGCTGCATTGCCTGCCATATTGAAAAGCAATTAATAATTTTATTGATTTCCTTTTAATTATAACACTCGAAAATGTGCCAAAATGAAATGCACAACATACTGTAAATATTAACTGCATTTCTATGTATTGAATTGCATTTATTTTTAGCAAGGATAGTCTTCCATACCGAAGGCCTGTCTTGCTGACCCTATCAGGAATATTTGTCCAGTTTTTATTTAACATTTTAATTAATGAAAATAGTTCAGATCTAATACTTTTGGTTAAATGTTATTGACTAGTAAGACTCTGTTTTATGTTTTAATATATTTGACATGCTTTAGCTGCCATTCAGTAAAGACTCCTGTTAAAAACTTGCTCTAGGTAAATATCTACTTATTGTTGAGATGGCTATAACTTTTACAGCATTCTTATGTATGACAGCAATAAAAAATTATAATAATTAAGAGGAGTTACAATGCTGCTTAGCCCTCCTAATGTAAAAGTTTGATGGTCCAAGTTGGCTCCACACTCCCTTCTCATACCTGGGAGCCTCTTCAACCCATAACCATTGATAGTCATGTACAGTGAAGGGCTGGGTAAATGGGACACACACATTCAGCAAGGGGTTGGTGCAAAATTGTCTGTACTTTTATTTTAATCTAACCAAAAAACGAAGTTCAAGTAGTGCAGTGGTTGAAATTGTCTCAAAAAATAAGTAATCCATAAAATCTGAGCACAACATAAAGGTTAAAATATCCAAATAAATAATCCATTGAAACAAGGTTAATATCCAAGGGTGAATATATTCTTTAACCACGAGCTCTGAGGCTAATTTCTAAAATCTGGCGCCTCCCTGGCTTACTCTCTCTGGACTTCGCAGCACGAGGAGAGAATAACCAGCAGGCACAGATGACCTTTTGATCCCACTCGGGGTCCTGTTGCCGGTCCATTGGTGTGAACAGGGTGCTGTACTGAGCTTTACTCCCCCTGACTCCTGTTGCTATTCCCCAGCCTTGTAAGGAAGTCCTCCTGGAGTGGTTTGGTCACTCTAGATCCCACGCTTTGTTCTTCCCCAGGGCTCACTTTCCTTTTCGCCTGCTTCTGCTCTGTTGCACCGGCTCCTGTCCATTTCTGCTCTTCACTCCATTCTTTAACCTCTGTGTTTTTCTTTTTCAATCTTTCTTTTTGTCCCCCTTTAGATAGATAGATAGATAGATAGATAGATAGATAGATAGATAGATAGATAGATAGATAGATACTTTATTAATCCCAAAGGGAAATGCACATTTTATAGAGCGGACTCCCCTTTATTCTGCCTGATTAGGCATATGTGTGGTGCCTTGCAACTTCCGAGGTGTGAACGAGGCACCTGATTGATCCACTCACATTTGTATGTGTATATGCAATGAGCCAAGTATCCCAAACAACCCCAGAGTGAAGCACACTTGCACATACCCACACCCAACTGGAGCCTGCATGTCCCAGGATGCAATTATTTATTTAAAAACGGCACTACACCACAGACCTCTCATCACAAAAAGCATAAATTAATTTTCTACTAATTCTATTTTCTTGTGTCAGGAATGTGTTAGTTAATGGCCTGATTCTTTTACTTTGTTTTAAATGTGATACAGTTTTATTTTATTTTTATTTACTTTATCGTTGGCACACTGATGTCATCTCCTTGTTGTTTCTGTGGTTGTTTTCCTTTGGGTATGTGATTTTGCATGTCTGGTTACTAACTTGGCATATGATGTATGTACAGTATACCCCATGATATCAAGGTGACCATGATATAAAGCCTAAGCATGCACATCAGCTGCTGTCTAAACTTTAAGGCCAATTAACAAAAAGTAAACTCTCTCTTGACATCTTCAAAAAGCAAATGTCCGCTTAGCTCATTATTTAAAATCCTAGCCAACAGGACTTTCCATGTTAATAATAGTAGTAAAAATAAAAAATAGTAATAATAATTCACTTTCTTTATATAGCACCTTTGCTCAAAATTATATAACACCCATGCTCAAAACACTTCACAGAAATTCACTAGAACAACATTGGATAGAAAAAATATCCGCATTAAACACTAAATAAAGGTAAATACAGGATATACAAATCTTTAAAATAGAATTTAAAACACAAAGTACAGCAAAATAGAATAGAATAATTTGTGATACAAAAATAAATCATCCTGAACATCTGGACTTAGAGGGTAAACTAAAAGAAGGGTCAGAATGTCAGGGTAAGTTGTAAGCCTCCTAGAATAAATGGGTTTTAAGTTGTTTATAAGAATTAATTAAGTCAGTTGATTTAATTAATTTAGAGAGGTTGTTCAAAAGTTTGGACATTTTAGAGTTAAAGGCTCTGTCACCCATTACAGTGCAAGATAGTTTGAGAAACATTGAGGTCGGCAGAGTCAGTGGACCTTAGTGGCAAACATCAGCATATTGATGGAGAACGTTACTGATGAGGTGCATGTCTATGTAATGCAGGTTAGTAGCAGAATTTTGTATAAAACCTTGTTAGACACAGGGAACCAGTGAATGCAAAACAGAATGGATGGTATGCTGAACATAAAATAGGTTACAGAGATGGAAATCAGGAATTTTCTTAAAGTGGTTTAGGTGGGTAGAATAAGAAAGGAAGGGAAAAACAATGACAACAATATTCCTAGCAGAAGAAGAAGGTCTGATGACATCACCAATAAGAGTGATTGAAAAGGAGCTCATTTTCTTAAGCTGAGCTTAATTAGCATTACTACAGTTAAGTTTCATTTTATTTTTAAAGAGTTGTGAGCTAAGTAAACTTTGAACTTTCACTTTCAATAGTGAAAGATCTGATTATCATCTGCAAAAAAATGATAACCCAGGGAAGCAGGTAGATACAGAACAGCAGAGGGTTGATGGCGGAAATGTGTGTATGCACAAAAAAATCCAGATGCATGAATCTATGCGTACTCCAACTTCCATGTTCTTCCGCTACATAAATCCCGGTCAGCGTGAAAAGTAACTCACGTGCCTGCCGCCACTCCCCAACTCCTCCCAGAATTGCGCCTCTTTGAATATGCAAATCAATGTAAATAGCCCTTAAGTTCAGCATTCTGTGAAAAGAAATTGGCAAAAGCATGGGGGAAAATAGAAGAATTTCAGTGAATATCAAGTGGAGGCAAGGAAAAAACATACTATTTGTTGGTTTAAGCAGTGATATAAACAACAAAAGAATGTTGATCGAGTGACATAGAGTGTCGGAGAAATTTGAAAGTTTAAGTTCACAATATCATACAGTGCCCAAAATAAAAAAGAAGTTGTCAGATATCAAAGTTGCTGTGACATCTCAGAGTCATATGGAATTAAGGAACAGAGAAGAGACAAAAAATAGGCACACAGTGGCAAAAAAGCTCGAAATGTCAACTATAATCTCGAACTTTCCACTTTAATCATGTAGTTTATTTTGTCATTAAAGTAGAATATCATAAACTTCATCTTAAAATCGTTTAATTTACTAGTTTCTCAAATACCATCGTAACTGAAGTAGCATGTTAAATGCTTTGTTTTGTATGTGTTCTTCTATGTACTCTATGTATGGGAATCACTACGTACTTCTTAAACAAGTTTTCTCTTCCTCCGACAGGACACAGAATCCATTACATTTATGATATTACAGCTCTCTGAATAAATTAAATACTGAGATTTATAATTGATATCATTTTCATGATGATAAGAATTAAAGCATGTTATTAAACATGGGAACACAGTGGCGCAGTGATAGTGACGAGAGCTGGTGCCCCGTCCAGAGATTGTTCCTGCCTCCCGCAAGATGCTTTCTGTGCTGTGCTTGACCTTCAATTAAATAATTTATTGCAGCAGTACTGTCTCTTTCAAACATACTAACCCCCCAGTTCCTGTCCTTCCTTTTCTTTCTCCAAGTACCCAATCACCACACAATCAGCTCTGTAATAGATGTCAAGCCATCTGTAAGCTTAGAATGCAGATTCTTCAAAACTTTTAAGCAACATTGAAATACCTTCGTAGTACATGTTTAATTATTCTATCCATCTATCCTCCAGTGTCGTGCCAGACCCAGCAAGAATACAGCGCGAGGCAAGAACAATCCCTGAACGGAGCACCAGCTCGTCGCTACCGCTGTCCACCATGTCCATACAACCATTCATTATCCAACCTGCAAGGCAGGAAACAAACCCTGGGCAGGTTGCCAGTCCACCGCAGGGCACACACACACGCACATCAAGCACACACTAGGGACAATTTAGAATTGCTAATGCATCTAACCTGTACGTGTTTGCATTGTGGGAGGAAACTGGAGCACCTGGAGGAAACCCACGCAGACACGGGGAGAACATACAAACTCCATGCAGGGAGGACCAAGGAAACAAACCTCTCCTAACTGCAAGGCAGCAGCACTACCACCACTGCGCCACAGTGTCCTTACATTTTTAATTATTAACAATATAGATTACTTAAATGATGTTAAAATTTAATCTATAAAATGTAAAAAAAATATTTTGCAGCATGTCATCTTAATAATAATATCATCATCATATATAAATACATGCTTTATAAAGTGGATCAGGTTGTGCAACATTATAACTGTATCACAAGTTTACAGTGAGGTATTGTACTTATAAGTACAAACATTTCTATAAGGAGCACTTGATGGACTGATTGAGTTAGTTTAGAGCTCTTGGGATGAAACTGTTTCTAAACCGTAAGGTCCCTACAGATAAGGCTTTGAAACAATTGCTGTATTGAGGCAGTTCAAATAGTGCATGGCTGAGACAGCGTGTGCTTGATGCTGTATACCGATAATTCTCTTTCCAATCAACTGCTGTAGAGCTGTGAGTCCACACTCAGATACAGTGGGATAAATACTTGAGAGTAATAACACTAAAGCAGCTATGGTATTTGGAATAGTTTGGCCATTCTGCATATTGTTTACGAGTTAATTACAATCAGATGCCTTAAACTAATAAACAATATGTGGTTAATTTCAGTGAATTTGATGAAGCTGTCAGGGATGTGTATCTAAAAAAGAAAGGGAAACCACACTGGAACAAAAGCACTGCTTTGATGCTGGGTGCCGCCAGTTTGCAAAACCGAGCGGAGAACTTGCTTACTCCAGGCATTAAGCTGGCATGAAAATGTGTGTGGCTTTACACTAAGTTTAGTTTTTATACATCAAGATGTGAGTGTGGAAACATTTTTGTGCATACGCATCATTTGTACATGAGGCCCCAGGTTATTAATAAATGTAGATGTAACTGGTAAAAATTTGGAAAAAAGCTGGATGGCGAGGGAAGAGAGGGAAAACTATAAATGGAGGATGTTTTTTTGTTAGTTGAATTATTTAGGTTTTAAATTTTGTCACTGAAACAGTGGAGTTTTTTTACAGTCTTCAGTGGAAGAGGTAACCAGGCCAGATGCTGGTTGATATAATTCATTAACTACAGAGAAAAAAGCACTTGGGGTATCATGACAATTCTCTATTATTGAGCCATAAGTGTATATTCTTGACTACAATTGGTCTGTCTATCTGTCTGTAAGCTCTAAAGCCTGGACATGCACAGTGAGGCCAGTTTTACATGACACTCTCTCAAGGTATCAGCCAGCTGCTCTTAAAGATGGTATTTCTGAATTATATCATGCAACTGAACACTTAAAGGAATCCTCCTTGCCCTTTAAAAGAGCTGTGTTATCTAGGATTGACTGGAGGCCTAAGTTATAGTGGTCAGCAAGACTATCTAATGTGTCTGAAATATGGGAAGGTAGCAGAAGATCAGATATGGATCCAGCAAGGATAGAGGGACAGATATTTTTAAGGTTGCTGAAAAAAATTAGATTTTTACAGATAAGAGCAGGTAAAGGACTCTGAGACAGTGAAAAACACTTCTTTAAGGTTAATTCAAACACCGTTTTTTCTTTATAATAATATTAATTGGTTTTAGTGTGCATACTGTATATATGTTTTATTTACATTATCCATCCATCCATCCATCCTCTTTCGTTTATCCGAGATCGGGTCGCGGGGGCAGCAGCTTAAGCAGAGAGGCCCAGACTTCCCTCTCCCCGGCCACTTCTTCCAGCTCTTCCGGGAGAATCCCAAGGCGTTTCCAGGCCACTTGGGAGACATAGTCCCTCCAGCGTGTCCTGAGTCTTCCCCAGGGCCTCCTCCCGGTTGGATGTGCCCAGAACACCTCACCAGGGAGGCGTCCAGGAGGCATCCTGATCAGATGCCCGAGCCACCTCATCTGACTCCTCTCGATGCGGAGGAGCAGCGGCTTTACTCTGAGCCCCTCCCGGATGACTGAGCTTCTCACCCTATCTTTAAGGGAAAGCCCAGACACCCTGTGGAGGAAACTCATTTCAGCCGCTTGTATTCGCGATCTCGTTCTTTCGGTCACTACCCATAGCTCATGACCATAGGTGAGGGTAGGAGCGTAGATCGACTGGTAAATTGAGAGCTTTGCCTTACGGCTCAGCTCCTTTTTCACCACGACAGACTGATGCAGAGCACGCATCACTGCGGATGCCGCACCGATTTGCCTGTCGATCTCACGCTCCATTCTTCCCTCACTCGTGAACAAGACCCCGAGATACTTGAACTCCTCCAATTGGGGCAGGATCTCTCCCCCAACCCTGAGAGGGCACTCCACCCTTTTCCTGCTGAGGACCATGCTCTCGGATTTGGAGGTGCTGATTCTCATCCCAGTCGCTTCACACTCAGCTGCGAACCGATCCAGAGAGAGCTGAAGATCACGGCCTGATGAAGCAAACAGGACAACATCATCTGCAAAAAGCAGTGACCCAATCCTAAATCCACCAAACCGGACCCCTTCAACACCCTGGCTGCGCCTAGAAATTCTATCCATAAAAGTTATGAACAGAATCGGTGACAAAGGGCAGCCCTGGCGGAGTCCAACTCTCACTGGAAACGGGCTCGACTTACTGCCGGCAATGCGGACCAGGCTCTGACACCGGTTGTACAGAGACCGAACAGCTCTTATCAGGGCCCACATGAGCTCTTATCATTGCCCACATGAGCATTGAAGTCTCCCAGCAAAACGAGGGAATCCCCAGAAGGTATGTCCTCTAGCACCCCCTCCAGAGACTCCAAAAAGGGTGGATACTCTAAACTGCTGTTCGGTGCATACGCACAAACAACAGTCAGGACCCTTCCCCACCCGCGGCGGAGGAGGCCACCCTCGTCCACGGGGTAAACACCAATGCACAGGCTCCGAGTCGGGGGGCAATAAGTATGCCCACACCTGCTCGGCGCCTCTCACCGGGGGCAACTCCAGAGTGATAGAGAGTCCAGCCCCTCTCAAGGAGATTGGTTCCAGAGTCCAAGCTGTGCGTCGAGGTGAGTCCGACTATATCTAACCGGAACCTCTCGACCTCGTGCACTAGCTCAGGCTCCTTCCCCTTCAGAGAGGTGACATTCCACGTCCCAAGAGCCAGTTTCTGTAGCCGAGGATCAGACCACCAAGGTCCCCGCCTTCGGCCACCACCCAACTCACACTGCACCCGACCTCCTTGGCCCTTCCCATAGGTGGTGAGCCCATGGGGAAGAGGACCCACGTTACCTCTTCGGGCTGTGCCCAGCCGAGCCCCATGGGTGCAGGCCCGGCCACCAGGTGCTCGGCATCGAGCCCCACCTCCAGTCCTGGCTCCAGAGGGGGGCCCCGGTGACCCACGTCCGGGCAAGGGAAAATGTCCTCCAAGGTTTTTATTCTTCATCAGAGGTTTGTTGAACCGCTCTTTGTCTCATCCCTCACCTAGGACCAGTTTGCCTTGGGTGGCCCTACCAGGAGCATAAAGCCCCAGACAACATAGCTCCTAGGATCATTGGGATTATTTATTTACATTATTTTTTATATATTAGCCTTATTTAATGAAATTGTATATTTTTTCACAAGTTAGTTATATTTAATCAAAAAGTCTGTTGGAGTTTATTATACTTTTTCAGTTTGATATTAAAAAAATAAACCTTGTAAACACTGGACACTTCTGTGATATTTTGATTTGCATTGTTCTCCATTTTTATATTATTAATTATCCTGAGAGTTATAAAAATATGCCTTTGTAAGACATGAGAAAGTCAATATAAATTGGCAACCTTAAGGAGATTTCTGACTTTTGGTTGAACTACTGTCACTTGAGTCAGAGGTCCTAAATAGCTCTCACTTTTGGATTTTAATAAACTTGTGAACGTTGGGCTGTTCTGTGATATTTTGATTTGCATTGTTCTCAATTTTTATATTATTAACCATCCTGGGAAATATTAAAGTATGTTTTTGTAAGACATGTAGACGTCAGAATAAATTGGCAACCTTAAGGACACATTTTTTAAATTTTTGTTGAACTGCTGTCACATGAATCGGATTGCCTAAATATCTCTCATTTTTATTAGGTATTTGATCATCTGCACTTTCACTCCTGTGTTTCTTCTTATTATAACAATGTCATTTTATCTATGTTTTCAAATTATATATGATTACTATAAGCAGTATAAAAGAAATAGGCACATATGTTTGAGTAAAATTGTTTGCAATATTTTGATATTAAATAGAATATAAGCAGTATAAAAAAAATATGAACTTCTTATTTCAAGGATGACAATTCATTTCTAATTTTATGTTCCAGGCATCATCATTTAAGCTTATCAACTCAACCAGCTACTGAGCCTCAAACCAGCCCATTAATTAAGATATTGCAGGGTTATTGTATTTAATTTATTCATTTTAGAAAGCCTTAAAAATGTGTGTCAAGATGTAGCCTATAGCTTTTCTAAGGAGCTAATGAGAGTTTGGGTAAAAAGCTGGTTTGGGCAGCTTCAGTGGCTCTTTATAATTTTTATACAAATGGCAAACGTTAAGAAAACCAGTTATTTCCTCAAATATTCTTTAATTTAACAGTTTAGATTTTTGCTGTTATGTAATATACATCTCCTTTCAAAAAGTTTTACATGAATTGAAATCCTCTGAAATTCAAATTTGAAATAAACAAAAATAGATGAAATAAAAACTGAATAGACATTATAAGATGTGTTATAAATGGCAAAATCTTCAGGGCATATACAGTTTATCTTTAATAGTATTTTCTTCAATAGCCTGAGATCCACAGGGAGCAGAGTGATTATAATAGCCTTGATTATACTTTTTATTTTAACAAGGCCTAAAGTCAACAAAGATTGATACTTGATTTGATGTTCTACTTTGTGGCTTACTACACATTCTCTGAGGGATGGTATTCACAAACAGGAGAACAAAAACACCACGCGATTCCCAGCCCTGCCGTGTCAATATATGCCTAACAAGCTTATCAAACTTTACAAAAAAAGGCCCACAGCTTGTTACAGTGATGGTACTTTGTTTAAATCTTTGATTCCGTGCCCATCTCTCCAGAATTAACTTTCATACCGTGCGCATCAGTGCATGAACTCTTTTAGTGCAAAGGACTGACAGCAACACATGGCAAAATCAGCCTTCCAATGCAATCTAACAGTGAGGCAGAAGCAAAGATGAAAAATTATACTGTATTTCACACTGAGTTTAAACAGGCTGTGCTACAAATCCAGTAAACACATGAAAAAACAGGCCACATGCAGCAATCAGACAATTCAAAATCAGTCGTCTCCAAAGGATGTTCAGCCACTTTGGCAGTGCTTTGATTGAACAATTATTTTCAAGGTTTTCTTTTTTTACCTTTTTATATTGTTTACAGCATAGCTGGAAAGAGCTGAATTGTTAAGTAACTTTCTACTATGCCTTTATGGGCAGTGAATTTACTGTAACTAAGAAACAAGAATTTCAGGCTCTTTTAATATAGGAAACATGACGTTTTAGTGCACTTCTTGCAATAATCAATGCAGACTTATTCTTTGATATTCTTTAAATATTAGAATAGGTATAAAATAGGTTTTGATTTTTTTTTTAATATACAGCATCAAATGTTTATCAGTTGAATATGTTTTTCTTACGGTTATGCCATTATTATTTCATATGGCAGCAACAGACCTAGTAACTAAAACATTGCATTTGAAACTCCAGGATCTCTGTCCAGTCCCCTGTAATGATCAGTCTGATCCTGAGCAACACACAATTATAAAGTCAACATATAAACAAGCAATTGCATCTGTATAAAAGGCTTCAAGTCTAAACAAAAGCTTGATGTTCATGTTATTCTTTAGTAATTGTCATTAATGACTCAAAGATACAAGGACAAGAGTGTTGCTAAGAAACATAACACAGCAAAAGCTTAGAACATTGCAAAACAAAACAGCCCTATCAAACAATGGCCGCAACTATTTGGTTTCTGTGGTTAACGGTTCTGAAATGAGTATAGTAGAGCCAGTGCATTTAAATCTTCAGCAGGTACCCATGAATATTCCTTGGGAAAAATAACAAAAGTATAACAACTAAATATCAAAGTTGATCCTAAGACTGAACAGAACCTGTGACATATTTGTCTTCTTCCTCATGGATACGTTCAACTAGACTTTCACTGAGTGATTAAAGAAAAGAAGTAGAACAAGAACCAGGTCATGTAAAACCAATATTGAGCAGGGCTTGTATCATGTATGTTGTAGTGGCGTGGTTAAGCTGAGTAGAGCACCCTCTAATGCCTAGTGGTTTGAAGACAAAAATGCTCTCTTTGTGCTGGAGAGACTCCCTGTACCTGTGATCTGCAAAGAATTTGGGTAACACTTTAGATCCAAAAATGCATCTATTTCTCATTTGCTCTTATGTAACAAGACCTTAACATAGGCTTCTTTTGGTCTTCAAAACACTTAAAAACATCAGTAGATAAGTTATTCATCTCTCTGCAGTGCACCATATTGACATGCTGGTAAAATGACTTGTTATTTGAAGGATTCCCATGTTTTCTAATACATATGTAATATCAAGAGAACAGTTATTCAGTTATGCTGCCTCAGTCCACTACAACATGAAGTTTTGTTAGTAGGTCACATTGCAGAGATGAATAAGCACTTTACTTATACTTTGCAAATGTTATGAAGACGCAAAGAAATATTTGTTGAGGTCTTATTACATAATAGCAAATGAATAGATGCAGGTTTGCAGTACCTAAACCAAATTGTTAACAGAATTTGTCTTTCGCTGTTACAGAAAGAGATCTACAGTGTCTTTGTTCAGACTCTTTTGAGACCTCCAACTAAATCACTTACCCTTAGAATGTTAAAACCACAAAATTTCACAAAAAAGACCGATGGCGTGTAATGATAACTACACTGAGATGGAGAATGGAGGCAGAAGAATTCAGTTCAAAAGATTAAAATTCCGGGTACATCATTTTTAAATTCTTTGCCAGTTGCCCAAACATGTAACCTGGTTGCAATCCTTTTCATGCTGGACTGTCTTCCTCAAGATACAGATAGGTACATTTTAGCATGCTCTAAATCACTAAACCTAAACAACAGGTGTTAATAAATAAATAAATAAGTCATGGGGCACTCCCTTTTTGAATCATGTATGGTCATGCCTCTATGAATGTCGGCGGTGATTCTCCTTAGGATCTGATGGTCATTAAGGACTGAGTCTCAAAGACACTAAGAAGGGCAAGATTGAGTAGTGAGAAAAACTAGTTTAAGAAACATTGCTCTAATTAAATCCTCTTCTTTTGCCCGACTTTTTAAGATTGCAGACAAATACAGAATCTTTCTCCTTTGTACAATGTTGCTAAGGAAGAGTTTATTTTTGCCGTAGACTTAGAGCTCATGTTTTTATAACTCCAAATAATGAAGGTCACAGTCTTGCTGACATAAGCTATAACACTTGAAGCCCAATGTGAAGACAGGTGAAATTAGCTTCAATATCAGACGCTCTAGGTTCTCAGAGGCAAGTTGCATTGATGAGTTTCAAGACATTGAATCTTCAGCAATGGATACTTTTTTGGGGGTCTGATTGTGGGTGGCAGCCAGAGCCACCAGAGAAAACCTACTATGGCAAACCTACAAACTCCACATAGATGGTGATCAGGCCAGGACCTGAGTCTAGCTCCCTGGCACTTGGTGGAAGTAGCATTAAATTATGTGATATTGTGCCTTTGATTCATAAACAATGTATTTGTTATCATTGTATAAGTTATTTATTGTAAAAAGATCTTTCATTGCCATATTAAAACAAATAGAAAAGAATTGTCTTGTTGCAGAATCATGGAGAATCAAAATGCAACTAAGCAAAAGAAAAGTTTAAAAAGGTAAGTCATCTTCACAAGGACAATGAATATTTCCACAATGACAAGAATCAATTGATTTTTTTTCATATAATAATTTTTGTACATATTTCCTTTTAAAGAGAAGGTTGCCACAAATGCTTTATAAAATATTAGTATATGCAACACATGCACTCAATAAAATTGGCTTATAGATTCAGTGTGAGTAGCAGAGATAAAGGCACACTTAAGTAGACCTTACAAGGATCTCTAACTACAGATGGAAAAGGTAGAAACTAAATAACAGAGAAATGTCAATGTATGTATTACAAAAAAAAATTACATTAAAGAGTTATTCCTTGAATGTCAAGAAGAGTAGGTGAAGCTTCACTTTGAATTTGAATATTGGGGCTGAGATTCTTGTAATCGGAATAAAGCACGGTGCATCCGAGCAGGCTGACTTTTAGCTTTAGCCACTTTTCTGACTGTATGCATTTCTCTTTAGACAGACTTTTAATCTCCCCTTTTAGGCTTTCCTTTTCTGTATTATAAATACCTTTTTTGGTATTTCTTTTAATATTTATCTGCTTTCTGTACAGCTTGTTAGGAATCTCCATTTAAGTCTTTAAGATTTTCTGGTAGGTTTATGTTTGCTTTTGTCATGTTTACTAGTTTTATGTTCCCTTTGAACTTTGTTCATTTGTCATTTTCATTTCTGTAACAGTATTTTTTTGCACACCCTTTTGTCTTTAGCCCTTTCTTTTGTTTTGCCTTTTGCATATGGTCAGACCCCTCCCACATGTGTCTCTGGTGCTACACAACACTTAGGCAACAATTACATAAAGGGGGCAGGAAAAAATACAAAGAGATTTCAGCGGATGTTGTTATTTGAGTATAATTGAATGTCACTTTACTTTTGTGACGGTCACCATCTAGAGTTCTCTTCCTTCCTGTACGTTACTGGTATTCATTGTTTTTGTACTTGACTTTTTGGTTTGATTTTTGAATTTACAAACAGTATTGTGATTGTTTCTTGTTCTGTTAATAAGTTTTATGATCATTTTGCTTGTTTTTGGACTCTGTGCATTTGCCATTTTAATTTCTAATTTTAATCACTGCCTGTTTCAGCCTGTTTAGAAACACTATTTTGGGTTATAGATATGTTCATTAAAACAAGTCAATATTGCTTTTTACGTCTGTTTCCATGTTGGCTCAGTCTGTTTAGGACACCAGCCTAGGTGAGTGTTGCCAGCAATGCTTTATGAGAGAGTATCCTTTGCTGTGTTACTGCAGTTTGGCTTTTCCTACAGTGACACCATCACTAAAGGGATGCATCATATTTCATGCATACCCACCTCCGTGGTAAGTCAGGCTGTTAGGCATGGAAAAACTAAACTAGGTAGAGACAATAGCAGCATTTTAAAATAGTAACTTGAAGTGAAATTGCAACAGTGGGAGAACCTTTGGTAGAGAAACACTTCAATGATAGCAAAAGAATAGTGTAATTTGCTGATACTGGGTGATAATCATATAGTTTATCTGCTGCTTCAGCATGTGAAAATGAGAGTTACTGATCACTCATGGATACTGGCAGGAATATACAAAGTTATTGAACATATATTTTTAATATACTTTATTTGAGAAAGTGTAACACAGTTTATGCACTTTACGATAAAGTGTATTTTCACTTGTGTGTTCTCAGGAATTCAAGACAAAGAATAGTTCATTTTTTTTGTATTATCAATTGTTGCAGAAAATACTTAGTAAAAAAAAAAAGTATTGAGTCATTGTTACAGTTAAATTCTGTGGACATTCCTTATGTACACCAGCTGCATAGCAAGTCTAGCTAGTCTTAAGAGAACTGCTCCTGTTATCACTTAGGGTCATTTACATATAGTAGCTGGTAAATATTTCAGTCCCATCAATAAGCACTCAGATAAAAAGTACATTCTAGCAATACCTCTCTGTCATTGAATAACATACAAAGGTCCCAAAATAGTTAATTATTAAAAATATTGTCTAAACATTTGCTTTACAGAATATGAATTCTTATCGCAGAATAAAACAAAAAAGTGAAATGCTATATGTGATCTCATTTTTAAATATAAAGTATTCTGGTACAAATGAAGTCAGTATGTTCTAGTTTAATAGGCAGGCACTATTAAGCACTTTCTTCCCTTATATCCATTTACCAAATATCTAAATTCCTTCAGTTCTTAAGGTTGGATTTTACTATCTTATGTTTCCTTTTCTTGCCTTCATTATTGTCACTAGGGAGTCTTCTTTTTTCATAGTTATAATCATAAATTTCATGTTTACATCTTGCCTGAAGAAGGGGCCTGAGTTGCCTCGAAAGCTTGCATATTGTAATCTTTTTAGTTAGCCAGTAAAAGGTGTCATTTTGCTTGGCTTTTCTCTAAATAAAATGATTGAAATTCAATATTTTTGTTTTACAGTGATGAAAGACCTCTCCGGGAGAAGGTTGGGTTTAATCTAATGTAAAGTTGGATAGTTTTATCTTGCATTTGAGTGAATGCCTAAATAGGTTTTTTAGAAACACAATTTAAAAGATTGTTTCCTTTGTTCTGCTTTTCTAATAATTCATCATTTATATCCATATTCATCTGTAATGAACGAGAATTTCTTCATGAATGTTCAAGCTTTTGACAATACAACATTACTGGAAATCAGTTTAATGTTCATTTTTCTTTTGTTTTTTTAAAAAGGATATTTATCTTGTACAAAGTTGGGTGTTTTTAAGCTTAATATGATTATGCACAAAATTGAAGTTAAAGTTTTCACACCAAAAGTGTGACAAGACTAAATCTTTATTGTGGATTTCTTGTTTAATGACATATAGTTAACACCAGCAGTGCCACTGCTTTTAGGGCAAATGGGA
Organism: Polypterus senegalus; assembly: GCF_016835505.1. Taxonomy (NCBI): domain Eukaryota; kingdom Metazoa; phylum Chordata; class Cladistia; order Polypteriformes; family Polypteridae; genus Polypterus; species Polypterus senegalus. The sequence goes on from NC_053163.1 coordinate 46,657,577, forward strand.
TACTGCCCCATTATTTCCTAACAGATGGCACTGTTGTGCAAACAATAAATAAGTAGTTAGCCTACCTCGATAATTTAACATTCCTAAAGTGTTTTTAGCAAACTCTGCTTAGTCCTAACAATCAGTGTTTTCCAATGTTCCATGAATATTCTTCATGCAATTTCTTACACAGAAAATGTTTCTTTTCTTTGTGACCAGTGTTTCCAGGTTGCTCGTACAGGCCCTTCTTACATGCAGTTTTTCTAGGCATATGTTTGCTCATTGCAGCCTAGACTTTTAGTTCTGCCTTTGGCCTTAAAGACTAGAACCCTTTGGTTGATTTTTTACGATGCAATGTAAAGGATTTGTGAACATGTACACATTGCTATATTGGAAAAGTTGTTAGCATTATCATCAGTCACACTGATTACTTATGTACAATTTGATTGACCACTTTGTCCATTAAACAAAAATTATAAATCTGTGAATATTCATTTGCATTACTGCTTTTGTTATTGAGTATGTGATGTTCATATGGAAAATTTTTAATACTGTCCTTTGGAGGTTGTACTACATGACAATGTGTTGATAAATCTTTATTTTCTTTGAATTTGAATGTATTTTCGTTGTTATCCCAATATTTGGCTAACAATATATTACCTATATACCTGATGCTGCTGGCCTAATACATTGTGCGATGCCATGCTTCTCCTTTGCTCCCTAAAGTAACCAGTCTTCCACAACTAATTCCTTGTGGCTGCAATGACCTATTTTCTGCTGCTTCCACTGCCAAACTGTTGCTGTCAGCTCCACCTCACAGTGCTCACTTGGGTTCGGAAGAAACACCATTTATACTCACATTCTTTAACTCAGGTAGCTGAGACAATCCAAGCCAGGTTGGTTCCAGAGATCAACCATGTACCCAGAAAAATGTGATCTCTCTCACACACACGCACACACCTACCCTCTTCATGACTTCTCAAGTGTCTCTCTCTTTCTCTTTCCCAAATCCGTGTGGCCTCAACAGAGTTTCCATGCTAAAAACACATAGTTGATATTGTTTTGATGTTAAGCACAGAACGTTTTAAAAATCTCTGCCTGCAGTTGCTGTGAATAAAATGATCAGATGAAGAAAAGGGTTTAAGGGAAATAGCGGCGTTACAGCCAGAATTTAGCAGGGGCAGTATTTAGAAAAAAAACAACCTAACAGTTTTTTTCAGATAAGAGAGAGAACTGAAGTCATAAAACCAAACATAATTCAGTAAATAGACAAACCAATAATAGAACTATAACTAAACTGAACCTGATGTTATGCAACAATATTTTTCCTTTGCATAGCATACAGCATTGCCATGTTAGCAAGCAATGCAACGTCTAAATAATCAAATATAATGCATGGAAATATTGCAAAAACAGAAAAAAATAACATTTATTATTGCTGTAGCAGATAATGCTTTTAGTATTTTGAGAAAGATAAAGAGGTTCTTACAATATACCAAAATGTTAGTACCGTTTGCAGTGTGGTCAGCATCCCATGGTGAAACAGTAAAGCTGCGATTTTTCTAATGCATTCTCATAGCCTACAGTTTGCGCACAAACACATGAAGGAGTTTGCAAATTTAAAAGGATTGAGCTGTAGACACATATGTAGTGTTCTAATGGTTGTTTTTTATAGCATTTAAAAAGTTATGTTGTACATAACATAAGTTCATAATGGCCAGGATATCTTTGCTGATTTTCTGTAATAAATCGTGTTTTATTTATTTATTTCCCAGTCATATCTAGGTATGTACTGTAATTAAAATAATTCTTATAAAAAAGGGCTGTTTTGTAGGTAAACATTAAGTAGCTGACTTATGTAAAGATCAGAGAATGAGCAAGGCTGTTGAGAATGTGAACTTGCTGCACTTTACAGAGTACACTTGTTGGACTGATGAGACTTGTGACAATCCAAAGCAGCAGGAGAACTGATGGTGACAGCAGTAGTGGCCCCAGGAAGACACACACACACAAAGAAGTGACTTACGAGCCAAAGAAACTCCTTTTCGGTAATGGTCATTCAGCTTTGTCTAGCTGTGTTGCCACAGTCATAAGGTTTATCTTGTGAAGCAAAGAAACAGATTTTTTAAATGCATGAAGGAGTCTGCCTTTACTACAAAAACAACAAGAACTTCACAAACGTGTTTCAAACATTTTGTTATTGTACATTTCTTATACTTAAACTGACTGTCATGACAGGTTTTCATTTCAGTCCCATAACAGTAAACTCTTTAATCTCTGAGCTTGTAGTTAACCAGCTATTTTGACTGCCAACACTAACAAATGAAAGAATAAACATTCATTAATTGTCTGAACCTTTTTTTCCAATACATGGTTCCTGGGGACTGACTTCTATTCTATCAGCTTTGGGTACAACTGGGGAAACAATTATGGATGAGGTTATAATCCATACCAAAATACTCACTTACACTATTCATACAGGGCAACTTCATAGCCACTAATTATCGTAACCCTCATGCTTTTCTTGTCAGACTAGACGCTTGGTAATGATCTCAAGAGTGTAAACTTTGCTTATCTTTTGTTTTATACTCTCTCTGAGCTTCACTTGAGGGGAGAGTCTGTTTTCTTTTGATATGTGATTATGTATGTATACTGTAAATAAGAAATTGAAATTGTGTCCAGAATAGTAAGAAAAGAAAATTACTCTATGAACAAACTGCAAAAAAAAAAAATTTATAAGATTGCTTTAAACTAATGTAGATCACAGATGTTTTGCTGCATATCATACACATATGAAACAGTAAAAATACATGCTCTGTGAATACATAATTAAGGTGCAGTTATTGTTTTGTTTTAAACCAGTAAAGGAAAAAGTGTGTGGATGTAAGTCAAGGCCTGAGTACAATTCTAAGTCTCTTGTACATCTTTCAGATTTATATTTATAAAGCATACCTAGGCATTAGTCCTGGTATATGTCTTCTGACTGCACTTAACAGGGTGGTAACAAGTTTCTACAAGTGACAGAGAATGACTTTACTTTGACAGGAATCCAATTGAATAACACCTGTTATCATCTGAATGATAGCTTTGTAAGAAGTGTGGTGGCCACACAATTCTGTGGTCATTTCAAATCTTCAGTTGTTTTGGTATAGTTTTATATATCTTCTACAGAAAAGTATCAACTTCAAAAATGATTGCCCTGCTAATATATCTGATCTAGGAACTGAAAGCGTCAAGATATTGGATTTTATCAGGCTCCTTTCCAAACCCTCTGACTTATGGATGTGTCAGGCATGAAAAAAGCACCACAGGAAAAAAAAACAGATGTAGTAACTATTAGCATTCTAAAAAAAAAGGGTAACAAAAACAATGAGAAAACACCTATTAAAGTGATCTCATAAATATACAAAATGTGTTTCTGCTTTCATGACTGATTCATTGCTAGTTCTGGCTGGGGAAAGGTTGGTGCAATGTTATGGTTTATTTAAGTACTCATATATGGATAGCTTTGACTCTACAGATATATTGTTTTCTTTTCTATAAAATCTGATGATCATTGAGAAAACAGGATCTGTTTATTGCTAACTTTGTAAGCAATAACTTCAGCTCAAAGCATATGGCAACTACTTTTATATTGCCAAAGGGTGCAGATGCAGGTATCCATTAAAGCTAAGATATACAGAGACGAGACTCTTGAGAGGAGATAGTTATGAACCATACTGTAAATTTGCAAAGTTATGCTAGCACAACAAATGATGCTAGATAGCAATGTGCTGGTAAATGAAGCCTGATATTGTAGAACTGATTTGAAACTGTAAACCTGTGAGAGTTTACATAAGAAATGTACATTTTTACTTTAATCAATTTAATTGCTGATTTCTATTTGTATATTTTATATATAGTAACTTTGCTTTTGTATACTGTGCTTTTAGAAATTGTTGGTTAATAACCATTAGTTATTGCTTAGTTTTTGTTTTTAGTTATTAGTGAAATCAAAAAGTAATACTTACACATTAGATTTTATTTGGTTTTCAACACAAATGCCAAGTGGAATTTAAATCTACAAAAAGACAATTAACTTAAAAAATGGTAAATTTTCCACTGCAGTATTCCTGGGAAATTTTCAAATCCCCGCAACCTTGAATTGTAGAAAATGGGTACAGGGAATAAAAGAATTAATTGAACCAACTAGAAATGCCTTGCTGTCATAAGCATTCATTCCCATTTCCCTTAGCTAGTCCGAAATGACATTAAAGACCAATAAACACCAGGGGCCTCATGTATAAACGGTGCGTACGCACAGAAATGTTGTGGAAGAACTTTTCCACGTTCAAATCGCGATGTATAAAACCTACACTTGGCATAAAGCCACGCACTTTTCCACGGTACCTCATACCTTGTCGTATGCAAGTTCTCTGCTCAGTTTTGCAGACTGGCGGCACCCAGCGTCAAGGCAGTGCTACTGTTCCTGTGTGGTTACTCCTTATTTTCCTGATGCGGCTTTATAAATACACTGAAACTAACCGCATATTGTTTATTAGTGTAACGCATCTGATTGTAATTAATTTGTAACAATATAATGGTCCAGGGAATAGCCATAGTATTCCAAATACCATAACTGCTTTAGCGTTGTTACTCTCACTACACCATCTTCTTCTTCTTTTTCTTTCAGTTACTCCCGTTAGGAGTTACCACAGCGGATCATCTTTTTCCATATTACTCTCACTGCATCACTCGGAGTATTTATATCACTGTATCTGAGTGTGAATCACAGCAGCAGCTGATCAGAAAGAGAATTATCGGTATACAGCTTCAAGCACACGCTGTCTCAGCCACGGCAAAACGTTTCAAAGCCTTTCCTGTACGGACCTCGTGGTTCAGTAACAGTTTCATCCCAAGAACTGTAAACGCACTCAATCAATTGCTCCTTGTAGAACTGTTTGTACTGTAAACTTGCACTACAGTTATAATATCGCACAACCTGAGCCACTTTATAAAGCACGTATTTACATATGTTGACGATATCATTTTTAAGGTTGATATTACAGAGCTGATTGTGTGTTACTTGGAGAAAGAAAAGCAGGGACTGCAGTGGCGACTACGCCAATATATATTGAATATAAAACAGAAAGAGAAAATAACACAGCTAAAAACGCAGCGGCAAATTTCGGCAAAAGTTAAACGTTTGAGTAATGAGCACGAGGCGGCTATGCAGTTTCCGCAATGGACGTGGCCACCGAGCCACCGATTCTTCCTCTGCCCAGGGCCACCAGAAGCCTAGAGCCGACACTGAGTACTACTGCAATAAATTATTTAATAAGGTTGCACATAATCACTGCGCGTAAAACCCATGTTTAATAACTCCTATCACCATGAAAATTATATCATGTATACATCTCAGTATTTTAGTTATTCAGAGAGCTGTAATATCATGAATGTAATGGATTCTGTGTCCAGTTGGAGGAAGAGAGCCAGTTTAAGAAGCAAGTAGTGATTCACACACATAGCGCACATAGAAGATCACATACAAAACAAAGCATTTAACGTGCTACTTTTTACGATGTGATGAGATGAAGTTTATGATGTTCTACTTTAATGAAAAATAAATCTGTGTGATTAAAGTGGAAATTTCAAGACTGAAGTTGACATTTCATGCTTTTTCCCCACTGTGTGCCTTTTTTTTCTCTGTACCCTAATAAGCTTTTATATGACACTCAGACAGTGGGCTACAACTCGCCTTTTCACAGCGACTTTGATATGTGACTTCTTTTTTATTTCTGGCACTGTACGATTTTGTGAACGTGAACTTTCAGGTTTCTCCAACACGCTATGTCACTCGATCAACTTCCTTTTGTTGATTATACCACTGTTTATTTGAACAAATAGTATGTTTTTCCTTTGCCTCCACTTGGTATTCGCTGAAATTCTTATATTTTCCCCCGTGCTTTTCCCATTGTCTTTTCACAGAAGGCTGAGCTTAAGGGCGATTTATATTCATTTGCATATTCAAAGAGGCATAATTCTGGGAGGAGTTGGGGCGTTACATAAAGCGGGTGCACAAACGTTACTTTTCACGCTGATCGGGATTTATGTAGCGTAAAAGAACGTTGAAGTTGGAGTACACACAGATTCCTGCATCTGGATTTTTCTGTGCGTAAGCACATTTCAGCTTTTGTGCCATGTTATAGTGCGAGTTCTACGCACGGCGTTATACATGAGGCCCCAGATACAGCCTAAATTTGAATTGATTTATAAATAGCAAAATCATACAACTTGCAAAGGGTGAATACAGCTTGAATACAGTGCAATTGTTAGGTATGATTTTAGTCATTTCACTTCAACCAAGATATTATACATTATAAATTCTTTTTCTGTAACTGGCATTAAGTTCAATGTCTTTCATCTGTTTTATCATTTTATTGATTATCTTGTTAAATAGCTCAAAACTAGAGTCCTGTTTAAAAGTGTCCCTGTGTTCTTTGATGTTACTTTAAAATTAGTTCTTCAAGAACCTGGGGACACAGTTAGAAACTTGTTAAGGGAAAATTTTGCACAAACATTAGGAAGCTTTTCTTCACACGAGAACCATAGACACTACAGAATAAGGTGCCAGGTAGTGTGGTAGACCCTTGGAATTTTAGGGACTTTCGAAACTAGACTGGATGATATTTTGGACAAATTCTGTGGATAGCACTGACGAGCTTTGTTAGGCTGAATGGCCTGTTCTTGTCTACTTCTAACATTCTAATGAAAATCATGAGGACAAAAAGTAAAAGTAAGATAGAGGGGTTTGACATTAGTATTAACAATGATAATTCTAATCCAGGGGGTTTGTTGTGTGGTGGGTGTGGTAACATGGTATCGGTGACATGCTCCCTACATTTACACTTATATAGTAGTTTTTGGACTACTCAAAGAGTTTTGCAAACACCACACAGGGAAGACCCAGGACTTACTATACAGGGTAAGGAGTGGGTCGTCCTCCACACCCCCAACCAAACCAACCAATTCTGGTGTATCGTATACTTTGTAGTGTTTGCTTCCCCCCACCCCCATAAGCATGGTGGTATGTTTTAACACCTGATGACTGTTGAGATGTGTCAAGGAGTTCTGAGTTTTCTTACAGTCCTGGTGCAATACACTGACCTAAAACTGACTGGTAATCGATTGACAGCTTGTAGTTTCATATTAGAAACAGACTTTTTGTGATTCGACTTTGAACAAATGTTTTGGTACTCTGAATACCAATGATGTTTAGCTTATTAATATTTTAGTATACATCTGGCACTAAATCTCCCAAATTGTGTGATCAGTGATTGTTTATTTGAAGTATGAGATATAAAACAAACATTGTAAAAAGAAATACATTTCATCTCTTGTACTGTCTGTATTCACCTAACACCCATAAATACAGAAGCACAGGTAACTAGTGTGGTGAAAACTAGAGTCTTAACTATTTTCTTAGGAGTTACAAAGGAATCACTTTTCTAATTACATGGCTGTACATGATTCTAACATCACTGTCAAGTTTGATGATGACATAGCTCTGGAAGTCCTGATATCTAGAAATAATCGGCCCGCTTTCTTGGATGAAGTGGAGAGTGTATGACACTGTGAAAGGACATCAGTTTTCTTGAGAAAGTCAACAAGACAAATGAGTTGATTGTGGACTTTGGGAGAAACAGCAGAGGCCGTACTATATTCTCAGTATTACACAGAGTGGTATGGTCAGCTGGATGCATCACTGGCTGTGCACTCTCTAACCTCCAAGACATCTAAACCAAGGGATGTCAGATCAGTACAAAGAAATTTATCAGTGATACCAAACACCCCAGGTAAATGCTATCTTCTCCTTTCAGCTGCTCCCGTTAGGGGTCACTACAGCAGATGTTCCATATCTTCCTGTCCTTTACGTCTTGCTCTGTCACATCCACCACCTGCATGTCCTCTCTCACCACAAACATAAACCTTCCCTTAGGCCTTCCTCTTTTCCTCTTTCCTGGCAGCTCTATCTTTAACATCCTTTTCCCAATATACCCAGCATCTCTCCTCTGAACAGTTCCAAACCAACACAATCTCACCTCTCTTACTTTGTCTCCCAGCCATCCAACCTGAGCCGACCCTTTAATGTACACATTTCTAATCCTGTCCATCCTCGTCACACCCAATGCAAATCTTATCATCTTTAACTCTGCTACTTCCAGCTCTGTCTCCTGCTTTCTGGTCAGTGCCACTGTCTCCAACCCATATAACAAAGCTGGTCTCACTACCGTTCTGTAGACCTTCCCTTACAGTCTTGCTGATAACTGTCTATCACAAATTTCTCCTGACACTCTTCTCCACTCATTCCACCCTGCCTGCACTCTCTTTTTCACCTCTCTTCCACAATCCCCATTACTCTGTGCAGGTAAATGCTATCGTCACCTGAAAACCATTTCAGAGAAACTGAGGAAGAACCTCTGTCCACAGTCCATCTGCATCTTGAATAAAGAAATTGTCTACACCTACATGATGCTCTATTGTTAACTCCATATTTTGTAATTATATTATAATGCATTATATTGCTTTCATTAACATAATGACTGTTATCGATATTTATAAATCCTTGTATTTTTGTTATGTCCTTTTATATTGTGTGCAGAGTTTTGGTATTTTAGCAGTTAAGCATTTCATCATACATTGTGCTGTATACATAATTTGTATGTGACAAATAAAATCAGATTTATTGAATTTGATGTGAAAGGGAGTCATCAATACAGAAAAAAGGTCTTAATTATACAGGTTGAATGCTAACAAAGTTCTTTATTGTTTATGTTCAAATACAGTATAAGACTTTATACAATGTTCCACTGTTACTAGGGCTTCATGCGAATAGCCAGTAAACCATGAACAAAAAAATGCAGAATGTTAGGCATTCATGGAAAAGACCTCATATGCTATAGAGGCAGACAAATAAAGTCAGCAAACAAGTATGCCGATACTCAAAGATCAGAAGAATTATACCCTTCCATTCCACTTTTACAGGAATCCTTCTAATGCTGCCTAACAAGCATAACAAATGTATTGCATAACACATGTATCTTCTTATAATGTTGTGCATTTGGGTGCAACATTCATCCCATGTGAATTACTTTTGATGTGGAATGCTGGAACAGAAAAACCCTTTAAAGCCAATTGGTCCACCGGCTATGAGTTTTGGTCGGCAGATGCAGGTCAGATGGCATGGTGGTTAGTGCTACTTAACACAAATCCACCCTGCATTTGAACCCAATGTCCGGTTGTTGTCCCTATGAAGTTTGCACAGTGTTCTTGTGTTATCTTAAATTTCCTTCCAGATACTCCAGTTTTCGTCCCAAATTCCTAACGATGAGCAGGTTCTGCCCATGAGAGTTACTCTTCTTCACAGCATGCTCATTCCATTTCTGTTCCATTACTTGTATGTAGGTATATATACAGTAGGGCTGTCACAAAATAACAGCCAAAAATAAGGTTTAAATAATTAAATTAAAAACATGTAAATATTCAAAAATATTCAAACATATGGTACTCAGGTAATCATACCTCGTAATTTAAATGTTAAAGCCATCAAAATCCTGAACATTTGCAACAGCATCTTTCTTTTCAGTCTAGTACTGATGGTTGTGTGCACAAGTTCTTTGAACAATCATAAAAACAGCCATGAAGATGACTGACCTGCACTGCCACCACACTTCACCACATTATTATTATTTTTACTTTGCTTTACTTATGCACTAGAGGGCTTTGCTTCCTGATCGCTTTGCTTGCCACCTCTCCCGCCTGCACTACGCACCAGAAACTTTGAGTCTCTGTCACTCACGTATGTGGATTTCACTTTAACCAAACAACAAATCTTTTAATTCTCGCGGATATGGCTCTTCATTGGGAAGAAACAGTACTTTTTTTTTTTGCTTCCCTGATGGCAACATGAATTAGACAATCTACAAGTCTACGACTTAAAGTTTAAATCCAAACAATATAGTCAATCTTTTTTTCGCTGTTCCATTATTTCACTGAGTAATAATTTCCGTTTTCTTTGCGTTAATGCGATCTTTACTATCTTTTTATTGAGACTTTCAAATTTTCGTACTTCCATTATCTCTAACCTGCTCTGCATGTGTACCACGCCAACGTTTTTGAATTCTTTATGATGTTCTACTTTGTCATTTACTCTTTGCCTTTTATTTCTGGCCCTGGGTGTGGTTAAATCCTGGCACAAAGATTTGTCTCACGGGACATGAAAGTGTCTCTCTGTGAAAATCACGTCTCGTCTTCTTCGAAGATTTTCTTTATAATAGAGAGATGTACAAATCATGAAACACTTATAGCACTGTTGCGTGTGTTCTGTTTACAACACTCAGCTGGAGTCCTGTGGTACAAACATGCTGTCAAACAGGCACAGGCAGGGCATTTTAAAATTAAGAGGAATACGGGTTAGTAAGAGTGACAGGGTGAGAATGGGAAGCTAAGGAAAAGGACAGACAGGTGAACTTGTTTCATTATTTTGGAGGTGTCCACTGGTCAGCAGCAGGGTGCTGTTTATGTTGTGACATTCAGAATAAAAAGCCACTTTCCTGGAAAACTACTATTGAAGAAATAATGTAACCATTCAAATCTAGCCATGTCTGTGGATTGTTTGCTGTTGCTTTGGTTTTGATAAATGGCCCTGGTCTGAAACTTTTCAGGAATCAGTGCTGTCACCTGTCAGTCTGGCAAACTGCTACTACATTTCTACATTTCCCATCATTACAAATTGCCATTGTCGTACCTCTGTGATCCTAAATAAATAAGCTACCACTTTCAGATTGTAAACAATTTTCTGTCTTTGCACACTGACAGGTATTGATGCTACCAGACTTAATTTTTTCTCCTATTTGTTAGGACTTTGAAAAGTCATTTTGTAACCTTCCTTTATCCTGTAATATTGACACCTCACCACACTGTCTTACTGTTTAATGTAGGCTTATGTTTTATGTGGAATTGGCTTGCTCTGAATAAAGTGTAATTTCTGTAAAATGCTTCAGATATTTTGGAAATATGTTTAATCATAATGTCTGTTGACCATTTTAATACATCCACACATGCTTTTACTTATGCTCATGCATACCCTGGCTGGAAGCACCACACCATAGTAAAATATTAAACTTCACTTCTTTTTTACTGAATGCTAGATCTCACAATTAATTTGGCAAATGCACCAGTATAATAAATACATTCTTTTTGAAAAAAACAAAAAAAATGTATGCATGGTTCTTCAGAAAAACTGTGTGTGCCTGGAAAATGGTTACAAATATTTCTTATAGGCATTAAGTAGACTCGTTTGTTCTATTCCAGCAAGCAATTTAATCAGGGATATGATGGAGTAAAAATAAAAATATCTGAAGATAAGTCAATAAATCTAAGAATGGATTAAGGGAATGTTTAGAAACTGATTGTATACAGAAACCTATGTTTCTGTGTCCCAGAGGTAATGACAGATGCTTAGGAAGACAACAAAAACAGGGAATTTACAAACCTGTGCACATCATGATTCAAAGCCGTGACGAAATGAGAATTTATGCAAAAATAAAGGTTTGCTGTCACTACTGAAAATGTGATAGATCAGCGTGCTCTTGCATTGCCAGATATTACTGTTTTCAGTGCCTGCTTTATGCCTCCATTTTAGATGGGGCAATGAGTTACACACGCGGACTGCTCTTCTTCATTTTACACTATATTATGTATATTCGAATTGAAAGAGAAGAAGAAAAATTAATCTTGGTATTGTACAGAAATATTAAAATTAAAAATGGTGAATTACCTTAAATTTATTCTTTTCATAGTTTTATTTCATTCTTCATGTACTGGACACTGAGAGTTGTAGCTGATTTTGATATATTGCATTTGATTTATTTATTAAGATGACAAGATTGATTGACTGCTTATTGAATAAATAAAATGTGTAACTATAGCAAATTTTAATACAATTTAAACTGGAACATGAATGTATTGTATGGTTTAAGACAGTGTGTATGTATATATACAGTATATATATATATATATAAATATATACTAGCAAAATACCTGCGCTTTGCAACGTACAGTTGGCCATGTGAACAGTAATCTTGTTTCAAATCTCACAGCTTGGATTGCTGCTGTCATAATCGGTTTGAATTTCATGGTTTGTTTCAATTACGACAGTATTTGTAGGACTTGTGTTGAAGAGACATTCGGCATCTGTCAAGAGTTGTAATTATACAACCGGTTTCATTGACAACTTCACATCCAGCTTTTGAGAGTTTAAACATTCATAAACATTAAAGTGTCCACTACTGAAATCGTCACCTGTTAATCTAAGATGTTTAAGAGGCATTGGCGGTTGTCGAAAGGTGTAAAATATTTGGCCATTTCAGTACACTTGAAAGCGACAACCGAACAATTCAGCGGCAGCCATCAACTCACATGCAGATCCATAGGTGAAGGGCTTAAGCATTTCACTCTTATAGTGCTCCTGTGTAATATAATTATCTCCTGTACCATCATAAGTCCACACCTTGAACCTGTCCTAGTAATTCAATACATAAGACACAATGTTCCTCCGCATATCAAGAGTGAGCCTGATACGGCCGTGCAATATGTAACAAAGAGAATGGAAAAGGTAGGTGCCATCTCCGGGAATGGAAACCACTCGGTAAGTGACAGTTCTTTGATTGATGGTGATCACCTCAATAGACATTTTAATGGGGGTACGGTTGGAATGGTAAAGGAAATGGGTACCTGAACAATGTAAAGTAAGTCTAAAACACCTACACAATAACTATAATCGTAATAAATGAACAATAAAACAGCAGAGAAGCCGTGGATTTAATAAAAAGGCTGTAGTTATCAGCAGGAGAGACGTGAATCCGTGGCGAAGCAAGGAAGGGAATGTAGAGACTGGAGCGACGGATGGCCTTATATAGGCAGGCAGCCAACAACGTGGGAGGCGTTGGGATGGGGGACCCAACACAGCCTCACACGGTGACCGAGCTGCAGGCTATGGATGTATATATGTACGTAAGTAGGATTCAGTTAGCGTTGGGAACCTGCGTACCAAATTTCTTGAAGATGGGCCCATAAGTAACAAAGACCGTTGAAAAGTTCAATATGGCGGCCGACAGTGGCATCATACCACCGAAATAAGTACGTACATTGGTTTCGGTTAGCGCAGGGAAGCCGCCTACCAAATTTCGTGAAGATGGGGCTATAAATTAGAAAGTTCAACATGGCGGACATTGTCGACTGTCATGACCGTTACGCATAGAATTTCGAAATGAAACCTGCTTAACTTTTGTAAGTAAGCTGTAAGGAATGAGCCTGCCAAATTTCAGCCTTCTACCTACACGGGAAGTTGGAGAATTAGTGACATTGGAAACTTTAATATGGAGGCCGACAGTGGCATCATACCACTGAAATAAGTACGTACATCGGTTTTGGTTAGCGCAGGGAAGCCACCTATCAAATTTCGTGAAGATGGGGCCATAAATAAGAAAGTTCAACATGACGAACGTTGTCAACCGTTATGACCGTTACGCGTAAAATTTCAAAATGAGACCTGCTTAACTTTTGTAAGTAAGCTGTAAGGAATGAGCCTGCCAAATTTCAGCCTTCTACCTACATGGGAAGTTGGAGAATTAGTGACGTTGGAAAGTTCAATATGGCGGTTGACAGTAATAAGTACATACATTGATTTTGGTTAGCGCAGGGAAACCGCCTACTAAAGTTCGTGAAGATGGGGTCAGGCTTCTACCTACACGGGAAGTTGGAGAATTAGTGAGTGAGTGAGTGAGTGAGTGAGTGAGTGAGTGAGTGAGTGAGTGAGTGAGTGAGTGAATGAGTGAGTGAGGGCTTTGCCTTTTATTAGTATTGTTCCTTGTACATATCATTTCTTTGTAATTTCCTCTTCAGATGATCAAGCTGAATAATTGCAAGTGACTTGTTGTTAGGTAGACTGGGTCTCTTCTTGAATGGTAGGGGTATTTCAGTGGTTAAGGCTGTTTTTCTTAATGCCTTATTGTAATTTTCTCAGAAAAAGGATGTCATCTTGAGAGACTTTTTTTTTTCCTCCTCATTGGTGTCTTTGAAATCTGATTCCAAAACATGAATTGCATCTGCAGGTGTCATCAGGGGGAGCTCATTAACTGTGACTCTATAGCACAGACGTATATTGCTAGGTGAATCCATATGTGGTGATGAGGGCCCTACAATACTCCATCCTAAGTCAGCGTGCATTGCATAAGACTCTTCATTTTCACCCTCAATTACCTGCCTAGGTATTAATTCTCTTGAGCAGTTGTAGCCTATAAGAAGCCCAGCTTCACAGTTTTGCAGTGATGGGAGTTCATTTGCAATTTTTGACAACTGATTCCACTGTCATGCTGTTTCACATGTAGGAATGTGGGAATGGTTTAATGGTATGCACTCTTTAGTGTATGCAGAAGGAAGCTCAATATAAACCTGGGAGTTGTAACCTCTCACACGAAGTCCAAAGACCCTTTCACTCTTCACAAGTGTGCCTCTTCCAACCATGGTAGACAATTTTAGTTTATCTGGAAATTTATCTGCTTCTAGTGCATCACTTATTCCTTGGTCTACAAATGTAGTGTCACTCCGAGTATCAAGTAAAGCATAAACAAGTTTTTCAGCATCTGGGCGGCTACTTGATGACACCCAGACTGGCACAACCATGGAGGTAATTGTAGAATGTCTTCCTTCTGTCACAGTGAGCACTACTGCAGTAGTTGTTTCATTGCTGTTAACTTCATTTGAGGTTTCAAAAGTTGATGTTCTTGCCCTTGGCACATAGCTACTATCATGAAGACATGTGGGATGCCTTTTCTTACAGAGGTCACAGGAGTGACGACAACAGCATTCTTTTACATTATGTCCAGGCATCAAACACCCATAACAAAGTTTCCTTTCCTGCACATGTTTCCGTTGCTCATCCAAAGTCTTGGACATTAGCCCTAAACAGCTATGGAGCTGATGACCATCATTACTGCAGAATATACACTGAGATCCTATACTGATCTTAGTCCAACTTTGACTATCACTGTTTTCACTAACACTTTGAGTGTTAAGGACACTGGCCATGTTTCTCTTGGTTTCTCTGAGATTTTGTTTCTCATCCTTATGTTCCGAAGCATAAAGAGCAATAAGAGAGGTTATCGGATTACATGCAATCTCTGCTTCTGTTGACAGAAAAGCTGCAAATTCCTTAAAGCTTGGAAAATCTTGAGTCTCTTTTAGGGTTAGTGTAACCTGGCGATTCCACCAAGATGCTACCCAATCAGGTAGTTTTTGTACAAGTTTCTGATTTTCTTCACAGTCATTCAATATCTGAAGACCCTTAACATGCGGCATCGCATCCTGACATGCATTTAAAAAGTCTGAATAATCCCTAAGTCCAATAGCATCTTTCAACTGGATTTTTGGCCAGTTTGCCAGTTTTTCTCTAAATGCTCTCTGAATGACAAATGGCTGACCATTATGATGGCTTAGCTTGTTCCAAGCATCTTGATAAGCTTCATCATCACTTCTATAAAATATTTCATCTAGGATCTCACGAGCTGGACCAGCTATATATCTCTTGAGATAAAGCTTCTTGAGATAAAGCTTATGAGCTGAAGAAACGTTCTTTCCATCAATAAGTGATACAAAGGAGGCCTTCCACTCAATAAAATGAAGTGGATCTCCACTGAAAACAGATGGCTCTGGCACTGGAAGCCTATTCAGTGTTATGCTGTTCTGTAAGGCCTGCACAAACAAGTTTGTGTTTTCATGAGGAGATGTTACTTCATTGGAGGACTGACAGGTGACTGATGCAGGAATGTGCCTTTGTTCTGTTATGCTGTAGTCAGTTGGCAGGATGCTGGCCTCTATTGCAGCCTCATGGTTGTAAACTTCCAGCCTAGCACGTGCTGCTCTCAAACACTTTTCAGCTTTCAGTTGCTCCAATTCACACTTTTGAGTCTCTAGCTCCCTTCTTTGGTGATCTTCTATTTGCTGTATTCTTTCTTGCTGTCTCTTTTCTTCCAGCATAACTGTAAATTCAGCTTCCTTTGTTGCTAACTCCGCTGCAGCATCTGTCCTTTTGCTGCCATGCATGAAGTTACAGAATTGTTGCTGGATCTTTTGCTTACTCTTAAGACTGTAGAACCATAAATGGATCTAGCATATTCATGATGCAGAAGCTAGTGAAGGCGACGTTTTTCTCTTTCAGCATTAAACTCACCATCGATGCCAGCTAACCTCTCATATACAATTTTGGTAATGTCAGCCATCACTGCTTCACACGCATCTACTCTGCGTCTTAAATCTGAAGATGGTGTGATGTTATTTCGAATTGCTACATAAATGGCTATAACATCACCTTTTCTTTTTTCAAGTTCATCAATCAGTATAGATAGTTGGCTTTCTGTAATGTCTGTCTTAAGCTGTTCTCTTACTTCCCGAGCTTGGATCTTCCACTGATCATACAAATAGTTTAGCCTTTTTTCCTTCCTTTCAGCTTCTTCTCTTTGAAATATAACCATTTTTTCTGTGGGCGTTCGCTCACGACTAGATCGACAGGGTCAGCCCTTTGGATTTTTTGTTGAATGCTTGTCTGCATCTCTTCACTAAATTGAATTGCTTCTTCTAAGCGATCTCTCTGTGCACTCTCTACATTTTGAAGCAAACTTTCTGGCTCTAAACCCTTCAACTGGAGACGACCAATCTGCTCCTGCAATGCTCCCACACCTGAAAGAATAGGACCTGGCTCTGTTATCTTACACTCGGTGTGAAAAAAAAGGCACTTGTTTACACAAATAAACCTAATACAATACAAAGATATCAGTATCTCTTAGTAACACTGTTAAAGAATTATGTCAGTTTTAAAAGCTTTGAATTAACTAAGACTCTATCCAAAAAATTACAAATGAACAATAATCAGTCAGATATTTCACAGTACCCTTGTAAGAGCAAACACTAAACCTTTAAACAGTGGTTACAGAATAGTCCTTAAAGCCAAATTCTATCAAAGGGACAGGATTAACCCCTCTTCATACATATACACACATATATAAACCGTTTGTTTTTCTGTTAACCTTACTAATATATACAGTCTTTTTTTTTAATGTCAACAGTATTCACGGTGACGTTATAACCATTTATGCCTGCATTTGACCATCGCACCAAAATCCATTCATCAGCTGCCGCTAATATTTAACAATCCCTTGCAGAAGGGATTCTTAAACTGTACTTTCTTTTCCGTTGTAAAGTGGAAACTGAGCGTCACCGCTTCGCCTTTAAACTCCTTTGCAAATCAGATGAATCACCGGCACTTCACCTTTAACTCTGTCACGATGGATACGAATCACCAGCGCTTCACCTGCGACTTCAGTTTGGCAGGACGACAGGACACAATGAGTGGTCAAGCTCTTACTGTAGCGACCCCGGCTGAATGATGGTCAACTCTCAGACTGATGGTTTATGAATCTTTATTACCGTTTACGTGACCTTGTTTCATAAACACACCGTAAGAGCTATAAAGGCAAAGTACAAAATAACAAGCATGTAAATAACTTAGCATAAACATTCGTAACTTTTGTTTATAACACAGAGAAATTAATACCTTGCTCACTTTTCAGCGAGGTGCTTGTTTGTTAACCTCCTATGTCACCATTTTCCTTTCCTATTCCCAGCAAAACTGTACAATTAATTATGCCAACCAAAGACACCCCAAAAAAAAAAAATCAAAATAAAAGTCACGCAAACGCTGTGATTCAAGCCCTGCTGAAGCATCATGTGTCCTTTATGAGTACATCGCAGTCATGGTCGCAAAAGAAATTATGTACTTCCGGGATGAAGAAGAAGAGTTTTCACCTGACCCGAAAGTGCTGGATAATCACATGGACTAAGGGATCAGAAGAACTTCCGGGTCCAGGAATATAAAGGACTGTGAGAGATCCCAGAAAGGCAAGCTGAGTCGGGTGGCAGGGGACAATATATGTATTGTATGGGTAAACCAAGACATTTATCAAACAATTCCTACTGTATATAGGAGACGCTGTAGACCTCAGCAAACAGTCAGCTGCAACTCGGTCCCACACTGTACTTTACCGCACACTCCCTTTATCATCATGGCATGTCAGAAAGTACAGCACACGTCCTGTCCATATCTGGGATCAAGATAGCGCACAAACTGGCAGACCTTTTACGGACTGTCCTTTTCAATGCTAAAAGCAAAAAGTCAATCACGGAGACAAGAAACGTAGTTTACAGCATTCCAAGCAGTGCATGCCTAGTGGTATATGTGGGATAAACATCTAAAAGACTCACAACATTTATACAGGAACATTGCAATGCCATCAGAAGGAAAGACCCATGATCACTGATTTACACATATACAGTTCCACCGGACATATGTTTAACTGGGACACTGTGAAAGTAAAATTTAAGGCCAATACTAAGAGAGCTTGGTGAATCGTGGCTGTCTAATGAAAACACCATTAAAAGTCACTTGAACTTAAACCCAGCAAAGAAGAATATCTAAATAATAAAAAAGACTTTATGACCAACACCTTCTGATCCCCACCTTACTAATCCACCCCCAAGCCCCTTACAACCTCCCCCTCTATCTCCACCCTTCACCAGGTATACAGTGCATTCCCTTTGATTCCTGTCTGTCTAATTATCTTCCTCTGATGATAACACCTAGGTTGTCGAAAGCTTTGGAATAAAACACTATTTTAAAATATATGACCCATTTTCTCCCTTTGTGGATATGTAGCTACAAATACAGTGTGTGTATATATGTATAATATATATTTATATTTATACATATACAATGCATATCAGGGCTGTAATTTGAATTTATTAAAAAAAGTCTTCTTTGAAGGCAAAAGCTGATGTTTGATAGTTAAAGAACAGTTGTTTTATCTGCACTAATTCTGGCATCAAGTTCCTTAGGAAGCACCATGCAAATCTGCAGTATTTTACAGTTCTGTTTTTTGCACTTCATTTCTACAATCAGGTTTTTCATCATAGATTTTGCTTCATGGATACTTGATCTGAGTTCAGCACATGTTCACTGTCTTTGTGGAGTTTCTTCCCCTTTGTGTTTGAGTTTTGTCCCTTTCATTTCAAAAATGTGTGTGTAAGGTTAACTGACAAGTCTGAACTACATCTGTGTGACTGAGAGCCTGGTCCTGTACATGAGTGTCTGCTCTGGTGGACTGACTTGAGCAGGATGAACCTGACAAGTCCATGTGAGCATGATATTCACCCGCAGTATGATTATCCAAAAACAAAACGTTCCAAGCTGGCCTAGACATCATATTCTCATGTGCAGTAGTCACACTCACTAGCAAATCTGGCACACATCACTCTTCTTATAAGCAGCACTAAAATTACTGTAATATTGAAGTGGCAATCTAAATGGTTAAATCACTTTGGTCCACATTCATTTTACAGTTTTGTGACAAGAAAGATTGCTGTTTTATAACTTCAATTAGGTTTTGCTGGCTAAATGCAGGTGCAATAGTACTTTTTTCCTGGCAAAGTTTGCCCACTACACAGGTCAGATGTTTAATAGGCACTCAATGATTGAATCATGTCCGTTCACTTACAGAGAGACTCCTATGTTAAACTGAATTTTAATGTAGCCTGACACTTGCTAACCTGGCATGCTCTAATATGGGCAGCGCAGAACTACAGTATTTAACTGGTACTGTAAAGGTTTAAAAGGGACAAATAATGACAAAGTCAATGTCAATTAAGATTATATGACTGCCCTTGCTGGTAATATGTAATAAAACCGAAAGAAGGTGTCTTTCATTTTTCGCATCACTGCAAAAATGATAATGTGACAGGTTAGCTAATGAATTTCCCTAGTGTACCTACATTTAGACTAGGCAAATATAACCTACAATTTAACTTAGGAGTCCATCTAGTTATAAATGTGATAATAAAAACTGCCACAATACAATGTAACTCTCTATTGTACCTTTTAAATATTGTAATTCAATTTGCACAGTGCAATAGTTGACCCTGTGTGCCAAGTTTGCAAGTGAATTTGAATATATTAAAGTTTGGCCAGGTAAAAATTGTATTATTTTAATAAGGGCATGTTACAGAACAGTGACAATTAATGTAGCTTGATATAATTTAACTCTTTAGTGTGCATGTTAAATATCACAGACTTTGTTGTTGATAAGCAAGTCCGTCAAGTGTACTAGAGAATTAAATTAGTATACCGCATTTGACTGGGCAAAATTCAATGAAAATATGAAATATGAATTACTGTTGTAACTTGTGCTAATGCGAAACTAGCTGTGAGCAGTTAGCTAACACATTTAATTACCTTTTATTACACAATGATGTAGTGGTTAGTGCTACTGCTTCATGGATCCAATGACCTGGGTTTAAATATATACTTTATAAACTTGCCAATATACATTTCTGTAGAGTGTAACTATGTGCAAAGGAAAAGGGTATTTTCCATTGTTGAATTGATCATCATTTGATCTTGGCAGAGACTGAAGCAGTTATATACTTCAGATGGTGGTGCAGAGAGACAGTCCACTGAGAACGTTGTCAAGATTACTTGCATGGAGTGCAGGGACTCACAGGCAGATGAGGGTATATGGCTGACAAGATGTGCGGCACTCAGGTGGTGACACCTACCTCCAAGGCGGAAGAGACCGTTTCACCAGAGACACGTTGGTTGTGGGTCCAGTGAAAGGGGGAAGACTCACGAGAGGACCAAGCAAAGCCAGCGTTCAAGAAGTGAGGATCCTGGAAGTGAAAAAGAAACACTCACTCCACGAGGGAGAGACACCGACAGGGATTCGACAAGTTAGCAAGACTTCTGTTGGGAAACAAGCATTTGGCAAACAGAGTGTTTCAGTGGGACAGTTGGAAGATTATTTAGGACATTAGAACAATCTACAGGAGAATGGGCCATTCAGCCCAACAAAGCTCACCAGTCCTATTCATTTATTTCTAAAAAAAAAAAAAAAAAAATTGTGTCTAGCTTTGAAAGTTCCCAAAGTCTTTTTGTCTATCACACTACTTAGTAGCTTATTCCAAGAGTCTACTGTATTTGGTGTGGTAACACAGCGTACAACTTGAACTTCTCACCACCAAAGGTTGTATCTCTGCTATTATGTTTTAACGTACCTTAGAGTGTGGACTGTGTGCTATCTTTTTAAATTTTTTTTGCTCCTGATATTTTTACTCATCTACTGTTATATTGTCCGGTGTAATATAAGGTACTGTTGCTTTTATTGAAATTGTGACTGTGTCTTTCATTGTGTGTTTATTCACCACCCAATTTAAAGAAACCTGTGTGCTATTATCTTTAAATTTTAAAGGCTCTTAATGTTAAGTTCTAGTTTAGTAATTTTATTATTAAGCTTTTATGCCTTTTAAATAATTTAAGGAGTTCCCAGACTCGAATATTTTAACTGTGTTAAGGTTAGATTACCTATAAGTGTGACCTAGACACCTATCAAATTCTGGTACAGATCTGGGCCTCTCAGGCTTCAGGTCAATGCACTCTGATGACAAGGTGGACAATAGCTTTGAAACACCCCATGCAATAGATTCAGGTTAAATGATAAAGGCATAAACAGTATGACCAGGTTGGGCAACAGCAACACATGCTGAAGACATAGGAAAATCAGCTGAGAACAAAAGCTGGGTTCCAGGTTGCAAGGCCCTTGCAGGCCTGGGTTCACTAATCACTTCTCTGGGGCTCCTCCAACCAGCTTTCCAGTGTAAACCTGCATGTTCAATGCATAGCTGGTGTTTGCATCACATGCTGCCCAGATTTTTATGCTGTATTTAGCTGGTTTGGAAGGCATATATTGCCTAAATGGGCAGCGACCTCTGAATGCCACTAGCCTTTCATCTGCTGTGACATTAGGGCCTGGGTTATAGAGTAGTGGAAGCTGCTCTACCCACTTGTCCCACACTATCCTAATAGCTGCCAGCTTGTTTCTCGCCCGTATAATAGCCCTTATCTCTTGATCCTTAAATCAGATTAAATCATTTTAGATACTCTGAGAGTCTCAAATTTGCTCTCAGATTCACTTGAGAGGTAACTCACACATTTGAACCTGTAATGTGTCAGTAGGAGTTGTGCAGATCACTCCATAATAGATTCTCAGAGAAGCTGCTCTGATGACCTCTATTTAATTCAAACTGTTCTAGCTGCTTCTCGGTATACCATACAGCCATAATCTAGACCTAATATAATTAAGGCTGAATATACAGTCAGCCTCACTTTTCTAGTAGATCCCCACTTGTATTTGTCACAGAATACATTAGGTTTATGGCCTGTTTATATTTAACTACTAAATATCTTAAATGTGGATCTGTCTTTATGAAAACAACATTGGCATGTACTCATTCATTTTTTTTCTATATAATATGTCATCTGAGTCAATATCATTCTTTTTATTAGTTTACAAAAACAAATGGAATGGCAATTGGTCTATAAAGTAGATATTTGCTTGTGGGTCATTTTCAGGTTTATAAAGAGTAATTTGAATGCTTTTTCCAGTCATTAACAAGAATTCCTTGTATCCCTATTTCATTATGCATTCCTAATAAAACAACTAATGATGCATTGAGAACATGTTTAATCATTTGATATGAAATCATATCCTGTCCAGGAGCTGTATTCTTAACATTACTAATTGCCAGTTTGAGTTCATATAATGTGAATTTGTCACCTAAAATACTCTCAATTTTATTTTGTCTCTCACAAATATTCCTATTCTTCCTTCACATTTGCTGATGTTTTTAAACATCCATCCATCCATCCATTATCCAACCCGCTATATCCTAACTACAGTGTCACAGGGGTCTGCTGGAGCCAATCCCAGCCAACACAGGGCACAAGGCAGGAAACAAACCCTGGGCTGGGTGCCAGCCCACCACAGGTTTTTAAACATACTTATTTATAATATTGTTCCGACTATGTACTTTTGAAAAAGCTTTTACTAATCATTCTGCTGTTTCTTTATCAGTATAAGCCATTGTCCATTTTTTTATCAATGTTATGATTCTTTTAAAACAATTAATTCCATTCATTCTATTCAGCATTCTACACACAACATCCATACCCATTTCTCTTCCAAGTGACAAACGAAAACTCTTCCACAATGTCCTTTTTGCTTTTTTTATTACCTTTCTCAGTATAGCTTTCTTCTTTTGATAATCTACTAAAGCTCCCAAAGTTAGATTATGTTTTAAATATTTAAATGTGCTTTTTCTATCTCCAATTAATTGCATACATTCTGCAATCCACTAAGGAACACATTTCTTCCCAGTCCTACTTAATTGTATTGGGATTGCATAAATTGTGGCTTTAGTTAATTACAATTATTGTACTTAATGAAAGATTATACGTACTGTATATACAGTTCCATCTAAGGAAATCTGGGTAAATAATTCTTCCCAGATATTACAGAACTTTATCCAGTCTGCCTTTTAAGCCTCTATTTACTACCAGGTCCACATTTCCGTTTATTTATAAAATATATATTAAAAATTATTTTTAAAAAATTGCAAATAAATGGAAAAGGATCACTCCAATCATAGCACAATCATATACAATGTCACATTCAGTGATCCCAGAAAGAGCTATTGGAATACATTTCAAGTCAAAACAAACGGGTCTTACTTTTACTGAATCCACCCTTGTTTGCTATCCACCATTTAAACAAAGTAGTGAATATTTCTCTATAAATTGTTTTATTGCTGTGTGCAATAAAATCACCACACAATACAATTTTTCTGGTAAAATACTTTGTTAGTTTACCCAACCCATTAAATTTGACATGGATTATAAAAGTTCACAATATTTATACATCATGTCAGAGTCCAAATTTCTACTGCCATACATTCCATCTCCTTTGAGCTGCCAAAATTCATACCCAAGTTTTTTAACTAATGTTAAAAAATTTCCACCATCAGCTGGAATCCTTGGTTTGCATTTGGACCTTCCAAACGTTGACACACAGCTACTCATTGCATGAGGCATTTTACCCCTGCTGTGGTATAATTACTAATCTGCTCAGCTGCTGCAACAATATATCATAAAGCTACAGTATTTTCCATATTAATTTGGAAGGCTTTTTGAAGGGTTTTGCTAATATCTGGTCCCCAAGAAGAAATAATCTTAATCATCTGCTTTGAATAACCACCAAGAGCTGTTAGTTTGCTGTATATCACTTCTAGGCTAATGGAGTTTGACGCTTTGGCATCCTGTGCCTCTATTCCTAAAGCATTATTAATACAATCTCAAAGACTTCTTTTACACCTTTTAATTATTTTCATTAAATTGTCTGGTATTGGCCAGCAAGCAGTAGATCCCTTATTAATGTTAAAACCTTCACCATACTCTGTAATATTAACATCAGATGACAGTAATGCTTTAATTGGACTGACCCTGGTTGGCATACACATTTGCCAACATTTTAAAAATAGTACCAGTTAGTGAAGGGGCATTTGGTGGAAGTTGCAGTGTATTCAAAATTATGCATAATATTTTGTCTCCAACTGTGATTTTCTATTCATCATTTACCTTTATATCTACAGAAGCTGGGGAGCAGGGCAGATACATTCAGACATGTTTCTCTAAATACACAGAGTGGCACCAGGATTCATATTATATTGGGATGTGGAGATACTTACAGTACTTTACAAACTGCTTGTATGTTTATTCATGATTTCTAGAACCTCTGTACAGCAATCAGATTTTAAAACAGTATTTGTCCCAAGTCGAAATCTACAACCTACTTCATCTATACAATCATCCTTCAAACTCTCCCAAGAACACACTGTTTTTCTTTTTGATCTATCATGTCTAAATACCAGATAATCCAACACATTAGTATTAACATTTTCTGCATCATTCTCTCCCAATACTCCAATTGTAAAAATAATTATTGTCAGAAAAATTATACATATTATCTGTAAATGCAAATGGCAAAATTTCTGGCGGTATCTTTTCATTATTTTAATAGATCCTATTCTCTTTGAAAGGCTTGTTGCAGGAAAATAAACATCAAGTGGTGGCGAATCCTCTTTGATAGCAAAAAATTAATATGGTATACTAACCAAGACTGGGGGTTCAATTCCTCAGAGGAAAAGATATCAATATATTGGTTTCTGAATCCAATGCGGGCAGATGCCTTCTGTGATTTGGGACCCACAAAGATTGACAATGTCATTTTAGGACAAGTCTACATTTCACTGAGAGCAAGTGATTGTCTTGTTGAGAGTCTGTAACCCCCTTAACTGGACTTGAATGTGTTGCAACAAAACAGAAGTTCAATTTATTAATGGCTTGATCCTCTTCTGGAGATAGAACCTTTTGGCAGTGTGATGCCTGGACCCAATTTGGCCTCCCTTCAATTTTCAGCGCTGTGACAGTACTTAGGAGTACCTGGTGCTGCCTGTTCCACTATGGTGCCAAGAAATTCTGTTTCTTAAAAACCTTTACTTATAGCCCAGTCTCCAAATTTAGACTCATGTGACATTACCTCTGGTAGGCTAGGTAGAGCAGCTTTCACCTGCTGGTAGAAAGACTTAATATCTTTGTTTATTATTAGTCAGTATTGTGCTCTTTAAACTGTTATTGCTGTAAGCTAGCAGATCCCATTGGGGATAGGAAGATATCAGCTGTCGCATCGATCTTCTCATTAATACCTAATGAGATGTCGGGCCTTTAGTTTTGATGAGGTTACTCCTTATAGAAATTAACTCTAGCAGTAGAGTAGATGGCCATTTTAATCTAGCTTCTGCTTGCATTTTGACTCATTTATTTTTAACATCTCAATTTATTTTTTTCATCTGTTCTGAGCTGAGGATGGTAAGCACAATGAGCAACTTTTTAAGTTTGTAATCCTTGACATGAACCTGAATAACAGAATTTGCAAAATGGGTCCCCTTGTCAGAAGAGATGAGAAGTGGAACTCCAAACTTGGGTATGATCTCATTCAGTAAGAACTTAGTCACTGTAGTAGCGTCTCCTTTAGCCATTGCTGTGGCTTCCACCCATTTAGATTTACATTTAAATTTACATTTTGGCATTTTGGGAACTGACCAAATTCAGTCTCTGTATATAAAAGGAAACCCCTGGTTTTTAGTAAGCTGTACTTTTAGCTTGTAGAGGTCAGGTGCCGCTAAGATTCACGGTGATTTATTTATTTTTGTAGAGGAGATCCCAGGGACGCCCCCAGACTTGGCCCGACCCGCCCACACTCAAAAACAGAGACAAAATAGAGCACATTGAAACTAACGACAATTAAGAATATAAAGAAATTAAATAATATAAATGAAAACAATAATACCACCCCTGTACCCCTACGGCGATGTTACATTAACATTATAACACAAACAACTCCATACAGCAAAGTCCATGGAAACAACACCGGATGAAATAAAAGATGACGATAGTGAGTCCAGAGATCTGCACACTGAAAGGGAATGAAAAAACAATCCTACCAGTAGACACTGTAAGGGTGAAGATGGATGGATGGTTCAAGAGTGCTCTTTTTTTGCGGGGAAGCCAGTGAATCCAAAATCAGTCCTTAGCACACAGGTAGACAGACAATCCAGACCCCAATAACAAATACAATCCAGGACACAGTGATTAAATATGACTTAACACTAGAATTACCAGAGCCTACGAAAAAACTTGTAAATCCGTCCCACCTGTTAAACACATTGTTAAAACAGAAACGTTTTTTATATTCTAGTAGTAGATGACAAAATGTAGGCATAAACTATATAATGTATGAAGCCTGAAGTCCAAATATCAAAGAAACATTTTCACAAAAGGTACAAATATAACACAATTGCACTTTTAATATAAAAATATAACTGCAGAAACAAAAAGCTGCCTTAACATGCGACATTGACAGTTGTTTATTATGACTGCCTCCGTGATGCAATAGAATCAGCTGCCGACTGGGAATCAAAAAGGTCGCGAGTTCGAACTTGCACCACTCCGTTTTGAGAAGTAAACTGCTCTTAGTCTTACTATTTTAGAATAAAAGCATACATTTGATTTCAGTCTGTAACAGCCGGTGTAATTTATGATCCTTGTAAAGGTTAGCTTTGTTTTTTTTTTTTTAATTCACTTTTCATTATCTCAGTCGCGTTCAGAATCAATCCATACAACCCCACCTGACATGGCTGTTTTCACATAAAGACGCGCTATAGCTCTGCAGTGTGTTTGTGACTGCATTCTCGTTTGCGAAATGAAGTGTCTGCGTGCACTTTTCGTGGCATTACACGTGTATTTTTTGACTATGCCCATTTGAGCATGCTCAAACACAGGAAAATATGTTGGTGTAAAAGTATAACAAAACAAGTGCACTTTTATTCAAGACTACCTGTATAACCAAAGAAAAAAGAAAGCAAGTTACAGTAGGCGGTTGATACGACAGCTTGCATGGTGCAATGCTAAGAAGTGCTGATTTCCATTCCATGCTATATAAAATCATCACATTCAAATATTAACAGTTCCCACACACCCAAGGACCGTCCTTCTTACATTTACGACACGTGTACTTGTTGCAGTGTACACACCTCTCTGTGCTATGGTTCCTATTACATTGAATGAGCACCTGACACTGTACTTTCTTCCCTGGGGGAAAGGTCCCACATCAGAGAATTTCCAGTTCCTGCATAAATTCACACCCGATCTGACACTGTTCGTTTTCAAATAATATTGCATTAGTGCGATGATGTTTTCACATATACTGTATTGTCTCTTTCTTTTAGGTGTGTAATAGAAACCACAGCATAGAGAGAAGTGTGTACATTGCTTCTTACAGGAAATACTTTTACACCAACATATGTTTCTGTGTTTGAGCGACACTTTTCATTCTCTCAGTCGCGTTCAGAATCAATCCATACAACCCCATCTGACACAGCTGTTTTTACATAAACATGCGATATAGCTTTGCAGTGTACCACGATGCATACTAACGATCCCCCCAAAGGGTTCTGACACACAAACGCTGGCAAAGCTGCCTTCTTCATATCTCACCGTCACTTGATTTTCTTTTTATTCAGTTTTATTGAGTGTTCCTGCCAGTCCCCGCATGTTGCTGTATGCTGTTTCTTTTGCACTCCAGGACATGCAGAGGAGAGAATGGTAAAGAGCAGTAACTTCGGCGCTATATGCAATCATCAGATACTCCCTATCTGCCCGTGTCGCTCAAACACAGGAACATATGTTGGTGTAAAAGTATAACAAAAGTGCACTTTTATTCAAGAGCAGTTTTCCCATCGCCTTTTCCTGTAAGAAGCAATGTACACACTTCTCTCTATGCTGTGGTTTCTATTACACACCTGAATTAAAGAGACAATACAGTATATGTGAAAAAATATTATTTGAAAACGAACAGCGTCAGATCGGGTGTGAATTTATGTAACAGCAAATGGCAGAGTTAGAACATTAGAACATTAGAACAATCTAGACGAGAACAGGCCATTCAGCCCAACAAAGCTCACAAGTCCTATCCACTTGTTTCCTTCAAGAAAACATCAAGTCGAGTTTTGAAAGTCCCTAACGTCTTACTGTCTACCACTCTACTTGGTAGCTTATTCCAAGTGTCTATCGTTCTTTGTGTAAAGAAAAACTTCCTAATGTTTGTGCGAAATTTATCCTTAACAAGTTTCCAACTGTGTCCCCGTGTTCTTGATTAACTCATTTTAAAATACAAGTCTCGATCCACTGTACTAATTCCCTTCAGAATTTTAAACACTTCAATCATGTCACCTCTTAATCTTCTTCTGCTTAAACTGTAAAGGCTCAGCTCTTTTAATCTTTCCTCATAATTCAACCCCTGTAGACCTGGAATCAGCCTAGTCGCTCTTCTCTGGACCTTTTCTAGTGCTGCTATGTCCTTTTTGTAGCCTGGAGACCAAAACTGCACACAGTACTCAAGATGAGGCCTCACCAGTGCATTATAAGGGTTGAGCATAACCTCCTTGGACTTGTACTCCACAGATCGTGCTATATAACCTAACATTCTGTTAGCCTTCTTAATGGCTTCTGAACACTGTTGGGAAGTTGATAGCTTTGAGTCCAATATGACTCCTAAATCCTAAATTATGCATGAACTGGAAATTCTCTGATGTGGGACCTTCCCCCAGGGAAGAAAGTACAGTGTCAGGTGCTCATTCAGTGTAATAGGAACCATAGCACAGAGAGGTGTGTACACTGCAACAAGTACACGTGTCGTAAATGTAAGAAGGACGGTCCTTGGGTGTGTGGGAACTGTTAATATTTGAATGTGATGATTTTATATAGCATGGAATGGAAATCAGCACTTCTTAGCATTGCACCATGCAAGCTGTCGTATCAATCGCCTACTGTAACTTGCTTTCTTTTTTCTTCGGTTATACAGGTAGTCTTGAATAAAAGTGCACTTGTTTTGTTATACTTTTACACCAACATATGTTCCTGTGGTTGAGCATGCTCAAACGGGCATAGTCAAAAAATACACGTGTAATGCCACAAAAAGTGCACGCAGACACTTCATTTCGCAAACAAGAATGCAGTCACAAGTACACTGCAGAGCTATAGCGCGTCTTTATGTGAAAACAGCCGTATCAGATGGGGTTGTATGGATTGATTCTGAACGTGACTGAGATAATGAAAAGTAAATTAAAAAAAAAAACAAACAAAGCTAACCTTTGAAAACAGCAGTGTCAGATGCGTGGGTGGAGTGTGTTTGGGCTCGTGAATGCAGCTGAGATAATAAAACTGACTAAAAAAAAAAAACCAAAGCTAAGCTTTACAAGGATCATAAATTACACCAGCTGTTACAGACTGAAATCAAATGTATGCTTTTATTCTTAAATATTAAGACTAAGAGCAGTTTACTTCTCAAAATGGAGAGCTGCAGGTTCGAACTCACAACCTTTTGATTCCTAGTCAGCAGCTGATTCTATTGCGCCACAGAAGCAGTCATAATAATAAATGACTGTCAATGTCACATGTTAAGGCGGCTTTTTGTTTCTGCAGTTATATTTTTGAATAAAAGCGCAATTGTTGTGTTAGATTTGTACCTTTTGTGAAAATGTTTCTTTGATATTTCAAATATTTCACTTCACTCCCAGATACTCAATCAAGGCATGAGCTGAGAGAAGTTCGTGCACGTTCTAAATTGGTGGGGGGATGGAATAGCCTGCTGCTTCTACCTTCTATTTATCAGCACATTTAGAGGACAAAGGACGCTGGCGGAGAGGTGTGAAGGGATTTAAGAAGCGATTTAAGGTGGGACGGATTTACGAGTTTTTTCATAGGCTCGGGTAATTCTAGTGTTAATTAACAGAAGGCAGTTCAACAGGTAAACGACACATAAAATACAATAAAAAACACTTTTTTTCCTTTGGACAACTGCCCTCCTTTTAAACTCCTCTGACCACCTTTGACCCCAACAGACCCTGCAGGGACTGCTGGGAGATGCAGTTCTAACTAATAGTAGCACTGCTACAATCCCCACCCCTAGGCTGTGGTGTATGGCCAAACCAAGGCTTGAGGTTTGTGATGTTCACTGTGTCTACTTTCTTAGTCCCTGGCAATCCGCACTCTACTGCATTGGTCACCGGACACTTCCATTGGACCACGGTTGCTGGGCCGAACCACTTCGGAGCTAGTTTAGCCATGAACCTATCGGAGGCTTTGGAGAAGGGATGAGTCCTGATCCAGACTTTCTCCCCAACCGAGAATTGTACAAGCTTATGTCACTGGTTGTACGATTGAGACTGTCTGGACTGGGACCTCACCATCCTCTCCTTCACCTGTTGTATGATTCGTTGTAAAGTTTGTAAGTGATGATGTATTGAGGTGTCTGGTTTGGGTGTGTTATGATCAATTATTCTTTCCAGTGGACCATTTAGCTTTCTGCTTAAAACTAACAATGCAGGGATTTCACCTGTAACCTTGTGTACCGCCGTGTTCAATGTGAACCGCAGCTCAGGCAGCCACTTTGTCCAATCCTGATGGTGGTCTCTAACGAAGGATGATTTCATTGTCTTCAGGGTCCGGTTCGCCCACTCAGTGCAATTAGATTGGGGATGGTACGCTGTTGTCTTCAGGTGAACCACCCCCAATTACTTCCAAAATTCTTCGGCCTCTGAGCCGGTAAACTGCAGGCCCCAGTCTGTGATGATGTAAATATCTCATCCTTCAGGGTGGAACATATCTTTTTGGCTGTGGCATTAGCCATAGGGAATAGCTCCACCCATCGGGTAAAATAGTCCACAACCACCATCAGGTAGGTCTTCCAGTCCCTACTGGAAGGAAATGGTCCCATTAGGTCCACGCCTAGGCTTTCCCACGGGGTAGTGATGGTTACTGGCTGAAGCTGTCCCGAGGGGAGACCAGTTGGGGTTTTGTATTGCAGGTTTGATTTTTTTTGGCATCACCATCAATGATGACCTGTAATAACACATTTCGACCATCATCAAGAAGACTCACCAATTGCTTTACTTTTTTAGATTATCTGAGGAAAGCCCAGATGTTTCTATTTTTGTTTACTAATGTTGCAGAAATTACTCAGTAAATAAAGAAAAGTCTTCAGCTATCATTACAAATTAACTTCAAGATGGATGTCCTTTATTATAGGTGGCCAGTGGAGCCATGCCATGTGAACAGCACAGTTCTCTGTAGTATAACTGGAGATTCTTAAGAGAGCATCTCTTCTTATCATGCACGTTAATCTACATATAATAAGTAAGATGCATTTCAGTTACACCAATCAGCATACAGATAAATGGTATATTTCAGAAACATACCTCCACAATTAAGTATTATGTAAAGTCTCACAAAATTAAGAATAATGGATAAATACCTTAGACCTCTTATATGTAAACTTTTATCAGAGAACAACATATAAAGTTATTCTATGTTGTCTTTATTACTTAATGAAATGTGCTAGTATAAATGATGTCAGCATGTCCTAGTTAAACAAGCTGGAAATTTCAAGGACTTTTTTCTTTTCTTACTGCTGACTTCTTTAACTGCACTGTGAAGTCCATACTCCACTGATTGCTTTACATCCTGGTTTTGCACCTGTTAAGCTTAGGATCACAAAGCACTATGCGAGTGAAGATGGCAGAAAATAATACTACTACTGATTCTCCTTCTCTTTAGGACTTTCATAATACATGCTGCCTTAGAGCATTATTAAAACCTCAGTCGCCTGGTATAATGAATGTTCTCTAGCCTCTGTTCTGTCAAATGACACCAGACTATTAGCACTTCCAGCACTACATTCAGTGACAGCTTAGATTCATAGGTCATTAAGATACTCCAGCATATTGACAACTACATGGCTGTTTCTTGTACAGTATATGCCAAAAAGCCACAATATTAAAACCACTGACAGATGAAGCGAATAATATTGACTATCTTATTATAACAGCACCTGTCAAGGGTAGAGGGTGTATTAGTCAGCATGTGAACAGTCAGTCCTTGAATGTGATGTGTCAGAAGTAAGAAATATGGGGAAGCATAAGAATCTTAGGGGCTTTGACAAGGGCCAAATTATGATGGCTAGATGACTGCATCAGAGCATCCCCAAAAATGGCAGGTCGTGTGGGGTGTTCCCTCATATGCAGCGGATAGTATAACCTACTAAAACTAGTCCAAGGAAGTACAACCAGCGAACTGGCAACAGGGTCATTATGTGCAATCTGCTGCTGAAGTCTTGGTGCGGATACTGCAGAACACCTCCAAAGGTCTTGTGGAGTCCATGCTTTGATGGGTCAGAGCTGTTTAGGCAGTATGAAGGGGACCTACACAATATTAAGCAGTTTTTAATGTTGTGGTTGCTTTTATTGTATGATGTATTCACAATCTGTGATTATGTTCAATGTCTACTGTTGACATTGTCCTACTGCCACTATTTGGGGAGGGACATGCAGTTAAAAATTTCAATATACTATGTCCATTTTACAATAAATTTGAATATGAGCTTGAACTTTCATGCACATGTGATAGCCTTATAATTTATTTTCTGCCTTAAAATGTCATAGTACTGTACCACATGTTGGTTTTATGTGTAAACACATTTTGTGTTTATGAAATAAAAAAAGTTGGCAAATAAAAGCAGACACATGCTATTCAAACCCAAGCATTAGTAGAAACATACACTATACAATCCAGCATGCTGTGTTTAGAATCATGGTTAATCTGTTGATTTCTCATTACCAATTTTACTGCTATTGCCCATCTGCCAAACTTTTTGCCTCATGAAACCTGAAAAAGGAACTCACATAACCAATATTCCAGAAGTGATATAATGTATTCTCTAAATAATATTACCGACAAAGAAAGACACTTATTGCTTTAGCCCCTGGATCATCAGTTCAGTCTTCCTCATATAAGGGACCCTCTTATTATTTTGCCCAGAGGGGACTGGGCAGTCTAATGGTCTGGAATCCCTACAGATTTTATTTTTTTCTCCAGCCGTGTGGAGTTTTTTTTTTTTTCTGTCCACCCTGGCCATTGGACCTTACTCTTATTCTATGTTAATTAATGTTGACTTATTTTATTTTCTTACTGTGTCTTTTATTTTTCTATTCTTCATTATGTAAAGCACTTTGAGCTACTTTTTGTATGAAAATGTGCTATATAAATAAATGTTGTTGTTGTTATTATGGGATCAGCAGGTGGGACTTGGTCAGAGGTTATATCTGTTAATTCTAATCAGGAAGTTTAGATTTATGTTTCCAGCCAATGGAAAAAGTAAACCTTTGACTTTACAGAGCAACCCTTTCTGTGTGCTGCAGAATGATTATATAAGCTTGTGACATCCAATAGATTATAAACTTAAAAAAGAATTTTCTGACGTATACTACCAACTCTGTTGAGAGTGGAGGGAGTCACCAACTATTAAGTGGCAGTCATGCGACAGATCAAGTCAGAAAAATAATGAAACGTTTAGATCTCAGCATGTGTTATAGCTGTATTAGCACTGTGATTAGCCTCTAGTATCCGTTTTCTTTGTCTTTGAATTTTTACATGTTGTGTGTTTTCTTAATAAATTCCTGCTTTTGCATTCAGATTCAGCGGGTTGGAAAATGGATGGATGGATGTTCAATAACATATTTGTATGCTGATGACAACCAAATCACTTCAGAAATAGCTAAGACTCAAATATACAGACCTATAAATACCTGGGAGTGCAGCTGGGTGATAAATTGGACTGGACTGCAAATACTGATGCTCTGTGTAAGAAAGGACAGAACCGACTATACTTCCTTAGAAGGCTGGCATCTTTCAACATCTGCAATAAGATGCTACAGATGTTCTATCAGACGGTTGTGGCGAGCGCCCTCTTCTAAGCGGTGGTGTGCTGGGGAGGCAGCATAAAGAAAAGGGACGCCTCATGAATGGATAAACTGGTGAGGAAGGCAGGCTCTATTGTAGGCATGGAGCTGGACAATTTGACATCTGTGGCAAAGCGACAGGCACTGAGCAGGCTCCTGTTCAATCATGGAGAATCCAATGAATCCACTGAACTGTAACATCTCCAGGCAGAGGAGCAGCTTCAGAAACAGACTGCTGTCAATTTCCTGCTCCACTGATAGACTGAGGAGATCATTCCTCCCCCTACACTATGCGACTCTTCAGTTCCACCCGGGGGGTAAACATTAACATTACACAAAGTTACTGTCTGTTATACCTGAATTTTTATCACTCTTTAATTTAATATTGTTCTTTATGTTTGCTGCTGCTGGAATATGTGAATTTCCCCTTGGGATTAATAAAGTATCTATCTATCTACAGAAATGGTTTATTTGAATGCTTGTGTACATTAGTAATACATTAGGTAATTTAAGATTGCAAACTTACAAATTTTGACCATGCCCGACGATAATGAAAGAAATCATATTATTTTTGGGGAACTATGTTTCTTTCCCAGTCTTGTCATTGTCTATCTATTTTATTCAGAACCTCTGGTCTCCTCCCACATTCCAAAGGTGAGCATGAAATACACTTCAGCTTCATGCTGTAATAGAAAAAAGCAAATATTGGAAAATTAATTTGGCTACTTTCTATTGATTAGTGAAAGTTTATAATAGTTAATCTACAAGATAAAACCAATTACCAAACTCAGTTACTACACAACTGCAAATTAATTTCCTTGCACTGCATACCAAGAGAATTTTTAACATTATTAATCATTCTAAAACATTTATTTCCATTCTTCATTGTCAATACCAGGACGTACCAGACATTTAGATGTTGACCCCGTAGTAGTTAATGTACTGAGGATGGGACAGCCACGAGTGAGAGACACGAGAATCAACATCAAAGAATTCCAAGTGAGCATTCATATAAATAAAGTGTCAGAATTCAGGATAAATATGCCATTCATAAACAAATTATTTAAAAACTGCATGTCAGATAGTCGATAAAAAGAGCAATGAATTCATAAAAATGATAGAAAGATTCACAGTCACATTCTTAGAGCAGCAACCATGATACATTCCATCTACTGATGTGCCTCATCGCATACTTCAACCTTTGACCAACAAAGTATCCTAGTGACTCTATGCATGCAACACCAACTCCATCATCATGCATTTGCTCTTTGTACATGTCCACAGTTCTTCTACTGGCAATCCCTGCATACAACCTGCTTCCAGTCAGCAGTTATGCTCTTCATCTAGAAACTCGGCATCCAAATTGTTCTTCTGCCACCTTACCTCAGAGTCTGCAAATGAAACCAAGTCCAAAATGTCTTGCTGCAGCAGGCCAAGTTCGACCCTGCTCCCGAAAAATACTCTTTGCAAAGACTCATCTTTGCAAGAGACAACCACACAACCAGCGCCATCATTTTCTGTTCTGTCTCCACTCCCTTCCAATTTGGGAGCTGGCTAGCCATCTTTCAGTCTCTCTTTACAACTGTAGTTTCACCCTAATGAGCTCCTGATCTTTGATCATCTTGTTCCCTCTCACAAACTATAAAAAAACTGACATGACACTGCCTTAGCACGTCTTTTTTTTATCTTCAGTAATGCTGGAGCTGTATTAACTTAATGCACTTAGCCACTAACAAGGGAAGGCATTGTAATTGCCTGTTCCCCCATTAGTGCATCATCCACTTGACTTTCCTGCCCACTCAAGCTGTCAAAGCAAAGAACTACTGTTTTTTTTTTTGTTTTTTTTTTTAAAACCAAAGTTAAACTGCTCTTTCTTTATTCTGCCGCTGACCTCCAGGTATGCCGTTCCACATTGGTGTATTGTAACTGAAGAAACAAACACGAATGACAATGCCAAAAAATATGTTACTTACGGCACAATACAGGCCACAGTTACTGATACGTGCCTGTGGCAAGACTTTGTGTTTTTCTTTTTGTTTAGGCAGCATTATGGGATAGTCATCTATAAAGAATACTATAAACAAACTAAATTGACATTGTGTATTGTATATACAGAAATGTACAGTTAGGTCCATAAATATTTGGACAGAGACAACTTTTTTCTAATTTTGGTTCTGTACATTACCACAATGAATTTTAAATGAAACAACTCAGATGCAGTTAAAGTACAGACTTTCAGCTTTAATTCAGTGGGTTGAACAAAAAGATTGCATAAAAATGTGAGGCAACTAAAGCATTTTTTAACACAATCCCTTTATTTCAGGGGCTCAAAAGTAATTGGACAAATGAAATAACTGGAAATAAAATGTTCATTTCTAATACTTGGTTGAAAACCCTTTGCTGGCAATGACGGCGTGAAGTCTTGAACTTATGGACATGCTGGGTTTCCTCCTTTTTAATGCTCTGCCAGGCCTTTACTGCAGTGGCTTTCAGTTGCTGTTTGTTTGTGGGCCTTTCTGTCCTAAGTTAAGTCTTCAACAAGTGAAATGCATGCTCAGTTGGGTTAAGAACAGGTGACTGACTTGGCCATTCAAGAATTTTCCACTTCTTTGCTTTAATAAACTCCTGGGTTGCTTTGGCTGTATGTTTTGGGTCATTGTCCATCTGTATCATGAAATGCCGTCCAATCAATTTGACTGCATTTAGCTGGATTTGAGCAGACAGTATGTCTCTGAACATCTCAGAATTCATTTGGCTGCTTCTGTCCTGTGTCACATCATCAATAAACACTAGTGTCCCAGTGCCACTGGCAGCCATGCACACCCAAGCCATCACACAGCCATGGTATGCTTTGGATAATGAGCTCTTCCACACCTTCTCCATACTTTTTTCTTGCCATCATTCTGGTAAAGGTTGATCTTGGTTTCATCTGTCCAAAGAATGTTTTTCCAGAACTGTGCTGGCTTTTTTAGGTGTTCTTTAGCAAAGTCCAATCTAGCCTTTCTATTCTTGAGGCTTATGAGTGACTTGCACCTTGCAGTGCACCCTCTGTATTTACTTTCATGCAGTTTTCTCTTTATGATAGACTTGGATATCGATGCGCCTACCCCTTGCAGAGTGTTGTTCACTTGGTTGGCTGTTGTGAAGGGGTTTCTCTTCACCATGGAAATGATTCTGCGATCATCCACCACTGTTGTCTTCCGTGGATGTCCAGGTGTTTTGCGTTGCTGAGTTCACCAGTGTTTGCTTTCTTTCTCAGGATGTACCAAACTGTAGGTTTTGCCACTCGTAATATTGTAGCAATTTCTCAGATGGGTTTTTTCTGTTTTCACAGCTTAAGGATGGCTTCTTTCACCTGCATGGAGAACTCCTTTGACCTCATGTTGTCTGTTCACAGCAAAATCTTCAACGTGCAAGCACCACACCTCAAATCAACCCAGGCTTTTTATCTGCTTAATTGATAATGACATAATGACTTACCCACACCTGCCCATGAAACAGCCTTTGAGTCAATTGTCCAATTACTTTTGAGCCCCTGAAATGAAGGGATTGTGTTTAAAAAAATGCTTTAGTTGTCTCACAATTTTTTGCAATCTTTTTGTTCAACTCAATGAATTAAAGCTGAAAGTCTGCACTTCAACTGCATCTGAGTTGTTTCTTTTAAAATTTATTGTGGTAATGTACAGAACCAAAATTAGAAAAAAGTTGTCTCTGTCCAAATCTTTATGCATTTGAGTACAAGCAGCTTTAATTTTCATCATTTTTTGTTTTTGAAGGAGACAGAGAAGAAATTCTTTTAAACTTGTAAAATAATTTACTTTTTGCCAGGCTTCAACTAATTATAGTAAAGGGACTAGCTATATTAAGCATGTCTTAGTCACAAGGGAAAAATGAAAACATTGAGGAAACCACTTAAGTGCTCTATTCCTGCATATAAAAATCACTGTTGAGACAACAATGAGCATTTTTAACAACTATGTCCTCCAGTTACACCGGGTAAAAGAGTAATTCTTTTTTTGTAAAGAAATCCTTTGATAAAATTATTACCAAGCTGTGGAATTTTACCACAAATAGGATAGCAGGTTTGGGAAATGAATGGATAGGTGGATGTCTGATAGGAATACATTTTTCATGTATTACATGAACGTATTATATGTTGCTCTTTGCACTTAAGCAAAGAATAGTATACTGTTCCGTGAACATTATAAAATTTGAATAGCATTAATTAGAAGAACACAGTTATGATAATTAAGGATTTATTAAAGTTTAAAAAATTAACAGCTATTTTTGATCTCTCTGCATATTTTTTGCATATTTCACAATTGTAGAACTAGGCTGAGCTTTATCATACAAAAAGAAAAGTCAGGTTTTTTTTTTTTTTCATTTACATACTATCGGGATGCTAACCTTAAAATGTCAATCACTGCCTTTCTCTCATGAATTGTGAATGAATGTGACTTGTTCTTCCTTGTGTCTACAATGTTGTATCTATGAATTGTGTTCTTTTCAACCTACGGTGCCTGCAAGTTAACAGCTGCTTTTGAATACGGCCCCAAGGCTGCATTTTTGATTATTGTGTGGGATGTGTATTTCAGTAAGGTGCTATCTCAAAAGGGCAGACATATTACAGAATTAGCACCGTTACCATGTAGCTTGAATTTTGCAGATCCCTGGAGGAGGAATCCAATTGTTTGAGTTAGTATTGTGAAGATTACAAAAGAAATCTACAAAACTGTTCTGAAGCAGTAATAATTAGACACTCCTGGTGATCTGATAAGATAAGAAAGACTGTAACACGGCAATTGTTCAAAGGATACTCATGAAAGTAAATACTGTCTGACTATCATTTTAGCTGTAGCATTGGTTGAGTCCTTTTGTTGAATATGGACTAATATTATTATTGTAGTCAGCCTTGAAGTGCAGGATTAATTTAATAAAAAACAGATCTTTTACTTCATAAACTGTTTTACAAAGCATCAGATGGAACTTTTTAAAGCAAACAAAATCCCAATACAGTAAACTGACAACTTTAAAAGAAACATATCAGTAAAACTGAAATGAATACAAAGATGAAGTACTGGGATGAGCACTTTAGAAAGACTTACAACTGCCCTGTTTGGAACACTAGTCTTTAGAAGGCACACCAGTGCACTCATCCATACCGGACCAATTTGTATTTCTCTGTTAACCTGGCCGGCATGTCTAAGGGATGTACATGGAAAATCGGGAATACCTGGAGAAAATTATATGCAACTCAAAGATTACAGTAAACCTTCACACAGATGCTGATGGACTGGGGGTCAAAGTCAGGAAATGGAGCTGTCAAACTACAATGCCCCTTAGCTACCAGTCAGAATAATAAAAAATAAATGTAGGACTAAGCGGGTTAGAAAATAACTGACTGACTATAGCGAATGAATGTTTGTTGGTTATAGCGAGAAAATAACAAGAAGTCTAGGAAAGATTGTTTTATGAATCTTTTTTGTCCTTACAATTTTTCAGACTACTATTTTAGACCATAGTATCCATAGATTTTCAAAAGAATACCTGATTACTAGGGCTTTACAAACTCTGCATTCAAC
Source organism: Polypterus senegalus (assembly GCF_016835505.1). Taxonomy (NCBI): domain Eukaryota; kingdom Metazoa; phylum Chordata; class Cladistia; order Polypteriformes; family Polypteridae; genus Polypterus; species Polypterus senegalus. The sequence continues at coordinate 46,697,527 of NC_053163.1, forward strand.
TTATCTTTAAAAAGTGCTATCTTTTAAATTTATTTTATCTTTAAGTAACATGTTATATTCACTCTCCCAGGATTATAGATGGTGTAACAGCTGAGTTCACATCTCTAATCTTTATGTAGCAAAGAAATGTTAACTTGACGTGAATAGATTTATGTCTTTATATCTATTAAAATATGTCATATTTTATCTCCCATGCTCTGGAACATTTTGTACAAAGCACACCAAGCATAGACACCAATAAGGCACAATGGTTAACACCAATGATGCCATATGTTTACTGTAGCTATTTATTTAAAGATTTAAAAAATGTCCATATCTTTGAGGGTTACCACACGGAGCTCATCTCAGGTTTAATATTTAGGTTCTGCAGCCTACACCTGCAATTGCTGTGATATGCAATGAGATGCTGGTAGAGGGACAGAGATTTTTATACCATCATCTAAATTTGCATTCCATATGATTCAGAATTTTAAATAAATAGTTCTCTTTGTACTACATCGGTGTCTTGAAACTCATTGAATACACAATGCGTGCTAAAATAGAGATTTACTGTAATAGATTTCCCAAGAGTACCCATTTAATGAAACCCACGTTATAAGTAATTTCCAACATGAAGAAACAGATAACAGAAACTTAAGCATGAAATAAATCAAAACAACAGACTGATGCTAAAGAGCTAACTAACACAATATATCTTCTGTTTTTTTGATCAGCTCCACACTCTAGCAATTCTGATTACATATAAGTGCTCCACTTTTCAAACATCCATCACACACATGTCCAATACAGTTTAATTCCGTTAATTTTTTACAGCTCACTCCACTGATTACTGGCTCAGAGGACTTGTATTAGCAGTAACTCACAATCCATACAACATTGACATACATTTGAGAATAAATTCCACTTGTTGCTATCATTATGCATTACTTTTGTTATGTTTCATACTTCATTCATTTTCATTATCTTTTCTAACAGTATGTGTTGCAATTTTGGTTTCCATCCTGGCATGGCCATATTGTTATTAGAAACAGCACATCTAGCCAGTGACGTGGCATCATGATGCGTGATGTCACTATACCAATGCTATTGAAGATGATGTAGTACGTATGATACTGATAAAGTACGTCTTTGGATTCTCTTCATTAATAAATACAGTTATAATGTATGTTAGCTAATAAGAGTGAGATCTGTACTCTAGGGTTAGTAAACCTTTGCTGTTTTTGTACTTTGCTTTTGATTTCTTGTTTATTGCTTTGAAGTTCAGTGCTCTCATTGACTTTTGCCATTTTTTACTAATTTATGCATTTTCCTCTCTTGAAAGACATGCATTAACCCTCAAGGCTTTCTAGTTCTTCCAGACCTAACACTTATATAAACAAATTTGATTACAAAAAAGACTAATCTCAATCATTAACGTAAAATAATCAAAATTGCTTTAAAGCTAAAGTAAATAGGACAGGTAGAAGAAAGGCCATTTAATTAAGATTAACAAAATCACTGTATGTAAATCAGGTTATAGTTCTCTTGCTGAATCATCCAAAAGTGTTGTAAAGTATTACTTCCATTAATAGCTATTACTGACCCAAAATGTGCACATTATTGAGGACCTACCACCCGTTTAACACTGTCTCCTTATCCTTTTATGTGTTTCACTTTATTAATGTCTCATTTATATTATTTTGATGTTTTAATTTTCTTGCCCTGTTGGTTATGGACAATGATATGTCCATATGGACCATATGGAAGTCACACAAGTTTAGCAAAAGCACCTACTGGTGGTCAAGTGTTCAGTCAGCACTGTGATGAGGCTAAGGGCTCATTTATACTTCACGATCAGAACGCGTACGCGCCCGCATCATGGCTGCCACACGTTCCCAGTGTTCATTTCACGCGTCCTCTGAGCAGGTCCTCAGAAATTAACGCGACGCGTGCGCAAGTTGCAGTACTAGCAAAAAGTCGGGGGGCGCAGTGTGCTAAAAGTCAGAACGTGACGTCAGAGTCTCTGTTTACTATCTACATGTGACAGCAAGCCTCTATGGAGATCCTTCGGGGATCGACGTGCGCACTTTGCTGTTTGATGAATGGCTCAAATACAGCTATACATTATGTTGCCGATGTGAAGTTGCAAAAAAAAAATAGACGGCACAAAAGATGGTATGTGAGACTTTTAAAATGTATCGTGTCATTTATATATGTCTTTTTTACTTTTTAATTTTTGCAACTTAACAACAGCAACATAATGTATAGTGTTATATTTGAGCCACTGAGAAAAAAATAAAGGACACGGTGAAAACGTGTACTTTGTGATTAAAGTGGAAATTTCGGCTTTAATCTCGAAATTTCCACTTTAACCTCGTAGTTTACTTTATCATTAAAGCAGACGGTCGCAAACGTCATCCCAATTTTTAATCGCTACGAGCTTCTTGGACCTGACAGCAGGTAAAGTAAAACAATAAAAATAGATGGCACAAAAGATGGTATGTGAGACTTTTAAAATGTATCGTGTCATTACGATCGGAAAAATGCGACGCTTGAATATAAAAGCACCACGAATGCATCTGTATGTCGGCATTTTGCTTCAGCAGCGGAAAGCAGCAATAGATCGCCACACAGAACAAATTAAATATTCCATCTCTCTGCACATTTAGAATCTTTAGATTTATACTTGATATCACTTTCATGATGAAATGCATTAAAATGTGTATGTTACATTTTACATATAATTTCGTTTAAATAATGAATACTGTTAATAAATACACACATGGGGGAATAATTACACACATGGGGGTGTCACGGTGGCGGAGCGATAGCACTGCTGTCTCGCAGGGAGTTATGTTGCTGGTATTCCACACTGTGCTCCGGTTTCCTTCCAAAGATATGCAGGTTTGGGGATTTGGTGGCGCTAAAATGACGCTAGTGTATGTGTGTGCTTGTATTCACCTTGCGATGAGCTGAGGCCTCGTCAAGGGACTGTTTCTCACTCGTGCCCAATGCTTCCTGGAATGGACACATACATCCCTGGATTTATGGATTTAATCAATAAACATCCTTTTCAGAGATATTGCGGTAAGGTGTTATCGGAATTTAATAGGTGTTCTAGGCAATTCACAACACAGAGAAGCTGAACATGTTCTCACCACGATAATATCTCGCACTGCCACCTGGTGGATTCCTCCAGATTTTCGTAAAAAGCGCGCGCAAGTATAAACACTACAACGTCGCGTCACGTGAAGTATAAATGAGCCTTAAGGATCTGTGGTGGCATCTGGAAGGTTGCCGATTCAAATCCCATCACTGCCAGAAGGGATCCTACTCTGCCGGGCTCTTAAGCGAGATCCTTTACCCTAAAATTGCTTCAGGAGCACTGTATAATGGCTGACACTGTACTCTGACCTCCAAAAGACAGTATCCCCATGTGGATTAATATAAAGAGTACCAATGCCAAAATAAATGTGCTATTTTAAAAGGACAGTATGCATGTATTCAAACTTAGGATCTGCTGCATTAAAATGTTCTAAGATTTCTTAAGTTTGTTATGGAAAGTGCAATAGATTTGACTTAGAAACTTTCATTGAATATTTGGTTCTCAGTTTAAATACTGGTGTTCAGTTTTCTTGGCTAATTTTGGTATCAAACGGTTCCTGTTCCTTTTGACCAATTCAAAATTTTCTTGGAAGATAAATATTCACTTCTTGATTAAAATACTCTTCTCAGCTCTTGTGTCCTATAAAAATTCATCAGGAATTACAACTAGTACTTTTGCATACAAGTTAACAAAACTGATTTATAGTCAAATGGCCATTATTCTAAATAGGTTGTATATTAACTGCCTTGCATACATTTCAAAAATTGACTGAATTCTCTAAATTTTGTAACTTTATTGAGGAATAAGATTAATAATAACAAGCCTGACTGTACCATTTCTCTTTACTATTGGGACAACTGGGGTTGCCCAAGGACTCCAGTCTACTTTAGAAAGTATGCCGTCTGCCTCCAACCTATCCAATTCCTTTTCAACCAGGGGTCAGATGGCATAGGGTACTGGACGTGCCTTGAGGAACTGTGGGGTCGCACCACTCTTAAGTTCAGTTTTAGCTCTAATGTGCTGAAGAGTCACAATGCCACTCTTAAATACAGGGGAGGCATTTCTTAGTATCAGCATTAGGTTCTTTTCTGTGGTCTGTTGCACAACATGCAAAGCACGAAGGCTTTTAATCTCTCTCCAGTCAACTGCCAGCTTTCTTAATCACTAATGGCCCCATAGTGGTGCACCTCAATTTTGTATTATGTGTAGATTAAGTACCTCTTTCCTTCCATTATACTCTACTGTCACATGTAGCACTCCAATAGACATAACCTTTTCACCTGTGTATGTGCTGAGAAGAACAGAAGATGGGTTCAGCTTCTCCTTCTTGAAAAACACCTTGTAATTTTTCAGTGACATAACTGAAACAGCTGAGCCTGTGTCCAATTCCATTTTTACCACCTGGCCATTTATCTTGGGGGTGAACCAGATTGCCTGTTTGTCTTTTCCACTAAGGCTAAATAATTCCAGACTGGCTAATGCATCTTCACTATCAATGTCATAGACTTCTGCAACATTATGCACATTTTTCTTTTCACTGTGATGCATTTTGTGTTCAGCACTACACTTTGCCTTTCCACTACGACAAAATCTTTGAATATGGCCCGTTTTATGGCACTGTCTGCACTCTTCATTTTTAAATCGGCAATGTGAGGGAAGATGGGACTCGCATCCACAGCAATAGCAGGGCCTTTTATATATTTTGTTTATCTTGGCTGCCACCATTTTATTCACGCTGCTTGTATTAACTCCTCTTTGTAGTTCAAGTGCATCTTTAACCGCAGTTTCCATTGAAATAGCAATTTCTACTGCCCGTTTAAATGTCAGATCTGCCTCAGTTTGCCTCTTCTGGATTCCCTCTTGAAGGATTCCACAAACCAAACGATCACACAATGCATCGTTTAGCCCGTCACCAAACTGACAATATTCTGATAACTTTTTCAGTTCTGCCACATAAGCCGCAATTGTCTCTCCCTCGTTCTTATTACACTTATGGAATCTGAAACGTTCCACGGTCAGTAATGGCTTTGGTGACAAATGATCTCGCATTACACGGACTAAGTCGTTAAAACTTTCCTCAGCAGGTTTGTCTAGGGGCAGGTAAACTATGGAGGACGCCATAAGTTTTCCCTCCCATGGCACTCAGTAGCACAGGAACGTGGTTTTCAGCTGGAATATCATTAGTAGCGAAATACTGTTGCAGCCTTTCAACATACATGTTCTAATCTTCCATGGAACTATCAAAAACATCTATCTTTCCGATGTACGAGATGTTTGCAACTTGTCACGTCGGGTCCTTGCTTTTTCTGCTTACTTGGTGCGGTTCTCACTGCAGTTATTCAGTGTCACAGTGCTCAAAACTAACTTATTGATCTCGTCGCCACTGTCATGTATTTGTAATGCATTACACCAGTGCTTCTCAATTATTTTCTGTCATGCCCCACCAGGAATAAGAAAACATCTCGCACCCCCCGCGCGACTATAAATAGTATCATTTGTCTATAAAATTGTTATAAGTACACCTCTGCATAACACTGTATCCTTATTAACGTATAAGAGAATAAAAAAAGAAAGAAATATGGACCAATTTACAACAAAGAATAGCTTTATTAAATGTAACAGAAAAGATTTAAAGTGCATTCTAAATTCAAAAAAAATTTAAAATAAAAATAAAAAAGCATGTTCCCCGAGGTCAAACGCGCCCCCCTTGACGGAGCCAGGGGCCGCGCCCCACTATTTGAGAAACACTGCATTACACTAACATAACCTTTTCCTTTGATAAGAACTTTCTTTTTTTTCTTGTCTTTATTGAACAACAACAACTAACAAAATGTGCAAGGCATCAACAATCATATCACTAGGTGTCAACCCACAATCAGATATTAATAGCTGAACTGAAATGCACACTTATACTGAAATATAACATTTACTACTCAAGATATTCCAGCTGGGAATACAAAAGTGATCTAAGCACTGTAAGATTGTGAGCCAATACAATTTATTTGTGTGCTTTTCAAAAAATCACCTTAATTTGTTACTACAAATTTGACAGATCATCAACCTTTTGGCTGTGTAATGTCCATATACTAAATTCCAACACAAAAAACTTTGTAACCTATAATGCCTACCATAGCTTAAAGTATGTGAAGGCATTTTCTGTAATGTACTGAAGTAAATGTTTCCTTTCTTCCTAAAAATACTACAATAAGATTTTTATTCCAGAGGTGTGCACAAGCATGTCACATGATAGGAATAAATAATTATCCATACTGGCAACAGTACAGAACTGGAACAGATTATTAGAACCGGAACAGATGATTAGTCTGATCACACATACTATACACTAAGTGTAACTTAATTTAATGTTGCAAATAAATCTGACAGCATTCCAGTGGGAGGAAGCAATCTGTCTGAAAAAAATCTGTCCTGAGACCCTGGATTAGATTAAGCAGATTTAAAGATCAATGCATTGTGTGTCTGCATATATGTTTGATAAATTGTAAACTGAATATTGTGTACTTTTTATTTATTGTTGAAAGAACAAGTACAGTAATACCTATAATAAACTAGTTACATGTGCCAGAAAAAAAAAAAACTTGAACATAGATAAACAAATGTGGTTTATATTGTAAAGGAGTGTGTAAAATAGGAAGCTTACAAAGAGTCTATGTTAACCTTTAAAAGTCTATATCAGTTATGTACTAAAAATGTTTGTTTATTTAGTAAAAGAAATATTAAAGTTTGCATTTTTTTCGCACCTTTTTTTCTTGGTAATGTACTGTTATGTGTAAATGACTAAATATGTACAGTACCTCCAGTTTTTGTGGGCAATTGAGATAGAAGTTCTTATGGTAAGACAGCCCCCTGTACACAGACAGACAGACAGATACCAAATGTCCAAAACACACACTATTTATTTTCTTTTCTTCTTAGCACAACACCCAGTGCTTGAATCACCGCAATAAACCCAGCTCACAGTCCTTCTCTTTCTTTTCCTTTACTTTCCTTCTGCCGCCTACACTCCTCCAGTCACAAGCTCCGTCCTCTGCCTCCCGACTCCAGCTTGTCTAATGGAGTTAGGTGGCCCCTTTTATACTGCCACAGATGTGCTCCAGGTGCTTCCTGATGATCTTCTGATCACTTTCTGGTGTGGTGGAAGTGCTGTATGAGCACCCGGAAGCACTCTGGGTGTGCCTGGATTCTCTTCCGACAGCACTTTCGGTTGTGGCGGAAGTGCTGCAGTCCAGGGCTCCATAATCCTCCGGATGGCCCTGGTGGTGGCCACGGGCTCCAACAAAGATGAGCTTCTAAGCTCTGATCCTGTTGCCCCCAAGCAGACCATTACAGCTGCCCTCTTGTGGCCCATGGGAGGTACTGTTCCTCTCCCGGTCCTTCCAGGCATCCCAGCTGGTCAGAATCCCCAGCCATCCGCCATATTCTACACAATGAATCGATAAACAATCATGAATATATTAATAAAATATTAAAAAGAACAAACAATATTACAGTACACTGACAGCGGTAGTAAATTACAACACTACACAGTAAACAATAAACACTAAAAACAATGTCCAACACAGTCCAGTAAAACAGAGCGGATGATGATGGATATGTGAAATGAAAACCCACTGAATGAGTGAACAACCCTCTGAATGAAACAATGCTTTGTCCTACCAGGTTCCAGTAATAGCCTGAGGATTTGGAGTGATTGGGAGCGTCCCCTTGACAAAGACATATTCGGTCAAGTCAAAATCAATCAAAACAAGCAGGCACAGGACAGCACATAAATATAGATAGGAACTGTAATCCAAGGGAGTGGTTGAGTTGTAACCCAAATGTGTATGTGAAGAATAGAAACAAAAAACAGACATTGATCATGATTGTCCCGCCACCCGTTGTCTTTTAGGGTCCATTCTAATGAGCCTGTCTGATAATTGCCTTCCCAGCAACACCTGCCTTCTCCATATCTGCCCAATAGTGTTATAGTGTCGGGTCCACTGGGAGATGTAAGACATTTTAAGTGGTGCTTCTACAGTTTTATACTGCAAATTAGAGGAATTAAAGGGTACATAGGTATGTTACACTGATGACAGAAGGACTCCTTCAGAAGCTACTTTCAACAGTGGTACACCCTTGTGAGTCAATGGGTAGCTGTGGGTTTAGCCGTGGGAAGCTCTAGTTTGATTTTAGATATTTGAGACACTAGCATGAGTCCAGTCTACTATTCCTCCCTATATTAACATTGCACCTAAAAAGGATATACTAGGCAAGTATAAACTGTAGCTATTGAAAGGCAATGGGGGCATTAGTATTTAAACTTGAAGTTTTACAGGAATATTGCCTACAAAAAATGGTATTTATTCATATGTTTCCCAATGTAGTGATGACCAAGAAAACATTTTAATCTCAAAACATCACATTACTCTTAAAGTATAATCCACATGTCAGTTATCCAGTAGCTTGCTCACAATCTGCAAAACACATTTTTTGCTAAATTATTGTCAAATGAATTCTTCTGGAAAAATCATTGCACATCATAAACAAAAAATGCAATTAATATAGGATTGAGCTTTTGAAGTAAAGACCTGCCTTTCCCACTCATTCATTAGTCAAAAGTCCTTTCTTCAATTGAAAAGCTCCATCCTATGTAAAATACATTTCCTGTTTAAGGTGTTTTTTAGCAGAAAATGCATGTTTTTAGAACATTAGAACATTCTAGATGAGAACAGGCCATTCAGCCTAACAAAGCTCACCAGTCCTATCCACATATTTCTCTCTACAAAAACATAAAAGTCTAGTTTTGAAAGTTCCTAAATTCATACTCTCTACCATTCTACTTGGTAGCTTATTCCAAGTGTCTCTGGTTTTCTGTGTAAAGAAAAACTTCCTAATGTTTGTGTAAAACTTACCCTTAATAAGTTTCCAATTGTGTCCCTTTGTTCTTGATTAACTCATTTTAAACCAACAGTCTCGATCAGGGCTGTCTCATCAGCATTATAGGTCCCAAGGTAAAGCAGTGCACTGTGGCCCCTACCTACACAACCACTCAGCAAGTCACAAGATATAAAGATTAGCATTGGTCCGTTATGCTCGTGGGGCCCCCGGGCAACTACCCAGCGTGCTCATGTGATAAGACGGCCCTGGTCTCAATCCATTGTTCTAATTCCCTTCATAATTTTAAGCACTTTAATTTTTTAAGGGCAGGTGTCGACTTTTGTCAAAATTCATGGGTAGAGGACAGTAATCAGCTCTAAACTTAGATAAAACTTGCCATTATGTTTTAGTTCAACTCTCTTTAAAGTTAGCTTTGTTAATTTAATCGAGATTTCCTGCGCATGCATGAGTAGTAAAGAGCAAACATTCCCTCAAATGGCATCAACATCTGGTGAAATACCAAAAACAAAATACTCCGTGGATGACGTTTTACATATCATATCACTGAGTCGGACTCTGAGTTGTCAGATTTTGATGTAAGTGATCTGGAGATCGCAAACGAAAGTGAAGGACCACCATAAACTGACCGTGCTGAACATGTCCATGTAGCTAATGCACCTACACCAACGTTCACCTGGGAGGACCATCTCAGTACGATGTCAAGAGGTCAGTCCCAGCATGCTTCAAGTCGACCACCATCATACCAGTGACGAAGAAGTCATAAGTGACACGCTTAAAAGACTACCGACCAGTTGCACTCACACCATTTGAAATGCTTCAAAAGATTAGACATGTCACACATAAAGACTAATCTCCCTGCCTCCCTTGACCCTCTTCAGTTTCCATACTGCTCAGACAGGTCAACTGAGGATGCCATATGCCCTGCCCTTCACCTCTCCCTGACACATCTGGATAAAAAAGACACATATGTCAGGATGCTATTCATAGACTTTAGCTCTGCCTTCAACACAATCATCCCTCAAAAGCTGGTTGTAAAACTGAGCAGGTTGGGCCTGAACACCACCCTCTGCAGTTGGATCCTGGATTTCTTGACAGAGAGGCTCCAGTTAGTTCGGATAGGCTGCAACACCTCTAGCAACATCACACTGAGCACTGGGGCGCCACAGGGCTGCGTGCTTAGTCCACTGCTGTTCACCCTGCTGACTCACAACTGCACAGCCACACACAACACCAACTACATCATCAAGTTCGCGGATAATACAACGGTGCTGGGTCTGATAAGCAGGGATGATGAAACAGCATACAGAGATGAGGTGGGACAGATGTCTGCATGGTGTGAAGACAATCTATCACTCAATGTTGACAAGACAAAAGAGATAATCGTAGACTTCAGAAAATCACATCCTCCCCACATCCCACTCAGCATTAGCGGTTTAGATGTGGAGACTGTTAGGAGTACCAAGTTCCTCAGTGTGCACATAACTGAGGAACTTACGTGGACACATAACACCTTATCACTAATCAAGAAAGCCCAGCAGAGTCTACACTTCCTGAGGCAGCTGAAGTGAGGATAAGGGTCCGGCTGCAGGTTGCAGACTTGGCCTTCCACGCCCCTGGCCTTCCACGCCCCCGGCCTTCCACGCCTCCTGCCTTGCACAGTCCACCCCACAACCGCCTACAGTCCGTAGAAAGAGAAGGCGAAGAGCTGCTGTAGTTTTTCCAATACGAAAAAGAAAAGGAGCTGAAAACTTTTTCTGACACGGAACAATGGCACAACAGAGCCAGGTATGGACTCACAGACTAAAAAGCTCAGTATATTTAAAGAAACTTTAGATTCATTAAACAAAACTAATGAGATGTACGATTATATATTGTATAACGAATCCAAGTGTTCTCTGTTTATCGTCATTACTGACATATTCTATTTTTAAGCATATCGTTTCAATTATTTTTTACCTCTTGTATTATTTCTTTTTAATATGTGCCATATTATTTAATCTATATTAACTTTTTCACTTATTTATGAGATGTTATGTAGAGAATCTGTAATGTTAGCGTACAATATGAAAGGTATTTATGTTTATCGTCGTCATTAACGTGTGTTAAATATCTTATTTAACTTGATTTTCTGTAGTTAAATTAGCTATTTATAAAAGCACAATAGCGCTTTCTGCCAATTTAGTATTACATATTATATTTGTCTTGATTTCCACAGTCACATTTCTCCATAAAGGCAGAGAATATAAAAACAACTTTGATTACATTGATTAAATATCTAAATGAATCCAAGTGCCCTCTTTGTAAAAAGCAAAGAGACTACAGCATCCTGCTGCCTGCCTTCAGAGTCATGAAGTCCACATTGTCAAGTATGCAGGTAGTGTATGTATGCCAGGAGTGTGTGCTTGCAAACAAAACTGACGTTTAGATTTCTGAACTGGAAGTTTTTTAAATACAGAGAAGCTGAGCATTTTCTGTTGTTTGGTAGGTTTTACTATTTACAAATGTAACACAGGGTGTGTAACAAGTGGGCAGTTCCATTGTTGTTTTTGTTTAAAAGGCATTTTCAACAGTTTACTGTATGTCAGTATTTAATATTTTTGTTTGATTAATTTTTTTTAACCCTTGTGTTAGGGCCTCCCTAGTGTGTGCTTAGTGTGTGGGTGTGTGTGTGTGCCCTGCAGTGGGCTGGCGCCCTGCCTGGGGTTTGTTTCCTACCTTGAGCCCTGTGTTGGCTGACCCTGTAGTTAGGATATAGCAGGTTGGATAATGGATGGATGGATGTATTAGGGCCTTCCAAGTCAGATGAATAGCCATTATTGTGGAATTTCCATGTTGATGGTGTGACCATTTCATATTGTAACTATCAATTTTGTATGTCTGTATTTAATGTTGTGTCCAGGTTTCCAAAGGACCATTTAATGGTGTCTCTGTATTTCATCCTCGAGGCCCCTTCAATTTTAATGAGGTGTGTCTCAACTTTAGTCCTCACTTCCTTCATTGTAGTATTTATACAGCGAGGATTATATCTGGTTGCTGGTTCCCATTTTTGTCACTTTCTCCAATTTGTGTTGGATATTTGTGTTATGTTTAATTTATTATATTTGATTTTTTTTATTTCAGCATACTGTCCAAAGTGGTTTTGAAGTTCCAGAAACGCCTACCTTTCAAAATCTAGATATTTTAAATGTATGTTTAGAATGGTTTGCATAAATATTTTTGTAACATTAAACTCCTTTTAACAATGTGACTCTGCTCAGTTCTCTTTAGAATGACATGCCAGCTTTGAGGAAGTGCTGGTGTAGAATGTTACTTGAGAACTCCAGCCCCAAGGGGTAAATGATATTCAAATTTCCTTTAATAACTTTTATTCACTTCTGTGGTAATATGGCAAATAAACTTACCCATATTGTAAATCAAAGACAAATAGTCATAATGTTTCCCATTATAAACTTAGTGCTTTTTTTTTAATTCACTCAAGTAACTGCTCACATCAGACTGAGCGAGTAAACGCCCTTCTAAATGAAGGCCAAGAACCAAACAAAAAATTAGAAGGTACAGAAATAATCGACAGCCAGGACAGGGTCATTTATTGTGCTTATTGTTTTGGTTCTTTTTTAACATTTCCTTAGGTAAATATTATTTTCTCTGTTTTCAGGTTTAGACTTTGTCTTCTCGTTAATGGCTCAATAGAATAAAGACTTGGCACTACATCTGAAATAAAAAAAATGTCTTGCTATTCTGTTCCATAGCACTGCGTTTTGCAGGTTTCAGATTTTTTCTTTTAGAAGAAACGTCAGCCTCCCTTCTCCAACATCCAGCACAGGGCACTGATGAGAAGGTACAGGCTCCTCATTTTATAAACTTCCATAAGAAAGATGAATTACATTTTGTTGATGTTGGCTTACAATGCCTATGGCATAGTGAATAAAATGTATAAAAAGACTTCATGCTTGTCTCAGATGCTGACTGTTAATCGTTAACCAGTAGGAGTCAAAGCCCAAAAGACTAACAGCCTGTTTTACATCTTCTGAAAACTGGAGTACTAGTACAACTCTTAAAATGCACTGTGTGCTGTGTTAATAATAGTGTATGGTAAGAAACATTGAAGACTTGTAGAATCTGTGATCGAAAGCAGTAATGTTAATAATGTATAACAAATTAAATATACTGTACATTATTTTTTTTACTTTTCTTACATTTCTTGTAAATGTGGAGGAAAAGGCTATAAGCTTTATAATGACCATTTAAAAATTTTTCTTTCTATTTTTTTTTGTTTTTAATAAAACGTATTATAGCAACACAGAATCCTTCAGCATCTTACCGAGGCAGAGAAGTGGTGTGCTGAGAACATTTCAGGGGGCACATCATTACTGTCATACGACATTGAGGAGGCCCTTCAGAAATTTGATTTGCTATCTGAATTTCCAGAAGAAGACGAGAGGGCATATGTCTTTAGACCCTTCATCACCCTTTATTTCACATATGGAAGACATGCATCTGTTTTTAGATAATGTGAGAGGAAAAAGGAAAATGACTGTGTTTTGTCAGAAAATGTAACAAACATACATTGTTCAGTTACAACTTACAACTCTTGTTCTATATTTTATATATTCTTAAACTTTTTGTAATAAATGTTGCAAACTAACTTCATCTTTACAGTCCATTATCTCAGACCTGCACTTCTTAGTGTTATGTATTATAAAGCAGGTCAAAGCAATTTTATTTTTAAAGCACATTTACATCAGCAGCCAGAACTGAACCAAAGTGCTGTACAAGAAAGGGTAAAGAAGAAGTTCAAATATACCGTACTGTATGTACACAGCACAAAACTGCAAGAATAACCAACCATTACATAAAAGATAAACTTTAAATACACATACATACATATATCTAATCATGAATGTACGTGAGCCAACATATACAAACAATGTGAACCTCTTGTAGGGTCAAATGGCAGCAAGAAGAAATAAGACTTTAATGATGACTTAAAAATGGCCTGTGCTGGAGCAGACCTAACATAATAAGGTGACCCATTGCAGAGAAAAGCAGCAGCCACTGCAGACACCCGATTCCTCCTTTGCTTCAGTCTCGACCTCGGCACAACTAAGAGCATCGGGCTAGTAGACCACAGGGCTCTTGTTGGCACATACAGTACAAGTGAAGAGGTTCCAAGAGGCAAGATGGGGCTGATCCATTCAAACATTTGAAAACAAGAAATAGAATTTTAAAATCAATTCTGAAATGAACCAGAAGCTAATGAAGCAAGGTCAGTATTGGTGAAATATGGCAACACTTACAAGAGCCGTTCAATAAGTGAACAGCAAAGTTGTGGAATAGCTGTAGGTGTCGTAACAGGGCCTGACCAACACCTACATACAAAGAACTGCAATAGTCCAAATGAGATGTTGTAAAAGCTTGGATGGCCTTTTCAAGATCACAGAAAGAAAGAAAAGCCTTTACCTTAAAGTCTCAGCTGGAAAAAGCTTCATTTAACCTCACAATTTATCTGTTTGTCGAGATTGAATAAGCTGTCACAGATCACACCAGGGCTAACTGAAGCTTTATGATACATACTGTATATGGCAAGGGGTCCAAGAGCAACATCAGAGACACTCAAACTTTCTTAACTTTTGGAAACCATGATCACAGTTTTATTATCATGTAGCTTAAGAAGATGCATTGCCATCCAAGTTTTTATATCATTCAAGCACGCATGGAGGGATACAATTGAAAGCGAGCAAGTCTTCCCCCTTCCATCCTCACCATGTTCTACAGATGCACCATTGAGAGTGTTCTGACCAACTGCATCACTGTCTGGTATGGCAACTGCAACATATCCGACCGCAAGCACCTGCAATGGATAGTGAAGACAGCAGAGAACATTATTGGGGTGCCTCTCCCTTCACTACAGGACATATTTTACAAACGCAGTGTCCCCAAGGCCTGCAGCATTGTGCAGGACCCCTTACACCCCTCACATGGACTTTTCACACTTCTGCCATCCAAGAGAAGATACTGCAACATCAAAGCCAGATCTGCCAGGCTGCAGGAGAGTTTTTACCCTCAAGCTATCAGACTCCTTAACACCATGCTGCCCCCTGGGATCTTCCACACTTTTATACATGCAAGCCACTTTCCTGCAAAGACGAGTGTGCATGTAGAAAAGAACTGAAAATTTAATGCTGACCTTTAAGTATTTTGACACTCTTGATATCCTTCTGCTGTGAAACATTCTGACCTGTCATTGTTTACACGTCTTAAACAACTATTATCATACAATGATAATTTCTGTATTAGCTATATCTATTATTTATTATTTATTTATTATATTACATATTATTGACTATATTTATGTATATAGATAGATAGATAGATAGATAGATAGATAGATAGATAGATAGATAGATAGATACTTTATTAATTGCAAATACCATACATTGCATCAATGTTCATATTGCTAACTACACGTCAACATTGTTGCTACTTCTTTGTCTTGTCTTTGCACAATGTTTTGTCTTGTTTGTGTTTTAATTTTAAATTTTAATTCTATTTTTAATTTATATTTGCACGTCATGTTGTTACTCTGTGGACCCTGAGCTTTGCAATTTTGTCTATCTGTATACTTGTATATGGTTGAGATGACAATAAAGTTCACTTTGACTTTGGCAAACCAGATTGCATCACACTGCTACTACTGTGCGTATTCCTGCTGGTCACTGAGCTGCCCCTGTGTAGCCGCTGCTGCCAGGGACACTGAACAGGCACCGACAGCAGCCATGGCATGCAGCAGAAGATGTTTTATGCTGATTTATGTGTGAAACCATTGCTGTGTGTGCTTTTCAGTAAACAGGAAAAAATATTCGACCCTCAAAGAGTTAATCATGTCACCTCTTAATCTTCTTTTGTTTAATCTGAAATGGCTCAGCTCTTTTAATGTTTCTTCATAATTCATCCCCTTTAGCCCTGGAATGAGAATAGTTACTGTTCTCTGGACCTTTTCTAGTGCTGCTATGTCATTTGTGTAGCCTTGAGACCAAAACTGCACTCAGTACTCCAGATGAGGCATCACCAGTGCATTATAAAGCTTGAGCATAACCTCCTTGGACTTGTACTCCACACATCATGATATATAACCTAACATTCTGTTTGTCTTTTTAATGTCTTCTCAACACTGTCTGGAAGTTGATAGCACAGAGTCCATTACAATTCCTAAATCCTTGACATAAGGTGTATTCTTGATTTTTCAGACATCCCATTGTGTTTTGCATGTTGTGAGCAAACAACTGGATAACTAACATGTGGTGTGTTCAAAGTGAGTAGTGCAAGATTTTTTTCTACCTATGGTAATTTTTCATATCTTTTACTATTGTACAGCATTGGTCATTATTGGCTTGTATTATATCGTTTTTTTTATCTTTGTTCTCTAAGAAAAGATTAGCTTTAATTTTTTTCTTTGCCATCTCTACAAAACGCTTGGAATAAGTAATATATAAAAACATCATCTTTGGAGTATACCTTTAAGTTACAGGAATGGTTGGGACTTCCCTGTGGCACCACATTCCCCTCTCTGATTGATGATTAAATCATTAAGCCAAAACAGGCTACTTCTCAATATATAAGCAAACTTCAGCAGGCTTGAGGCAGAGTGTGATACAGCAGTAATTTTATACAGTCAATTTTCCTGAAAAAGAAGCTTTATTTTTTTTTATTAATTGGCATTAAATATAATTAAGTGACTATTTTTCTTGATGTGGTAATTTACTATCATTTGTTGAGGGGTATTGTATGTAAAAATTACATAACGAGCAGATAAAATTTAAATGATGGTGTGGGCTGTTACAGTCTTTAACATGGTGCCATTGGCTCTTTTATTGTCATGTCATGAAAACAAGTGTCAGCAATAA
This sequence comes from Polypterus senegalus, assembly GCF_016835505.1. Taxonomy (NCBI): domain Eukaryota; kingdom Metazoa; phylum Chordata; class Cladistia; order Polypteriformes; family Polypteridae; genus Polypterus; species Polypterus senegalus. The sequence continues at coordinate 46,714,411 of NC_053163.1, forward strand.
TGATTTTAATTCTTTCTTACACTGTGAAATTAAGAGAACTATCATTTCTGGCGAGGGTTCAAGGGGTCATACAGATACTGATGATAATGCTGCATTCACTAAATGTAAAATATCTTTTTAAAATATTATAAAGCATCAAACAACCAATTAGTATTAAGAATGAATTAAAAATTTCATAAAACAACCAGTGACTTAGCCAGTTAGTTCTTGCAGTATTTTGATATACCAAGCATAATTATTTTAAAAGCAAATGAGATGCAATATTTTCCTCATACCCTTATTTGGAACTGGATTTCTTAAGATGTATAAGACATGACTGCTCTTTTTAAAAGTTTTATACCAGTTATGAAAGGTGTAAAAGAATGACAAGGATAAATACAACAGCATCCACAGACTGCAAGGTAGGCGGATAAATACAAAGTGACATCCAAAAGCCTGAGAGATTTATCAATTTGTACCAAGCTTTCAAAAGACACTAAAAAAGGATAAAGGCTAAACTGATACAGTCGCCTTTCTTTGCTAGATTTATTTATATTTTGATAGCTTGACTGAAAGGCATCACCCTTTGCCACTGTTATGCCATGCAGCCACTACATACCAAACCTAAATCTGATTTACTGTACACCCTCCTACAAGCATTCAGCACCTAATGGTAAAGTTCTGTGAATGTTATTAATGCCATCCTTCCTTTAAAAGACTACTTAAGACAATATTATGAGTAAAATGTACATGCTGAGACCAACATTCACAAAATATAGAAATGCATTGTGATGTCAAAAAAATGAATAAGATGACCCCGAAATGCCTTACTCATATTGCAAATGCAGCGCTGGAATATGGCAACTTCTTGTCAAAGCTTTGGTCACATTACTTGTAAATTGTGTTTAATTACCACATACAAACACCTCAATGCCCGAGTCAATGCAAGGCAGTCTTCTGTAAAATTCAGTCTGTGAAGTAAATCCAAATCTCTTTCAAAGTAATGACAGCAGCATTCTGTAAATAAGATGATTTCTAATTAAAAGAAAATTGAGAAATCTTTTGTCAAGCAGTCATATTTTTGAATCAGGAAGTTAATCTGGAGAACATTCATAATAGATGTACAAAAAGTATTTAATGATATAAATTTTTGCTACCACACCATTATATGTGGCCAAGAAATGTACCTTGGTCCTTTCATTGAAGGTTTTTAGATAACCTAAAAAAGGTTAAAAAGAAAAAAACTGCAAAAATATAGAGAAGGGTTGCTGTAGGATTTTTATTGGCACATTGACTATGTGTTATTAGGTAGAATATTTTCTATATATTAGGTACACTACACCCTACTATTATTTACCATAAGTGTAGTGAGAAAAGCGCTATATAATAATAATAATAATTCCTTGAATTTATATAGATGTGAAGAATTATTATTATAAGTGTTTGCTCACGATGTTGGACTGTCCTTAATGTCTTCCCAAAGACATTACAAAAAAGACTACTTTTCTAGATTAAATTAAAGCTTATGGATTTATATGTATGTAGTATTAATGAAAATGAAAGCAAAACTCTAGAGCTAAGTATACATATTTATTGCAGTCTGTTATTTCAAATGTATGCACATTGTATTAACAACACTGTTCTTTTTCATCACACATATCTACAAAAGTAAATCTCTTTCAACTCCGTACCAACTGCCAATTTACAGTGTCTTAAAGCATTCCCATTAATGATATCTGACTTTATAATGGTTTATATGAACTGTAAATGCCTGCATAGCATATTTCAGTTTCATAAAATTTCATGAGGTATAAGTTTAAGAAAAGGATGTATGCAGAACAGCTAAATTTATTACTTCTCCTTGAACCAATCTTCTTTAAAGCATCTGTAATTACATTTGAAATAAAAAAAAACACACATATAGCAATTCTATTCAACTATCTTTCAATGCATAGTAACAAGAATCGAGCTGAGATTCACTATTATTTTTATTATTACAGGGATAAACACTGGCTCCTTGAGATCCTGAATTGAATACGTAGGTTAGCAATTGGATGAATGAATTAATATATTTTAAATTAAAAATGTGTTTTTAAATTAAAATACTTATATGGGTTAATCAATTGCTTTCAGATTGTATTTTAATTTTAAGTAATTTCTGTAATAGATATTAAAAAGAGCAATTACTTTGCTCAGCTCCTATTTTTTAAGGGATAATTTGCTAAAAAGATTAATTTAGAGATAATCATTTTTTTTATATTAATGTTGGCAGGTTCTTCTAGAATAATTTGTAAGGACAACATGAGTACACAACTTTATCTGAAATGCATAAGCCTGTGACTTAAGAAAAGACTGTAAGATGCTCCCCTTGTGCTGAGGTACTTGCTTATATGTATTGTATTATATGTATGTAAGTTTCTTGTCTATGTTTATTATTTTAAGATTTACTTATTATAAACGTGTGTAGTACTCTGTAAATCGTATTTGGTTGCAAATTACTAATTTATTTTGACTGTCAATGTGAAGGAAGCACAGCTTATGTTCTCTACAAGGGTTTTAGGTCAGTGGTTCTCAGACTCAGTCTTGACCCTATGTGGCTGCTGATCTGCAAATCTGGCTGGACTTCTATGCTAATCGAGCAAGTTGTTATTTTCCAGTTTCTATGTTTGAAGTCAATGTTAAAATAACAAAACTAAATTTAATTTTAAGGGGTTGCTAATGGGTCTCAAACCCTTGCCCTTTTACCCTCTTTGTCCAGCGTGTCGATTTCTCCCATTAGGACTTAATTAATCGTTTCCAAGTGCACTTCTTTTTTGCTGAAAGAAGAAGCCATGATAGGAAAGTTGCCTTATTAAAGATAAAAAAATGATTGTTTACTATTCAATATTGAAATAAAGAATGGTCTATGACAGGATTTCTCTGTGGGCTGTGTCGTCAACATCTAATGTTACACAGTTGGCAAACTTATCTTTGATGTAATTTCCTCTACTATAATGTAATTAAAGATTTGCTAATTATTTCATTCTTCGTTTCACAAGGACACCAACTTTCCAACACATAAGGAGTAGAGTTAATATTAACTAGCAAACAATGAATAAAAGATTTGCACATCTGTTAGATCTTCAAACATTTTTTCTCCAAATTAAGCAAAGTGTAGTACCTACAGAGCAGTGCATCAGAGCTGGTCAGAGAGCTAGGGGGACAGTGCAGCATCTGCACAGTTTTAATTGTGTGTTAGTCAGTATACCAACCCATACCAGTGCTGCCCCTGTGCCTGCAGGTTTTTGTCATTTTATCTTGTTTAATGTTTTTTTTAATTTCCTTTCTTTGTTTTGAGAAAAGTGCCACAGTGTGAGATTTGTATTTATTAGAATTTTTTTTATAAATTGTATATTTGTATTCAAATACTCATAATTAAAGCAAGCAGCACTAAATGCTAAAGGACAAAAGTTACTGTAGTGTCACAGTCTCTTGTGTGCTTATTAATACAAAAGGGCTTAATTAACCAGAACTCCAAAAAAAGAAACACTTCTTAGCCATCATACACACCTAAGCTTGTGCACCATTAAATTTGTGATCTCTCTAGACTTAACAAACAACAGAAACTGGGAAGAAAACAAGTTGGTTGAGACAAAAACATGAAGCCGTTAAGACAGAACTTGAACCGTTGTCCACATGAAGCTGTTAAGACAGAGCTTGAAATTTGTTGTCCTGTACTACTTAACTTACAATCATGTGGCGAATGTTTTGTGTCTATGCACTTATTGGGTGACAGGCAGATGAGGATGGTTGGTTACAGGTTCGTGGTGGGACCATTTTTGTTCTGTTTCCATCCTTGGTCTATAATAATTATTGATATTCCACAATAAACAAATAATATTACCACTGTACTGTATAATACAAACAGATAATAAATGTTTGTGTGCCAGTTGTTTTAATTTGCATTGCCCTATGACATGGAAGGGAGCTGTAAAGTCTTTACATAAGTCACACATATTCACTTTTGCTTATAACACCTGCTGAGGTGGACTTAGAAAGAAGGGGGGCCCTGGGCTTGAATCATTGTCAGCAGAGGTGCTGCGAACTCAGAAACTGTATGAAATACACATTCCTTCATTGCCACATGACATTTCCAAAGTACAACGGATTTATTAACAATATTCTGTTCATGTTTGTAAAGTCTAGGTATTCTCTTTATTGCTGTGTCAAAGAATGGTTTAATTTTTTAAAGGCCATTTGAGTACTGTGCAAAGTGACGGATAAGATGTCAACAAAGTGGAAATACCTGAGAAGTATGCTGAAGTGTTTTTCACTCATAATCTGCTGTTCATAAGGATTTTCAAATTAAGGTTTTGTTGACCATCCCATTTGCATTCTGGAGATGGATGTAACCCTTGAAGGCTACATGCCACTTTTGTGGTACCACAAACATTCAGAAATTACTTCATAGTTTATGATTTAAGCATAATTGTTACCACCATGTTTCACTATGCTGTTACTGGCCATTTCTGAAGAAGTGCCGCTATTATCACAGTTTAAATATTTTTCTTCTTCACGCTTCTAACTCTCCACCAGCTTGTATTCAGCTTACCCGGCGGGCTCAAAGTCTGTCTCCCTCCATCACCATCTGCTGTTCACGCAAGGTAAGTAGACTCTGGGATTACAGTGTGAATATAACTAGCTATGGAAAAATTATCACCAGGAATAACTGTAAAGGGTATAAGGAGGTCTCGATTGGCCAGCGTTTGACATCAGTATATTTTTGATAACAAAGAACAAATACTTTTTCATTTATTTTGAGTAATTTTGGGCCCATGTAACACACAGTAGCCAAGCATAGTCTGTGCATAAATCCAGCTATCAACGCTAGCTTTTATATTTTTCTATCAATTTGTTACAGTTATCATCTACTTGTAACTCTCAAAAAGTATTGTAAATTTATCAAATAGTGATTTAATTTTCACAGTGCACTGCACTGTATTTTCTGCCTATCAACTCAAGTGCATTATAATCATCATCAAGCTGCATTCTGTGATGACATGTTTCCATGTTTGGAGTGGTATCTGTTTGCTATGAGAGGGAAACAGAGAGACCAATTTCAAGTTTTTGTTTTTGGCAGTACCATTCTAGATCAGTCAAGTTGACTCCACTGACAGAGCTGAGAGTATTTCATTCTGCATATTCCTTACCCAAAGAATATGCCTGCCAAGTCTGGGTATATGCAAAGAGTCTTCTGCTATATTTCCAGCACTGTTTCAATTGCTGTAAATCTGTACCACATGACCTGTATTAGCAACCACCACAAAACACATATTTTTTTTAAACTAAGTCCAAACTTAGAAATTGATGTAGACAAGAACAGCTCTGTGATCTTCTGAGAAAGGTCATCACTACGATGAAAGATGAAGTCAATGCAAACTATCAAAACATGGGATCCAAAAGGAAGATGTTGCTATAAAATGCAAAGGTTGACAAAATACTTTTCATTTTCTTTGTTTAATAGTCTAATGCTTAAATAAGAATGGAGATTTAAGGCATGATTACTTATTTGGCTTCCCAAATATTTGCTCTCCAAAAGGCACTTTATGAAGGTAAAATTAAAAAAACAAAAACAAAAAACAAAAAAAAACTTTGATTTGCCAGGAATGTGGTGTAGCGGGTCCACAGCTCATTGTGCAAAAGCCATTCGTTTTAAATAAATGATCGCGGCTTAGCGAGGGGACGTTGGGCCATAGCGAGCCGTGGGGCGATCTGTAGGGTGTGGGCGTTTCTCACCAAGTGCACAGGTGAGGAACTGCCCACATTCGTGATTGTCCCATGGCTAATGCTGCAGCTGCTGTGGCCCTTGTCATTTAAAAAGAAGCGCGAGTTGGTTGTGAGGGTGGAAAAAAATGGAAAGATGAGAGAGAGAGAGAGAGAGAGAGAGAGAGAGAGAGAGAGGTTACAGGGAGCGAGAATGCAGGCGGTGCGTGCGTGTGGCGAGCGCGATCGACCGCTCGAGGGCAGCTGTGAGGAAGCTGGGTGTAAGGCCGTCACCCGGGTGTTTGAGTGGATGTTGCTCCCGCTGAGCGACCATGTAGCGGGAGTGACCTGGTGAAAGCGATGAGCCGCAGAAGGCAGCGGAAGTCGGGAGGCTTGGTGGTGGAGTCCCCAATGTGTGCGTCCTGGCCATTGGGGTAATCAAGTCTCGGGGACTGGGATGAGAGCCAAACCGAAGCCAGGGATCGGGAGGTCTCTAGTCTCGAGTGTGTAGAGCAGGGCATTTGCTGAGAGCGTCTTGCCTGCTGCTAAGCCCAAACGGGATAAGCAGGTGAGACGCTAACAGAAAAGAAGCACCGAGCTTGTTTGTTGTTTTTAAGACTGCTTCCTAAAGAAGATTTAAACCTCTGGTTTTTAAGGATTGTGTTTTTCTATTGGTTTTTACCTCCATGTTCTTTTAATGGATTATTTATTTATTTAAAGAACTTTGAGAACTGCACTATTTATTTGAACACTGTTTTGTTTTGATGGACAGTTTTAAATAAAAGCACTTGTCACGTTCCGCTCACTGCTATCTTACCTGGAAGGGGGAACCAATCCAAATGACGGTCGCTGTGTTACCTGACCCCCCCTTCCCAGTGATCCTGGGACAAGACTGGTCTAAAAGAATCAGCGGTAAGCCATTCGCCGCTCCCGGGCCTCGTTGGATCTTGTCATGAGGGGAAAAGGCACCCCGCCCGCGGCCGCCACGCCCTGCACAAGGGCAGGCCCTATGGGCGCTGGTGTCTCGGGGACCTTTCCGTGGCTACGGACCTTGACCCGGAAGATTCCGCCGGAGAAGGGACTAGCCAGGGAACTCTCCCCGGCCCAGGCCCCAAGACCCTCGGCGGCCTGGACCATCAATTTCGGTCCACGCCGCCTCCTTTAAGAGGGAGCAGTGGAATGATGACTCCCTGCGCTTTGCCCGGAATGCGATTGTTCTGCCTAACAGCTCGACAGCGGACGGATCCACACCGGGAACCCTTCTTTGTCCTTGAGAATGATCTGTTGTACCGAGTGGCTACCCATGAGGGCGAGGTGCGGAAGTTGTTGCTAATTCGCGCACCTTCCGCGGGAGATATGCGAGTTGGCACATGCTCACCTCCTAGGCCCACCTCGGGGCCGAAAAACACTGGAGAGGATTAAGCCCGCTTTACTGGCCTGGGATCAATGAGGTCCGGGCGGTTCTGTCAATCCTGTCCGAGTGCCAGACCCGCCAGATTCCTAGGAGGGACCGTGCTCCTCTAGTCCCTATTCCCTCGTGGACATCCCCTTTGAAAGGATAGGGGTCGATTTGGTGGGACCCCTGGAGCCCTCAACCCGTGGCCACAAGTATATCCTAGTCATGGTGGACTATGCCACCCGGTACCCAGAGGCGGTTCCCCTGCGCTCCGCCAATACTAAAAGCATCGCACGGGAACTGGTTAACTTGTTTTCACGCGTGGGCATACTCCGCAAGGTAGTCAGCGCGGACGGCAGGAACTGGGACCAGCTCCTCCCGCTCGTGCTTTTTGCCTACCGGGAGGTACCCCAGGCCTCTACGGGCTTCTCCCCTTTTGAATTACTATACGGGCGACAACCCCGGGGAATCCTCGACATCCTAAAAGAAGGCTGGGAGGCCGAGGCTCTTCCCTCCTCTAATATTTTGAGTACGAGCGCAACGCGCGACCGACTCACAAAGATCAGGCCCCTCCTAAAAGAGCACGTGACTCGTGCGCAAGCAGCGCAGGCCCGGTGTTACAACCGCAACTCCGACCTCAGGGAGTTCCGCCGGGGACCGAGTTATGGTGCTCGCCCCGACCTCCCACTCGAAGCTGCTCGCCACTGGCAAGGGCCTTACGAGGTTAAGGAGAGAAAGGACTCGCCGACTATTTGGTAAACAGCCCAATCGTCGACCGAGTGAGAGGATCTATCATGTCAACCTGTTAAAGCCCTGGAGAGATAGAGAGGAGCTCCCCAGCTCCCGTAGGTCACTCTCCCTTTCGCAAGCACAACTGCCCTTAACCTCGGCGAAGAGCTGACCCCCAAGCAGCGGCAGGAGTTAGCCCAAACACTCCGAGCCATCCCCGAGGTAGTGAGCGAGTCACCCGCCGGACCGCGCTGATTGAGCACGATATAGTCACGGAGCCCGGGTAATCGTCCGGGAGAGGCCCTACCGACTCCCGGAGGCAAAACGCGCAGAGGTCGAACTGGAGGTGAAACGTATGTTGGACATGGACATAATTGAAGAGAGCCATAGTCCCTGGTCCAGCCCTATTGCCCTCGCCTCCAAGCCAGACGGCTCCTGGAGGTTCTGTAATGACTTTAGACGTCTGAATCAGATCTCCAAGTTCGATGCCTACCCCATGCCCCGCATTGACGACCTCCTTGAGCGGCTGGGTACGGCTCGATATCTGACTACCCTTGACATGACAAAAGGGTATTGGCAAATTCCTTTAACGGCATCCGCAAAGGAGAAAACGGCCTTTAGCACCCCTAGCGGGCACTGGCAGTACAAGGTCCTCCCATTTGGGCTGCACGGGCCCGCGACCTTCCAACGCCTGGTAGATAGAGTGCTGAAGCCCACCAGTCCTATAGCGCCGCTACCTGGATGACGTTGTCATCTATTCCGCACCTGGGAGGAGCATCTACTGCAGGTCGCAGCTGTCCTCCGAACACTGGCTAAAGCCGCCTCCGCATAAACCCCGGAAGTGTTTTTGGATTAAAGGAGGCCAAATATTTAGGCTACCTCGTGGGACAAGGACAGGTGCGCCACAGAGCTCCAAAGTTAAAGACATCTTAGAATGGCCCGTCCGAGTACCAAGAAACAGGTGCAGGCTTTCTTGGGGCTTGCGGGTTACTACCGCCGGTTTGTTCCCGCTTCTCCAAAGAGCAGCACCCTTGACTGACCTGACAAAAAGGGCGCCCCTATACGTGGTGTGGACCGACAAAGCAGAACACGCGCTCAGTGACCTAAAGAAGGCCCTAACGCCGGCACCTGTGTTACGGACGCCCGATTTTGGGCTCCCGCTTATTCTCCAGACCGACGCGGACACAGGCCTGGGTGCCGTGCTGAGCCAAAGCGCCGATGGTGTCGAGCACCCTGTGATGTACCTTAGCCGGAAACTGATGGACCGGGAGACCCGGCACGCGGCAGTGGAGAGGGAGGCCTTGGCCATTAAGTGGGCAAGTGACCCACCTCCGTACTACCTGCTGGGTCGCGAATTCGCTCTGGTGACTGATCACGCTGCACTTCAGTGGATGTCCCTACACAAAGAGTCGAATCCGCGGGTCACCAGGTGGTTCCTGGACTTACAGCCGTATAAGTTCACTGTCACTTATCGGCGGGCACCCTTCAGGCCAATGCCGATGCCCTCTCGTATTCACGACCTCTCGGTTAGGTCCGCCCACCTGACGGTCCTGGGCTAAGGGGGATCGTGTCACGCACGCTGCAGTAGGAGGCGCGGATTGATTCGACAGCACCTGGGAAACCACTCCGCCAGGGAATGGTGGGGTATTAACTTTCTCCCTCTGCTTCCTCATAGAAAAAAAGACCGTCCTGCACCATAGGCCTGGATTGACCGCAGTGCGATACTTCCGCCCTTCCTCCGCCATCTTGCCCTGACGTCATCCTTCCCATCCTCCCTTGCGGTCCTTCCCGACATTCCTCCACTTCCGGCTCCTCCCCAATAAAATGGCCGCGACGCCAGGAGTCGGCGTCGCGCATTATGAACTGTTTGGTTTATAATTTTGACCTGTTTTTTTTTGTGTATACAATATACGGGGCCGGAAAAACCCCAACCCTTGCTACTGTCTCTCTCGGTCCTTTACACACTATTCACTTTTTGCACCAATCCTTGCTTAGATGTTTATTGCCTTCACTGACTAGCTCACTCGGTTACGTTATCGACGGTGTTGGGTTCAAGTGCTTCCAAACATCCAAACATTCCAAAGGGAGTGTGGAGCCAGAACCCATATCGTCACATGAACTCTTGCTGTTAAGAACCATTTGGTATTTTATGTAACTAAATGGGAATTGTTATTTGCTCTTTGGTGTTGTTAAGATGTATTCTATTAGTAAAACAAAGTATGTGTGCAGTAGGGTGTCTTTTATGATGATCTAATATAATCAGCAGTTATGAACAAACATTTGCACAAAGGTTGTGAATAATGCCCCCCAAATTATCATATTTTCCATGAAATTATAAACAAATAAATAAAAGTGGACACTAATTTCTGCCCAGGATTAAAATATAAGAAATCCTGTCCTGAAATGCCCTCATCTTTTAATCCACTACCCACAAAAAGGTTTGTGGACATCTCTGTTACCAAGCATTTATGTGCTACATGTTAGGTTTATTATTTTAAGATTTTAATACTTATCATGACTGTCATTCTACTTTTCCAGGTTTTCTGGTCATTTAATCTGTATTTACTAATAAGCTTGCCAGTGGTTGTTACACTTAAGTAGCTGAAACAACTCTCAGCTTTCAGTATTTTTTGTTCTGTTTGATCTTAATTATCATTATTAGGATACAGTTAAGAGAACCAACTACATAGAAATAGAAAAAAAAATCTAAAAATAATACAATAGTTACTGTAAGTGCTTAAAGCTATAACAAAAATACAAATACTGTACTGTGGTGGGCTGGCACCCTGCCCGAGATTTGTTCCAGCCTTGCTGGCTGGGATTGGCTCCAGCGGACCCCCGTGACCCTGTGTTAGGATATAATGGGTCGGATAATGACTGACTGACTGACAAATACTGCATTTCAAAATGCTTTATAAATGTAAAAATCTCATTGCTTGTGTGTTGTCTGCATCATGCTTGGTGATTTTGATCAAAAACATATCAGTGACAAATCCAATCCTCTTAAATGATTATGTATTCAAAATCGAACTTCACAGCTGTTAAAAAAACATCAAAAATTACTCAATTTTGTTCCATGATGACTGGTGCCTTAGGTCAGGTACTTAAGGCCAACAGCTCTAAGTTGTATGAAAAAGAAATTAAAATGAAAAAAATATTGATGACTCAGACATATGACTGAACTGCCTTTCTGGATGTCAAACACCCCCAGTTTTCTTTCCACTGTGGTTTACTAGCAAGCAGAAAGTGACAAAATCTTGAACAGAAAGTTCTATGCTATAAAAAGGAAAGTAAGACAATATAAAATAATAATAATAATAAAAGTTCTAAAAACTTGAAAAGTGTCACTTTCTTTAAAAATGCACACATATACACAAATAAATAAATAATATATATCAGAGTATAGCATCAAGTCAATGAAACTTCTGGGCTATTGATCTGGTCAGTTAAGTAGCAGAAGGGCTTGTTAATCAGTTTCAGCTGCTTTGGTGTTAATGAAATTAACAACAGGTACACTAGAGGGGTGCCAATGAAACAATCCCCAACACAAGGAATGGTATAACTGGTGGAGGCCACTGATATTTTTCCCTCCTCATCTTTTCTGACTGTTTTTTCACTAGTTTTGCATTTGGCTAGGGTCAGTGTCAATGCTTGTAGCATGAGATGATGCCTGGACCATACAGAGGTTGCACAGGTAGTCCAACTTCTCCAAGATGGCACATCAATACGTGCCATTGCCAGAAGGTTTTGCTGTGTCTCCTAGCACAGTTTCAAGGCCATGGAGAAGATTCCAGGAGACAGGCAGTTTACTCTAGGAGAGCTGGTCAGGGCCGTAGAAGGTCCTTAACCCATCAGCAGGACCGGTATCTGCTCCTTTGGGCAAGGAGGAACAGGATGAGCACTGCCAGAGCCCTACAAAATGACCTCCAGCAGACAGGCCACTGGTGTTAATGTCTCTGACCAAATAATCAGAAACAGACTTCATGAGGGTGGCCTGAGGGCCCGATGTCCTCTAGTGGGCCCTGTACTCACTGCCTGGCACCGTGGAGCTCAATTGGCATTTGTCATAGAATACCAGAATTGGCAGGTCCACCACTGCCACCCTGTGCTTTTCACAGGTGAAAGCAGGTTCATCCTGAGCACATGTGACAGACATGAAAGGGTCTGGAGAATGTTATGCTTCCTGTAAAATCGTTCAGCTTGATCGGTTTGGTGGTGGGTCAGTGATGATGTTGGGAAGCATACCCATGGAGGAAAGCACAGACCTCGAAAGGCACGACAATGGCACTTTGACTGCCATTAGGTATCGGGATGATATCCTTGGGCCCATTGTCAGACCCTATGCAGGTGCAGTGGCCCCTGGTTTCCTCTTGGTGCACGACAATGCCCGGCCTAATGTGGCGAGAGTATGTAGGCAGTTTCTGGAGGATGTAGGAATTGATACCATTGACTGGCCCCAACGCTCACCTGACTTAAATCCAATAGAACACCTCTGGGGCATTATGCTTTGGTCCATCCGACTCCGCCAGGTTGCACCTCAGACTCTTCAGGAGCTCCATGTTGCCCTGGTCCAGATCTGGGAGGAGATCCCCCAGGACATCATTCGTCGTCTCATTAGGAGCATGCCTCGACATTGTCATGCATGCATACAAGCATGTGGGGGCCATACAAACTACTGAGTACGATTTTGAGTTGCTGCAATGAAATTTTGGCAAATGGACTAGCCTGCCGCATCATTTTTTTCAATTTGATATTCGGGGTGTCTATAGGTTGATAATTTTCATTTTCATCAAACGATGTGGGATTCTTTCGTTCCTAACACATTACCCAGACCATATCAGTATAGATAATAATAATAATTCTTTTCATTTATACAGCACTTTCTCACTACTCAAAGCGCTTGGCAATTGCAGGTTAAGGGCCTTGCTCAAGGGCCCAACAGAGCAGAGTCCCTTTTGGCATTTACAGGATTCAAACCGGCAACCTTCCGATTGCCAGTGCAGATCCCTAGCCTCAGAACCACCATTGCTAGATATCCAGCATGGATTTTTTCCCCATCGAGATCTGATGTGTTTTCAAGGTGCACCTTTAATTTTTTGAGCAGTTAATATATATATATATATAAACAAACAGACATTTCAACATGAAGCCAGCAAAAGAAGAACACCAAAATAATATAAAGAGTTTATGACCAACATCCGCTGCTAAACCCCACCTTATTAATGTATAAAGCTGTGTCCAGAATCCTGAATAAAAATCAAAGTCCTATACAAGTGATTTTCTGAGACTGATCAGAGTCTCCTTTTATAATCACAATGCCTTTGCAAAATATACAGTGAACTATAAATTATTAAACACTATGGCACTACCTATAAATAAACACTATGGCACTAAGCAAAATAGACTTTTGAATCAATTCAAGTGCATACATCTGTCTTAAGAAAGCCTTCAGATTTTGAGTAATGAATAGTTGTGAGCTCTACTATTGAACCATTTTGTCACTAATGCCTGAAAACACTGAAAAACCATAAGTTGTAATGTATAAAGCCATAAAATGTGCACATATGCTTAATTCTAATAAAATAAGTAAATTGCAAAGATGTGACATATAACATTTTGTTTAAATGCATACAAAGCACTTAAGTACCATCACACTGAACACTGGTGCCTGTCAGGGCTGTGTACTCAGCCCGGTTCTTTTCACTCTGCTGAATTATAATGATACAGCTGCGTACATTTCTAATGCCATCATTGAGTTTGTGGATGACATAGCAGTGGTGGGTCAAATCAGCAAAGTGGGTGAGTAAGCTTACAGAATGGAGACAGGAAGATAGGTAGATTAGTCTCTTAATGTGGACAAGACGAACAAGATGATTGTTGACTTCAAGAAAGCCCATGCTGTCTACACCCCAATACACATCAAGGGCTGTGCAGTAGAATTGACCAGCAGTACCAAATTTATTGGTGTGCACCTGGCAGCTGACCTTACTTGGTCAACTAACACCATCTCCATAGCCACAAAGGTGCAGCAGAGTCTCTACTTCCTTAGGTGGCTAAAGAAGTCAAGCCTACCTTCCCTTCATTCTCACCACATTCTACATTCTTTACCATTGAGAGCATTCTGACCAGCTGCTGCTTTAGTCTCTGACCATAAGGTCTTACTACAGATAGTGCACATAGCAGAACAGATCATTGGTACATCTCTGTCCTCCATTAAATACATCTTTATAATGCGGTGCATCCTTAAAGCCTATAGGATTGTGAAGAACTGCTCCCATAATCTCTTTGTCCCACTTCCATGTTGCAGAAGGTACTGTAGCCTCCAAAATCTTTCTGCCAGGTTCTGCAACAGCTTCTACCTCATGTCTGGATTTTGAACTCTGTGTTGCCCCCTTGCCCTTGACTTGAAACTGAGCAGAAAGCATGAGGTGAAATCCTTCAAAAGGAGTAAAAATGCAGGATTAACACTTAAATACGATTTAAACTCTTAAATCAAATATACAAGATGAAAGCTCTTTAAATAAGAGTAAAGCAATTTAAATACACGTATAACTGAGTAAACAGCATAACCAAATACAATAGTGCAATAGAAGCTTAAGTTTTTTAAACAGGTAAAAAAACTAAATACTGCTCAAAACCTCCTTAACATAGTAAAGTAGATTAAAGCACACAAAACATCTTTCAGACAAGTAACTTTAAAAAGAATTAAAATTTGGAATGGTACAAAATGGCACTTCATTCATAGAAATAACATGCAGTCTTTCGAAAACAGTATTTGTGGAAATGGAGCTCTAGTGAAGCACTAGAGATAACCTTCTAGACGAAACAGCCTTCTCTGTCCCTTTTGTCCCAAAAATTTGTACATATCCTGCCCATACATGTGCTAACTATAAAATCAACTTTAAGCTTCAGTGCAGAATTACCTTTAAGCAGATAAGTAATAAAATGGAAAACACTGAAGATGCAACTGTGAAGAAACATAAAGTAAATACTGCAGCTCCTCGAGTGAATGAGTATGTCTTAGTACAATTCAAACTGTTTTTGAAAGAAATGAAATAGAAAAAATGCTTTCAAAATCTGTGTGACTGTGCACTCCATGAAAATGAGGATGAGAAGCAGGAATAACATCCCAGTTACAGTTATCAACTTTTCCATAATAGAGTAGAGATAAAGTTGTTTTTTATCTCAACTGATGGAAGCATACATGGTAGAATCTTTATTGACTGCTTATAAATAATCAAAAGAGCACTGGGGTAGAAATGTGAAAAGTAAGTGAAGTATGTTATGAAGCACTTGGGGAACCAACTGAAATGCCTTCTTTCTAAATAAATACCTAATCTGTTTTCTATGAATGCCACTTACTTTAATAGAACTAGCCATAAGAACTCTCTTCTAACTTAAATATTTTCAACCAGCCACATTTTTAGAAGCTGACCACAGAGCTGCTTTGAATTTCTATCATGATTACTTGCCTCTGGTTCCATCCATCCATCCATTTTCTAACCCGCTGAATCCGAACAGGGTCACAGGGGTCTGCTGGAGCCAATCCCAGCCAACACAGGGCACAAGGCAGGAACCAATCCTGGTTTCATTCCTGAAATGGCTGAAGCCCTATGACTGATAGCTATATCCAGGAAGACTGTGCCATTTCAAATGTTCTGGTAGTGGACATTGCTAATATGCCTCTCTCTTATCTGGCATCTGGGGAGTTGCCTATGTCAGATGTGTGGCAGTCAACACAGTCCACATCAGGTTTTGACTACCAACAGGCTCCAGCTGCTTCCTGTATATTAATGGGATGTAAGGGCGTACTATTTCCAGGGGATCACCTACCAGTTACTTCTGATATTCTCTTTTGTAGACTACATGGATGCCAGAACAAACCAAACTATTCAGACTCATGTCTCTGACACACAAACATTGATTACTTTTAACCAATGAATTATTCAGCCGAAATATGTCTAGAAACACTACTGGGGCTTCTTTATATAAGCACCAATATGCCTGCCTAAGGCCTCACTCTGGCTGGGACAGCCTAATCAGAATTTTTCCTACTTTTGAATTTTGTTTCTTTACATTCATTCCAGTGTGCATTCAGTGTGTGTCCGTATATTTATTTATTTCCTTACCTATTTATACATGTATTTATTTATTTTGAAGAGCTGATGTAAAAAGCCAACTATCTGTCTATCTATCTGTCTGTCTATCTCTTAATATGAGTATGTACTGTGTGCACTGTTTATTGTTGATAGAGACCTGAAAAATAATCGTTTCAATACTATGGATGGCCATTCTAGTCAGACAAAACACTCAGGTCTACTGCTGTATCATTCAAAGCCTTTTCAAACAGTCATATACAG
The DNA here is from genome assembly GCF_016835505.1 of Polypterus senegalus. Taxonomy (NCBI): domain Eukaryota; kingdom Metazoa; phylum Chordata; class Cladistia; order Polypteriformes; family Polypteridae; genus Polypterus; species Polypterus senegalus. The sequence goes on from NC_053163.1 coordinate 46,730,617, forward strand.
TATATTTATTTACAAGCAGTGGCTTAAACATTTTTGAGTGGTCTTGTCTAATGTCAGGCATGGACATTTAAGACAGCCCCTTCTCCAAAGGCAGTGTTTCTTTCTTAAGTAATTTTATTTTAATGTTAGATTTTAATGCTGTGTAAGCTTCTGTGACTCAGGGCATAACATGTCCCTGACAAATCCAGCCGTGAGAAAAAACACAACCTTAAGCCTAAGTGTAGGTGGATCACATGCACAGTTTGAAACAGGCTGAGACATATGCTGCAGAGAGAGGCCCTGCTCAGCAAGGTGCTAGAGTTGCGGAACTAACCTCGAGGGCAGAATTCACTTCCAGCAGCAGCCAGACTACCAATCTGGGTGAAAGTGAATCTAAAAGAAAGATCTTCTCCTTGAAAACAATTCTGAGTTGGTGCTTGCAGTATCGATCAAAGAACATTCAGAGCACACAGAAGATGTTCTAGAATTAACAAAATGAATAAAAAAGCTAACAGACGATATAAACTTGGATATAAGTCATATTCAACAGAACACCGAGAAGGATAGATCCCAATCAGAACGACGAGCACTATGAGTTGATCTTGGAGAGAATGAAGAATAATCTTGTGGATAACTATGAGAAAATGAAGAATAGTACTGAGTTAAAAATAGAGTGACATTAGTTAACTTAGAGTTAATTCAGTTTGTTTAGTACTTAACTCAATGATCTGAAGGATATGTGAATATCTCGGGTGGAACAACATGAACATATGATAGGTCCAGCAGTCGAAAGGGTAGTGGTTCCAGAAAATGAATGAAAATCTCTCCTAAATAAAATAAAGGAATTGGAAGATGCAGCAAGATGAAAAAAAAATTGTTTTCTTTTTATGGAAGGTTCAGAGATATGCATATAGTAATACAATCAAACTAATCTCTACATTTTTAATATAAATCTTTGGAATGCAATTAATGAAAGACACTGGAAATGGAGAAAGCTTATTACTTGTCTAGCAGTTTGTTACCACAAGTTTTCATCGTTAAAGCTGTGTGAAAAAAGACGTGTTCTTCCATTCGAGCAAAAAGGTAGAAATTATTTTCTATATTAGTCAAATTTATTTCTACCTGGACTATTCTGTAGCAACTGCTGAAATCAAAGTCTGTTATAACTAAATTAAACAGAAGCTGTGTGGTGTGGAGTAGGCATCAGATACAGCCTGTTATATCCTGCCAAACAGAGGGTTGTGAACACACGTTCAATTTAAGACTCCTGAAGAAACCAAAATAAAACTATGCAATTTCATTGCTGCTGTCTTTAAATCCTGAATAGTTTCCAACAATTATATTGATTGTATTGAAAATGGATTTTCAGCTAACACTTGCAAGAGTTGAAGTAACAAATATATACACCTTTCACAATATGTAACATTAGTTGAAGTAACCTAAACTTGGATTAGTGAAAAATACTACTTTCAATTGACATTCAATGCACGAACAAACACGTTACAAAATGCATTTAATGATGAAATGTATTGTACAGCAAATGCAATTCATGATGATAACTAATATTCATTCAATATTCATTTTATGTTTTGAAGAAAACATGAATATTTCTCCATTTCTCTGTACACATTCTGACAACCTGTTGAGGAAATTTTGCATTGCTCGATGTAGCATGTCAGGAGGAATGCCAGCACTTTCCTCTTCAATCCTCCATTTTAGTTCAGCAATGGTTGTGAATGGACATGTGTGGTACAGATGACTTTTAAGATATCCCCACAGAAAAAAAATACAAACAGTGTGTTCTGGGGATCTCGGAAGACATGGAATGTCACTGTTGCATGAAATGACGCACCTTCTAAACAATCGTCAAATAGCTGCCATCGATTGCTGGGCAGTATGCGAAGTGGCTCCATCTGGGGACTTCTTTTTTAAGGCTGAACCCAGATTGTAACTACATGAGCAGACGGGACACGACCAAGATGTCCTCACTGGTAATAAACCAAAATTTCCTTTGCGCAGCAATCACTCTGTCAACATTCTTATAAAAGGCTTTCACAGCTAACACTTGTTGCGTACCACTGCACCGCTCTATTATAACTAATTGCAGTGGGTTCTAAACGAGGTTGCATTGGTCTCAAACAACTGCCGATACCCCAGGGTTGCCAACATTTAGTTCCAAAATTTCCCATTTCCCTGCGCCCCCCCATATTAGAATATAATATTTTAATTGAGACAGTGCCTTACTGGTGTAAGAAAATATTAATATAAATTTTATAGTTCTTCTTTGATCATAATATTAATGCAGGGTGAGTAAAAATGATGTTAACATTAATTGTACTGCTATGTAAATACTTATATATGATTTTTGTGGACAATTTATGTGTCACATATGGTACATGTGTTGAACATGATGACGAACAGACATTCCTGTAAATCAGGGGTGGGCAAAGTCATTCCTGGAGGGCCGCAGTGGCTGCAGGTTTTTGTTCCAACCCAGTTGCTTAATTAAAAAAAAAATCCTTGTCAATTAGTGCTTTAACTCTGCTATGTCAGGTCATTCTCATATCCTAGATATTTTTTCCTTTGAATATGGTGTCCCGCAGGGCTCAGTACTGGGACCTTTACTGTTTTCACTTTACATGCTTCCACTGGGATCTCTCATTAGGAAACATAATGTTAATTTTCACTCGTATGCAGATGACACCCAGTTATACCTTTCATTTAAATCAAATGAAGTTTCTCCGATGTTGTCTTTAATTAGTTGTGTTAGTGAATTAAAGGAATGGATGAATGAGAACTACTTGTCTTTAAATACAGATAAAACAGAGATGTTAATTGTTGGAGGGAATGACGCTGATCACAGCAATATTTTGTCATCATTTAACTCAGTTGGAATCCCAATTAATTTTACTGAATCAGCCCGCAATCTAGGAGTTATCTTTGACTCTAGCATGTCATTTAAAGCGCATATTACAAAGTCGTCCAAAACCTGTTTTTTCCATCTTAAAAATATTAGGAAATTAAGGCGCTTTCTAAATAAACAGGATTGTGAGAAATTAATTCATGCATTTATCTCTAGTAGGATTGACTACTGCAATGCGGTGTTCACTGGCTGTTCAAACTGTTCTCTATACAGTCTCCAGTTAATCCAAAATGCCGCTGCAAGAATTATTACAAGAACAAAAAAATATGAACACATAACCCCAGTTCTTAAATCTTTACACTGGCTCCCAGTTAAATTTAGGGCAGATTTCAAAATCCTCCTTTTAACATATAAAGCATTAAACGCCAAGGTCCGCTTACTTGTCTGAACTTATCATGACTTACAAACCTGAGCACATTAAGATCTCAAGATGCCGGTCTGCTTAGGATTCCAAGGATTAATAAAATAACAGTGGGAGGTCGAGCTTTTAGTTACAGGGCCCCTAAACTGTGGAATGGTCTTCCTGCTTCCATAAGAGATGCCCCCTCGGTCTCAGCCTTTAAATCCCGGCTGAAGACTCACTACTTCAGTTTAGCATATCCTGACTAGAGCTGCTGATTAACTGTACATACTGCATCTCTGTTGTTAGTCATTAGCACTATAACATAAGTAACATGATAATTATATTTGAATACTAACCCTCACCTATTCTGTTTCTTTTCTCGGTACCCAAATGTGGCCATTGGTGCCACGGCCCACCTGCCAAGTTGTTTGCCTGCCAAAGGTAAAGTCATCCCTGATGGAGGATCACAGGAATCATGGGAAAGAGGGGTCCTTTCATCGGAGCAATGTTTCAGCCGTGGCATGGCCAAATGGAGATGCAGCTAGATGGATGAGGTCTCCAGGACTCTAAAAATATCCAAACCTTAATATGTCATATCATCTACTGTTAAACCGTAATTCTAAAATTTTTATTATGCTGTCTTAAGGAATTGTTCTGTTGTGTATATTGTATTGTATTGACCCCCTACTTTTGACACCTACTGCACGCCCAACCTACCTGGAAAGGGGTCTCTCTTTGAACTGCCTTTCCCGAGGTTTCTTCCATTTTTCCCTACAAGGTTTTTATTGGGAGTTTTTCCTTGTCTTCTCAGAGAGTCAAGGCTGGGGGGCTGTCAAAAGGCAGGGCCTGTTAAAGCCCATTGCGGCACTTCCTGTGTGATTTTGGGCTATACAAAAATAAACTGTATTGTATTGTATTGTATATCATCCAAATGATTTGAAGTCTAAAAGAGATGAGTAATTTTTCAGTCATTCACTTTTTTCTCTTCATTTTCTTTCCAAGTATTTAATTAAACCAAAAAGTGCACGATAAACACATGCAGGTGTAAATGGAAACAAGCTTAATGGAGAAATGAAGAAATTCTTTTGTTATTTGCATCTTATTGCTAATAAGGGGTGATTAAAAACCAAGACTATAGCTGTTTAAGACTAAAATAAGCAATAAGGGTTCAAAATCTAAACAAGTGAGACAACTAAAATGAAGCAGAAGTGTTACTTGAGCAATAAGTGCATCTTATGAAGCAACTGGGTTGGAACAAAATCCTACAGCCACTGCGGCCCTCCAGAAATGACTTTACCCACCCCTGCTGTAAATCATTTTGCACATATGAAGTATGTTTTGAGAATAAATTGTTTCTGCCTTTCAAATGTTAACATAATTTTGACTCACCTTCTTTATTGTTAATGTACTATGTTGTCTATTCTTATTTTATAGATACCATTTTCATCAATCCTACTTGCATTTTGAGTAATAACCTATTATTTATTTCATTTTATTTACTGCATACATTTTAATATTCTTCATCAACCTGTTGCTTTTAATATTCTACTGTTATTAATTTGTTCTTTTTGTGGACTGTTTTGCCCCTTCTCATTATGCTTTATTTCCTTTTTCTTCTTTATTATTCTTTTTTCTTCTCTTCCTTTTTAACTTTGCTTGTGCAACATTTCATTCTTCCTCTCTGCTGTTTTTTCCTGTCTTAATTCTTAGTTATTTATCCTTATCAATATCTGTTTCTTTTATTCACACTAGAATACTAGTAGTTATCATTGCCAATATTAATATTGGTATTAGCACAATTTTAATACACAGTATTAGAATTAGTATTCATATAATTATTATCTGCAGTATTATTAGTTACTTCCATATGCCTGTATATTGACTGTTCATTACAGTATTTTCGTTCTTGGTTTCTGGTTTTCTGACTCCTGTCTCACGTTTCAGGCTTGGTGAAAGATCAGTTTGTCTCTTTGTTTTTGACCCAGGTGCGTACTCAGCTTTGTTCTCATTTCAAGTTCTGATCCTAAAATAAAAGTCATTCTGCTCTGAAAGAACATATATAATTGTGATGTGGAAATTAAACTAAACTAAAATAGGTTTGAGCAACATATATGCACCAAACTTACTGTAGATGATAAATAATTTATAAAAATCCTTGTGCCCTGTGTTAAATCTTGTAAAAATAATGCAATAGTTGTCTCTGATTATGTTCCCCTTAATTTGGAATTTAAGTTACTAGACTCTACTGATACAGAATATTCTTGATGACTGAGCCCTTTAATTCTAGGGAATGATTACTTCATTAACTTTATTACTTCTCAAATTGATATTTTTATAGAAACCAAAGCAAATCCAGATATATCTCCAAGAGCACTTTGGGAATTTTGAAAGCATATCCAAAGGGGAAAATTATACCATTTGTGTCTCAAAAAAATAAAGTGAAAACTAGACAGATATCAGAATTAATAACTGAGACTTCCAAGGTTGACAAAGAATATGCACGTTCACCTGACATACGGTATAAAAAAAGCTGTCACTACAAAGAGAATTTAATCTTTTGAATACAGGAGAAACAAAGCAACTGATCTTCAAGTTGTAGCACAGACAAGAAGCTATAAAGATTTTAGCTCAACAAATACATAAAAAGGAAATTTGAAACAGAATAGCAGAGATTAAAACATGTAAAAGGAACAAATTTTACTGAACACAAAATAAAAACTAATAAAGTATTTAAGGAATATTATACTGCAAGTCTTCATACATATCAGAGTGTATTGAACTAGAAGCTTCTATTAATACCTTTCTTAATCAATTAGATTTGCCACAACTTAACACAGTGTTTGTGGAGGTACTGGACATTCCGCTGAGGCTTACTGAAATTCAGAATGCTAGAAATTCCTCACAAAGTGAGAAATAAACAGGTCCAGATGGTTATTATCACATGGAATTTCACTAAATAGTTTCTGCTGAACTCTCTGTTAACACTAGCTGTGCTTGAAGTATCAAAAAATGACAACATCAAACCTCACGTTGTATGACAGGTGCCATTCACCTCTCTTTCCACAGAAAAATAAAGGTTCTTTGGAATATGCATCTTACAGGACAATCTCATTACTGAATAATGATGTCAAGATACTGGAAAAAATTCTAATACAAAGTTCACCCAATAATAATATTATTAGACTAAACTGCAGATGCTTGTTGGATATTCTGTATACTCCTTTAGGAAAAGAGCTCTCATAAGCTTTAGTATCTCTAGACACAGAAGAAGATTTTGATAGGACTTCTCTTTACTGCTTTGTGTTTGGTTTGATCCACATATTGTAACCTGGATTTAGTTACCCAATTATAATCCTCTGTGTTGGAAAACAATATAAATTCAGATTACTTCAGATTAGAATGTGGAATCCAAAAAGGTTACGTACTGTCTCCAGTGCTATTTGCAATTGCTTTTAAACCACTGGCCATTTGAAAAACTCAGTAGTAAAGGGAACTATTACGGAAGGAATGGCACAAAATTATTTCTATATGCAGACAATATAATTCTATTCATCACATACCAAAATGTACTATTGCAGATCTTAATAAATGATTTTCATGACATGAAATCAGTTCAAGGTTTAGTTGGTATAAACATGTACTTGCATTCTAAAAAAAATAGAATATGGAGGTATTCAGCACATGCAACAATATAAGTGTGCAATAAAATGATAAAATACAAGACTTGGTTAATGTATACAACTACAGCCTAAATTGAATAACAGATCCAAATTAAAATTCAAGTTGTGTCTTGAATCAGCACTTTAAAAAAAAAATTAAATTAAAATTCTGTGGCTGCACCTTATTTATTTGTAACGAAGGGGAGCTAGACAGTACACGCTAAGCAGAAAAAAACTTTCGTCTGTACTACAAAATGATCCACAAGGGTTTTCTTTAGGGTTCCAGCACTGTGGAGCTAGAAGAAAATAAGAATAAAATGAAACAAAGACCAGGGTTCAATTCCTGGGTCCTCACTGCATGGAGTTTGCATGTTCTCCCCAAGTCTGCGTGGGTTTCCTCCAAGTGCTCCGGTTTCCTCCCACAGTCCAAAGACATGCAGGTTAGGTGCATTGGCGATCCTAAATTGTCCCTAATGTGTGCTTGGTTTGTGGGTGTGTGTGCCCTGCGGTGGGCTGGCGCCCTGCCTGGGGTTTGTTTCCTGCCTTGCGCCCTGTGTTGGCTGGGATTGGCTCCAGCAGACCCCCATTACCCTGTAGTTAGGATATAGCGGGTTGGATAATAGATGGATGGAAAAATGGAACATGGAAAGAAAGAAAGTGAGGTAAATGGTAAGCAGAAGTAATAGACAAAAAAGGCAGTCTTCTGGAGAAATATAGCAAAGAATGTCGTAAAAAATTGAGTCTCGCAGTTTCAAGGAAAGGTCGGGAAAAAGTTGACAACTCACCTCTTGTTAATCCACCCCACTTATCTAACTAAATTTGCATCATTAAACACACAATTAGCATTCCAAGCATAATTGAGTGCCTGCGCATGCAGGCTAACAGAGAAAACCTGCAAGCTTAGCAGCAAGTGTGATCCTGACAATCATAGCAGTGACACTGCAGGAAGTGTTAGCAGTCTACTGTGATTAATAAAAATAACATGCTTAAGAATATGCCAGAAAGCTTTCTAAACTAAAGCATTACTTTTAAAGTAATATGTCAAACTGATATCTAACTCTACTTCCGTTCACTCTACAAGCAGCAGCCTTTTTACAGAATCTCTATTATTTCTCACTGTTTTTCTTTTTTTCTGAACTTATTTACTAGTTACTAGTCTTATTTAAAATTTGAATTGATCTGGCTTCTGGCTTGTCACTGATATACTCTTTAGAAATCAAAAAAATGGATTTTAAATGGATTTTAAATTTACTGACAAACTGTAATGCACTTAAACCCAGATGTCACCATGTCTTCACTACACTTCACTTAAATGGAGTAGTGAAGAGGACCCAAAGGCTGCCTTATGTGTACACCACCTGAAACAGTAAGAGACACTGAGAAAATTAAACTTGTGTGTATTAAAAACTCTTGTAATTAGCTACGTGCACTGTGATTGTGAATGCCTAAGCAGCACAGTTACACTTCCCACTCTTTGTCCATAGACGGAGGGGATGACATGTCGGTGTGAGAATAAAGGCAAAGTGAAAAGGTTTTAGAACTGGTCTACTGTAATGGGCATTGTATGATTGCTGTCAAATAAAATAGATGAAATGTCTATGCTTATAGCAGGCTATGAATCATACAAGTACATTGGCATTTTGTTCCTTACAAGGAGCTGGCTTAAACATAATATACCTGACACTGTGTTAATGTAGGACATATTTCATCTTATTCAAGCAGACAGAGACCCAATTCGGTGTGTAAAAAAGACAGGAAGAGGACTGGTCATCTATGTGAATGAGGAATGATGTAAAAGGGAGCATATCTCTCTATTATAAAAAGAAATCTTGGAAAGCAAAAGCAAGGCGACGATATGTGATCTTCTCGGAAGTTCTCGGAAGACAATATAAAGACCCACGAGACAAAAGAGACTTGCTACGGAGCGTCTCGCGGGTACCGTAAACATGAGACTTGGTGCCAAGAGACTGTCGCAGGGATGTGGAACATGAGATTTTTGCAAGACACTTCCTACTTATAACAGATATCATATAAGAGCACATCCATCAAAAAACAGTCAGTTGTGTAAAAGCACGTAGTGCACACAGATCTTGTGCTCTCAACACATATAAAGCATATAAGAACAATACAAAGAATAGATACCTAAAGGCGTTGGAGAGAAAAAAAGGCAGATAAGAGATTATGAAACCAGTAAAATTTGAAAGTATTGCAGCATCCCAGCCAGGTTGCGGCCTTTTTGGTTTTAAGTGGCTGTTCGGTCTGATTGAGGGAGGGCAGAGTACAGCACGGAAGAATGATAGCGGGGTATTGATTGATGCGGTGGGGGGCACGAGACGTGGGGGATGAGGGATTGGAGTGGGTGCTAGAAATTTTTGTTTGGGGTTACGAAGTCAATGATTGTTCAAGTAAAACTTTTGTGACACTTTATCATGTCAGTTGCTACAGTATCAAAGAAAAGATACAAATATCGCATTACCGCAAAACAAAAAGTGATTAATCATCAGAACCAGGTGTAATTGAAAAAAGAGCAGGACAAATCGAGGTCAGGAATAAAAGGCAAAGAGTAGACAACAAAGTCTAAAAAACGTGGATTTACACAATAATAGACCATACGCTATGAGAATCTGTGGTCCCGAAACAGTTAAAACAACGATGAGTTGAATTTCAAAGAATACACAATTCGCTCAGGTGTATATTTATGAGACTTATGAGAAGTGATGCAAATTTTAACAGGCAAAAAGAAAGGTAATGTATATATTCTGTGAATAACATTACACACCAAAGGAGATTGTGATATGTCATTCATATTAAAATGTTTACAGTTTACTGTGAGAATAGCTTTTGCTATGACAATCAACAAATCACAAGGACAAATATTAGAAAAAGTCGGATTATTTATTAGAGAAACAGAAACAATATTCACTCACGGACAGTTATATGTTGCGTTGTCACAATGTGTCTCCAAAAAATATTGTTTTTAATGAAGCTTTAAAGTAAAAGTGCAAATAATGAAATTGAAACAATTCCAAAGAAAAAAAAAATAAAAATTGTATATCTGATTAACCAAACACAGGGGTTGGCGAGTAAAGTGAGCAGGGGGCGAAGCTCCCTAGTTACAATTAAAATAATCCAACATTGAATTTCTGACTGTCTGAATTTGTCCTCATTATTTGCCCTGGAAGATAAATTACATCATCTTTAGTAATGTTTATATTCCTTCCTCCGCAAATGACATCCTAGCAATGAAAATGATTAATTCTGTCACCAGTACTTTAATGACGACTCACTCCGACCCTGCAGTTGTAATATGTGATGATTTCCATCCGTCCATCCATTATCAAACCCGCTATATTTTAACTACAGGATCACAGCGGTGTGCTGGCACCAGCCTACCGCAGTGTGATGATTTCAACCAATTGAATTTGGAAGGAACATTGACAAATTTCAAACAGTTTGTGACTGGTTTCACTCGAGGAAATAACAAACTGGATCTGTGGTATTCAAATGTCTTTAAGAGTAATCTACTTGTTCTTTTACACAAATCTGACCAAAGCCTGATTCATCTTATTCCCAGCTACAAACCATTCATAGATGGCAACCTGTTATCACCAGAATAGTGAGAAAGTGGAGCCTGGTGGTTGAAATGGCTCTGAAGGACGGCTTCCAAATGACAAATGGGAAATGATGTGTGAGTGACATGGGGACGATATTGAGGGACTGTGTTACTGCATCACAGACTATATTAACTTCTGTCTCAATACAGTGGTACCCACAAACACAGTATGTTGCTTTCCAAACTAGCTGTGTATTACTAATAAACTAAGAGGTCTCCTAAATGAGAAAAAGAGAGCATTCAAATCTGTTGAAAAGAGACTGCAAGGAACTTATAACATGTGCTGAAGAAAAAGCCAAGGGAAGGAAAGGAAGATTATAAAGGTAAAATAGAAAACAAACTCATTTAAAATAACATGAAGGATGTCTGGAATGGACTGGGTATAATAGACAATCCAGGGCTCATGTGCTAGAAGGGGATGTAGACAAAGTTAATGCTCTGAATCAATTTTTAATAGATTTGCCTTTCCACTGTTACCTTCTTCCAAACACCAGTCTCCTTACATTATCCCTACTACATCAACAACACCTACCATGTCAACTAGACCTGTTTTGAGTCATTATGTCATTGTGTATGCAGACAGTAATTTTAACTTACATCTTTTTAATAATATTCAAAAGGCAAGTTTACAGTGGGATATTATACTCATGGGGAACTTTTATTATCTGAATATTAACTGAGATAACCTTGGCTCCTTAGTGACAGGCTGACAGAGATGGGAGTAGATTCATACCTGGTGGCATGGATCGTGGACTATTTTACAGACAGACCTCAGTATGTGCATCTCGGGAACTGCAGGTCTGACATTGTGGTCAGCAGCACAGGAGCGTCGCAGGGGACTGTGCTTTCTTCGGTCCTGTTCAGCCTATATACATTGGACTTCCAATACAACTCGGAGTCCTGCCACGTTCGCTGATGACACTGCTATCGTAGGCTGCATCAGGAGTGGGCAGGAGGAGGAGTATTGGAACCTAATCAATGACTTTGTTAAATGGTGTGACTCAAACTACCTACACCTGAACACCAGCAAAACCAAGGAGCTGGTGGTGGATTTTAGGAGGCCCAGGACCCTGCCAGACCCAGTGATCATCAGAGGTGACTGTGCAGAGAGTGCAGACCTATAAATACCTGGGAGTGCAGTTGGATGATAAATTGGACTGGACTGCCAATACTGGTGCAAGAGAGGACAGAGCCGACTATACTTCCTTAGAATGCTGGCGTCCTTCAACATCTGCAATAAGATGCTGCAGATGTTCTATCAGACGGTTGTGGTGAGTGCTGGGGAGGCAGCATAAAGAAAAGGGACACCTCACACCTGGACAAATTGGCGAGGAAGGCAGGCTCTATTATAGGCACGAAGCTAGACAGTTATGTTATGACTGTGTCTGTGGTGGAGCGACAGGCGCTGAGCAGGCTCCTGTCAATCATGGAGAATCCACTGCATCCACTGAACAGTTTCATCTCCAAGCAGAGGAGTAGCTTCAGTGACAGACTACTGTCACTGTCCTGCTCCACTGACAGACTGAGGAGATCGTTCCTCCACCACACTCTTCTGTTCCAGCAGGGGGGTAAACGTTAACATTATACAAGATTATAGACTGATCTATCCATCTATCCTGCACACATCCCATTATAAATGTAACAACGGGTCACCTGGCTTGCAGAAATTCTCAGATGATTCTGAACCTAAGTGGTGTATTGATAAAGGGAATGAGACAGAGAATAGGAGTCAGGTGAAGAACTTTGTTTCTTGTTACAAAGTGTCATCTTACCTGCCGCAGCAAAAAGCCTCTATGTCCAGTCACTAATCAGGGAGAGGATGTTGAGGTGGTTCACTCCTACAAGTACTTTGGTGTCCACATTAATGACATGATGGGCTAGTTTTGGAACACAGTGCAACTATATAAGAAAAGGCAAAGCAGGCTCTTTTTCCTTAGGAAACTGTGTTTCTTTAATGTTGGAAGTGACATCCTTCACATCTTCTATATCTCTGTGATGGCCAAGGCAATTTTCTACACTGTGGTGTTCCGGGCTGGTAATATCACTTCAAGAGAGGCCCAACAAATCAACAAGCCTAACTAAAAGGACAGGTTCAGTTATGGGACACACTGTGGACCCCCCCACCCCCACCCCGTCGAGTTCGTAACAAAGCAGAACATTAAAACAAAATTGAGTGCCACTATGAACAACGCTGCACATTCTCTCTCTGACACACTGATACTGAACACTTTCAGCCAATAAATTATTCATCTGAACTGTTTTAAGATGTACGCTACTGTGCTCCTTTATATCAACAGCAATACATCTGCATAATGCCTCACTGTGACATCCAAGTCAGAACTTTTCTTTATTTCCATTTACTTTATAGTTTTGGGTGTGTTTTCAGACCTGTGTGTGTGCATATTTATTTATTTATTTATTTATTTATTTACCCACCTACCTATTTATGTTTTTATTTATTTATTTAAAGAGCTTTATTCAAAACAAGTTGCCCCCGGGGACAAATAAAGATGAGTCTTATCTGATCTGATCTTCTCTTGTCTTACCTTATCTAACGAACAGATATTTTCAGAATAAATACTTCCAAGTCTCTGAGCTGATACCTTAGGTCCTTCTTATTTACAAATGTAATGATTATGACTGCGATAAGATCATTTGATCTTTTTCTGTTGCTGAATTAGAAAGTGTTCGCATTGATGTTATGAACAGGTTCAGGATTGAAGTACATTTTGGTCAAGGAAGTCAAAAACAGAAAAAAGTACATTTTGCTATTGAGATGCTTAAGATGTCTGGAACAGTTTAATAATCATACCCCACAATAAATACCAAATAACTGTAAATTTTACCATCATCAACATTATTGTGATTATCATTGTACATTAAGGAGTTTTGTAATGTTCTCCTTTTTTTCTTTTTAATAGTGCTGTTTATTATTTCACTATCACCTCACTAAGCCAACTGAACTAGTAGTAAATTAGAAAGTTGTCTGAAAGTTACAAATCACATTCATGGAATATGATAGGTATACTGTATACTTGCTCTAAAGGACATAATGGAAAAGAGAAACTACTTTGGAAAAGAACATTTTGAACCTGGGTGTCCTAATGTTTTTTTTCCCTGTGTGCTACAGTTTGCACATCAGTACCACCTGCTGTTTCAGAGCAAGTGAAACATCCAAACAAACTGAATCAGACTAGCAAACAAAATGACCAGAGCTTAACAGTACTTACCTGGGTGACACTGCATGCTGCTTCTATCTCCTGTACTGTAGCTTTGGGTTGGGTGAGGTTTGATTCAGTGGGGAAGTGCAGTGTAACACAAATGAAAATCCAAAAAGAAATCCAAAATCAAAATTCTCAACTCATGAGAGCAGACATACGAGGTGTGGCAGAAAAGTAATGAGACTGATTTTTTATTTACCAAAGTTTTTATTTTTTTCAAACATCAATGTTATCCCCTTCAAAGTAGTTCCCTTGGGCAGCTACACACTGATGGAGATGTTGTTCCCACTGTTGGTAGCAGCGCTGGAAGTCTTCAACCGGTATGGTCTTCAGCATGTCCGTTACACTCTTTTGGATGTTTTCTAAAGTCCCGAAATGACGTCCTTTGAGGACATTTTTCAGTTTAGGAAAAAGGAAAAAGTCACACGGACTGAGGTCAGGTGAATAAGGAGGCTGGGGAACCACAGGAATGCCTTTTGAGGTCAAAAATTTTGTTATGGAGAGGGCAGTTTTTCGGCACCATTTTGGCACAGACCTTTCGCATGTGCAAATATTCAGTCAAAATTTGATGAACGGTAAATCTGTTCAAATTTAATTGTTCACTCAACATTCTTAATGTTAAACGACTGTCTGATCTCACAAGAGTGTTCACACGTTTAATGTTTTCATTGGTTTTTGAAGTTGAAGTCCTCCCTGAACGGTGTTCATCTTCAACGTGTTTTCTGCCTTCCAAAAATGATTTGTGCCAGCGAAAAACTTGAGCTCGGGATAAAGAATGTTCCCCATAAGCCTGTTTTAACTTTTCAAACGTCACACTTGCCGTTTAATGGCACAACGTTGCTCCAAATTCCGCTGTTCCATTTTGCGTGACACACAACCAAAAACACAACTTCGCTAATAGCAGTCACAAAAATCACGTAGTTAACGGAAGGAGTTGAAACTCGGACTGAGCTATGGGAGGGTACTGATACACGTGCTCTATCAAGGACAACAGCGCAGCGTTGCCAGATCGCTTGCAGTGTTGCCAGTCTCATTACTTTTCTGCCACACCTCGTATTGATAAAGCGGATGACAGATGAGACTGGTAGCAAAAACAACAGGGTCACCATTTAAAACACACATAAACCCTTTCTTTCTTTCTTTAATCCATATTACAAATATACCCAGGCAATGCCGGGTGCTTCAGCTAGTAATATATGAAAGTCAGCTTGTAGAGACATTTGTAAGTATTTTACCTCTCCTAAAAACAGACATTGAAATAACAAAACCCCATATCAAATATAGATGAGAATGATTATCAGAAATGGGTTTTTTACTTAAGACTGGTATTTTTTCTAATTCCCTTAATTCCTCTACTTTTGCCAATTGGGTTTCTAACAGCCGGTAAAACTGCAGATTGTTGCAATCTAAATAATATTAGTTTGCATGTAAAATGAACAATTTTTAAAGCTGATGAGGCTAATATTACTGCAGCTGTTAAGATCTGATTCAATAATTACCCACTAGCCTGCATATTTTCACAAATTTATGTCACCTTGGGTAGCTGTTTAATTTCACAGAGCTCCAACTGCTACCCTAACAGAGAGGTCTTATGCAGACTGCTGAATTACAGCCAAGATTTTTTTTTTTTTTAAATAAATTTAAGAGCCTCAGAACTCATTCTTTGGGCTTCAATAAAAGAGGCACCTACTGTACACAGACAGGAGTAGAATAGTGGAGCTCTTGGGTTAAATACTTATAGACTTCTTCTTTCAGAGAAAGTTAATTTTCAATATTTTGAAAGTTAACGGTGAGAATTATTTGTTAATGTCTAGTGATACAGAGCATGACAATGTACAAATAAAATGCACTACATCTTTGTAAAAAAAAAGTTTTTAAAAATTTAATCAGCTGTCAAATGAAGGCACACAAACTCCTGTTTAGTTACTGCTAAATACCCTATAGAAAGTATGAGTAAGTGAATTATTTCAGCATGCTTGAGGGAAATCTGCAGATGTAATCAAAAACCCTTTGTTTTGGGACAAGTGCTGGAATATACTGTAATAGGCATAGTGTACAAGGAGGCCTTTTTACTCTCTTATATTAGATATTCATTCAATTTCCAACATAATAATGTGGACTTACTGGCCACGTTAAAAAAAAAAAACAAAAACACTCTGCTAGAGAATATTTTATTCTTGTGCTGGCCCCAGGATAACATCTCAAAGACCAACCTCTACCCATTGCCACATTATTCTGTCAAGGCTAGACATTCTTTGTTTTTGATCTGACACCTAATCAGGAATGTGAAGATATTTTTTCCCCCTGGTGAAAACTTGAAATGTAAGATTTGAAATACATTTTCATGTCCCCGAACTGTAGACTGTTTATTTCCTAGTTTATGTTGTGTTGGATAATGTCAAAGAAATGATTCAGAGAGACAGTATTCATTAGGACTATTATTAACCAAAAGTAATTCAAATTAGTTTTTCACATAGATGTCCCAACTCCCTTGTGCAAAAGTGAATATTTTTATGGTATAATATGTAAATAGTAAGCTCCTAAAAAGACTTTGGTCTAGTTTACTCTAACATGGATTAATTTGAAAACTAATATTTTTTTTATGTGTCTTAGCCTTCTCTCCCACTGGAATCGCATTTCTGACCCCCAAAAACATATTGGTTTGAAAGTACTCTTCAAAATGTGTAAATCTGAAAATGAGTCTCAGATGGCATTGTTGATGGGAAAAAATGTGACTTTTCACAAGTGCTGGCATACGATCATGTGATCAAACACCGACTTCAGTGTCCTTTCTAATAATTCCCTTACTTTACTTACTTTAATAATGGTGATTCCAAAAATTGCTTGCATAGGCCTTCAGGTCACTGCCCTTGAACGTCTTGAATATTTTGCTGTATTTTCCATGCAGGACTCCCAGTCTATATTTGCCAAGACCTTTAACAATCTAACACTTTCTTGTAATCATAAAAAGCAGTTGCATGTTCTCAACTG
Source organism: Polypterus senegalus (assembly GCF_016835505.1). Classification (NCBI taxonomy): domain Eukaryota; kingdom Metazoa; phylum Chordata; class Cladistia; order Polypteriformes; family Polypteridae; genus Polypterus; species Polypterus senegalus. Next base: position 46,747,346 of record NC_053163.1, read on the forward strand.
TCCAGACAAAGCAGTTTGCTTTGTTTTTTCTAAACTCTTTCAGCACTTTGGATTTGCTTCGTAAACTGATTGTGCATTTGGCTGATAAACTGCACATGTCCTAGAGGCAAAACTGGCACAGTGTGGATGGCAAACTTTTTTTTAAAATGAACTGAAAATGGCAGTATGGACAGAAAAACTTTAACACAACACTGTTGTTTTCAGATTTATTGGTGTTAGTGTGGACCAAGTCTTAGACTTACTATCAAAGTGAATCCTAACTGGCAATAATACAATTTATTTTTGTATAGCCCAAAATCACAGAAATGCCACAATGGGTTTAACAGGACCTGCCTCTTGACAGCCTTCCAGCCTTGACTCTCTAAGAAGACAAGGAAAAACTCCCAAAAAAACCGTTGTAGGGGAAAAATGGAAGAAACCTTGGGAAAGTCAGTTCGACGAGAGACCCCTTTTGAGGTAAGTTGGGTGTGCAGTGGGTGTCATAAAAAGAAGTGGGTCAATACAATACAATACAAAGAACAAAACACAAGTAATCCTCAATACAATCCATCCATCCATCAATTATCCAACCCACTATATCCTAACTACAGGGTCACAGGGGTCTGCCTGGAGCCAATTCAATACAATATAATGGTAAAATAAAAATATCACAAGAACAGAGTAGAAGTTAACAATAGATGATATCACATAATATGATTTGGATCTGTTTAGAGTCCTGGAGACCTCAGCCATCCAGCTGCCTCCCTCAATTGGCCATTCCACAGCTGAGACAGTGCTGGACCAGCCAATCCAATGAAAGGACCCCTCTACCCGAGGATTCTTGTGATCCTCCATCAGAGGTGACTTTACCTTGGGCAGATAAAACAACTTGGCAGTAGGGCAGTGGCACCAAGTACCACATTTGAATACAGAGAAGAGAAACAGAATTGCTAACAGGGTTAGCATCAAATCAAAAACTATCATATTACTTATGTTTTAGTGCTAATGACCAACATCAGAGATGCAGTCTGTACAGTTAATCAGTGGCTCTAGTCAGGATATGCTAAACTGAAGTAGTGAGTCTTCAGTCGGGATTTGAAAGCTGAGACTGAAGGGGCATCTTTTATAGTGGCAGGCAGACCATTCCACAGTTTAGGGGCCCTGTAACTAAAACCACAACCTCCCACTGTTATTTTATTAATCCTTGGAATCATAAGCATATCGGCATCTTGAGATCTTAATGTACACTCAGGTTTATAAGTCATGATAAGTTCAGATGGACCTTGGACATTTAAAGCTTTATATGTTAAAAGGAGGATTTTGAAATCTGCCCTAAACTTAACCGGGAGCCAGTGTAAGGATTTAAGAACTTGAGTTACTGCATGTGTTTGTAATAATTCTTGCAGCAGCATTTTGGATTAACTGGAGGCTGTAAAAAGAAAAATTTGAACATCCAGTGAACACAGCATTGCAGTAGTCAATCCTACTAAAATAAATGCATGAATTAATTTCTCAGAATCCTGTTTATTTAGAAAGCACCTGAATTTCCCAACATTTTTAAGATGGAAGAAACATGATTTGGACAACTTGGTAATATACACATTAAATGACATGGTAGAGTCAAAGATAACTCCTAGATTGCATGCTGATTCAGTAAAATTAATGGTGATTCCAACTCAGTTAAATGATGACAGAATATTATTGTGATCAGCATCATTCCCTCTGACAATTAACATCTCTGTTTTATTGGTTTTTAAAGATAGGTAGTTCTCATCCATCCACTCCTTTAATTCACTAACACAACTAATTAAAGACAATGGAGAAACTTAATTTGATCTAAAAGAAAGGTATAAGTGGGTGTCATCTGCATATGAGTGAAAATTAACATTATGTTTCCTAATGACAGATCCCAGTGGAAGCATGTAAAATGAAAACAGTAAAAGTGCCAGTACTGAGCCCTGCGGGACACCATATCTCAGTTCTGTGTAAAATGATGGAGTACTGTCAGCACATTTCTGTACGTATTGGAATCAATTTGATAAATAAGAACTAAACCAGGCAAGGACAGTTTCTGTAAGCCTAATGTCATTTTCTAGCCGGTGCAGTAAAATAGAATAGTCAATGGTGTCAAATGCTTCTCTTAAGTCTAACAACATCAGAGGATATCAGAATGTCGTTTACAACCCACGTTAGTGCCGTTTTTATACTATGACCAGTGCAGAAACCAGACTGGAATTTCTCAAAAAAATTGTGATGCATAGTATTTCAGAGTATTTCAGAGAGAAAGGTTAAATTTGAAATGGATCTATAGTTATTAAGAATGTGTGGGTCAAGGTCTGACAAAAGCATTGGGTTTGATTTGTATGGGAATTCACATTATTTTATCGTCTTTCTCCAATAAATATACATCCATTATCCAACCCGCTATATCCTAACTACAGGGTCACGAGGGTCTGCTGGAGCCAATCCTAGCCAACAAAGGGTGCAAGGCAGGAAACAAACCCTGGGCAGGGTGCCAGCCCACCACAGGGCGCACACACACTAGGGACAATTTAGGATCGCCAATGCACCTAACCTGCATGTCTTTGGACTGTGGGAGGAAACTCACGCAGACACTGGGAGAACATGCAAACTCCACACAGGGAGGACCCGGGTCTAGTAACTGCGAGGCAGCAGCGCTACCCACTGCGTCACCATGCCACCCTTCCAATAAATATACATTTTCTTTATAAAAACTACAAAACGATTTGCCTCATCATCCAGTTCTAATTCTGTAGCTTGCATAAATTGCAATCTTCAACATCCACCCTTCTTTTCAGTATTTACTGTCTTTCCTAAAAACGTGTAAGCAGCTATTTTATTCTTATCCCCATCTTAATTATTTCCTCAGGTTTATACTACTGCTATGATGTTATAATTATGTACAGCTACTTACAATTCCAACTCACTTTACAGTATTTTATTCCAGATACTGCTAGCACCAAGACAAGCACTTTTTAACGTATTACTGATTTTACTAGGTTTCTAATTGTGAGCTAGACATTTCCAATTTATTTTTTACATTTGTATTTGTACTACTTTCTGCTGTGCTAAAGCCTGAACTGTCTTAACCTTCTTGCCCCCCAATCCTAAGTTTAAGCACTCCCCAACTACCATACTCATATACCTCCTGCAAACATGGTGGAATGGCGGAACAGCTACCACCTGTTCCAGCAGGAGCCCCAATGTCCCATAAGCCTATTTCCCTCTATTATACACCAAAAGTTCAGCTTCACATTAAGACTTCTAATCTCTCCAGTCTTAACTAATCAATCAATCAATCAATCAACATTTATTTATATAGCACATATTCATACAAAAAATGTAGCTCAAAGTGCTTTACAAAATGAATAGAAAAATAGAAGACACAATAAAAAATAAACATAAGTCAACATTAATTAACATAGAATAAGTAAGGTCCGATGGCCAGGGTGGACAGAAAAACCAAAAAAAAAACTCCAAAAGCTGGAGAAAAAAAAATAAAATCTGTAGGGGTTCCAGACCACGAGACCATCTAGACAAGATCTCTAATGTGACTTGTTATCAGATTACCTATGACATGCACAAACCAGCTACATATCTGTTGCTTATTAATGTCCACATCTTTATCTCTATCTCTATCCTCCAGCTAACTCCTTATATTCTTTTTTTAATGAGCGATTGGAAGAAATGTCAAAACCAGCTATATAACTGTTACACGTAACCACTTTTTTATACCCATCTCCATCTTCATTCTCATCTATTGTCTAAGAAATGAACAAAGGGCCTTAATGACAAGCTGCTGAAATAAAGTTTGTTCTCAGAGTTGCTGTCTAATTTTCATGCTATGGTGTAGAGCTCAGCAGTAAGGGAGAACTTTACTTAGGAGTGGAACGGCTGCTTATTTAGAGCAAGAGGAACCATTTGTGAGATAAAAGTGTTGTACAGGGCACGGCTCACTAACTAAATGAAAATGTAGAGGGGAAGTTCTTTTGGAATTGAAAACTTTGCTACAGATAGAGTGGTCTAGCTGGTCCAGTTCAGAATATTGCCACTGTAACGTTCTCCAGGATAAGAAGGCACTCCCTGGTCATAAAAGCAAACTTGTAGAGACTCAATGCTTCAGAATTTGTGCATCTGTAAAATTAAACACATCTTGTAACCAAGATTAAGAAGGTAAATCGGTTAGCACATAAATGTTATACTCAAAGCAACATAGTACTATCTTTTTAGTTAAATAACACTTTAGATAATAATTGGACTTTAAAAATGACAATTATTATGCTCATTAAAATCAAAACAATTTCACCAACTTTAAGGAATTGAAACACTATAAAATTCTTGGATTTACTTTTCTTTGCTAGTGGTCTCAGCAATATTTTGATATTTAGACACTGTGTAAACATTATTCAGTTTTTTCTAGTTTTTTTTTTTCTCACAAAGTGGACTAAATATAAAACTGAAAAATATAACGGAGATTAATGTTTCTTTTAATGGATCACTGATTTTATATTACAATCAGTAAAAAATATGAAATTTTTATAACAGCCAACCAACATAAAGACAATTAAAAAACCTTGCTGCAAATAAGAAGATGCTTTGTTGTGCAAGATCTGATATCATTTCCTGTTGTTAGATTTGATTCTGATCTCTGACAAAGAGCTTCAAATCAGCATTTAAAATAATTAGGAGAACAAGTTATTGCAGTCCTGGGGCTACAGGGGTGTTTTTGTGCAGTCAGAGATGAGACATAAATAAGGGCAGTGTGGCAGTGACAAAACAGCATAAAATCTGATTAAATGTAAAGAAAAGCCTTACTTAAGTCAATATTGATTTGCTTTCTTTTAAGATAAAGATGAATTTGGTTATTTTCTGTAATTTTGTTTTCAAACACTAATTTAACTATTTAGAGTTCAAATAAAATTGTACATGTAATGCTTTACAAGTCACATTCCTATAGTTTTAGCTTTTCCAAGGTAGACTGCAAGTAAAAAATAGATGTATATTAAAATTTAATTAAAATTCACTAAAACAGCCAAGGCCTGTAGCTAATGATCATAATATTTATTTATGTATTTGTATATGCTATTTATAAATGAACGTATAGCATGTTTCCAGAAGAAAACACCTGTCTAGTGAATGACAAAACTTTGTATATAGATGTAACGCAATAATCCAGCAACATTTTGCTGTAGCTGTTGTCATTCTTTTGCAGTTTCATCTTTGGATTTAGAACTTTCCATTTGGAAATGGTTGTGCCTACTTGAGTTGGTCACCATAAACAAATTGGAACATAATTTATTCTGGTTTATTCTTTTCAACTTAAAGTATAATGTCAGTGTGCCATAAGCTCTTACAGTACAAACATATTATAGTTTTATTAATAAATCTGATTACATGTAAGAAAAACACAAGTATGACTTTACACATACATGTTACATACTGCAATCTTGTGAAAGAAATCTGATGTTTCAAAAAGTGACAACTTTCTTTAAACTGTCAAAAAATGTAGAGCTAGATTGCAGCTCTCCAAGCATAGCTCCTGGCTTCATCTTTTTTGTAGATGTCCAGATGAAACTCAAATAAGGTTACTGCAGCTACTAAGGACACTGACTGAATGGCTACATGGACAAAGAAACACATTTGAATCTTGGCTTGTTGTATTAAGCCATTGTGTAGGCAAATCCCAAATGAGGATAGGGCAGGAACCAAGTCGGTGAGCAAAAGGACCCAAAAATGTAGAAAGGTGATAAAAAAAAAAACGAAGAATCAAAACCCCAAAAAATGTAGCAAAATGGTTATTAAACTGCTCGCTCGACTCAAAGAAGTGGACAACAAGTGCAACACAAGGACTATATTACTGGAAATATAAAATGTCTGCAGGAAATAAAATACCCTCTTATTATAAAATGATTTTATTAAAATAAAATAAATATAAAATAGACTGTTAGCATGACAACCAGCTAGAAAGGAGGCCAATAAAAACGCAGGACCCTAATGCTAGAAAGATAAATATTTCAACCCAAAAAAAGTTTTTTGTCTCTTTTGTTTGTGTTTGTTTATTTATTTTTTTATGTTTAATCCAATAATAAGCACCTGCAATAGCACTGCAATTGCAAATTGTGACAGCACATGTAAGCATGTATACATTTTCGGAAAGGTGACTCAGTATGACAGTGCATAAACACTATGCATGTGGATGACGTCAGAGTGATTTCTTTTTGACTTTCAAAAAAAAAAGCATTTTTTTCTTTTTTATAAATATAAATTTATTTTCTGTAATATTCCTCTCTAAATGTGTGAGAAGCAGTGTCTATTTCTGCCATCAAAAGATAAAACTTCAGCAAACAATTCCTGTTGTGAACAGTCAGAATACCTGCTATGAAATGTTTTAGCATTTTGAGAAAAGGACCAGGGGATGAAACAAAAAAGGGGGCAAGCAAAAACATAGTCAGAAAATTTGGGAAGTGCTTTGTTATTCTTTTAGGCTGGAAATGTAACAATTAAATGAAATGGTAAGATGAAATTAGTGGTTCAATGACTACCAAAAGGTCAAAGAGCCAAAGAATAAAATTAAGATCCTTATCCAAAACAAATCCCAAGCCCGTACAAAGCAGTTTGAAAATATCCAACTGCAAGGACTTTTGTGCTGCCATCGTCAACAGGTAAGGACTGATGATACAACATGTCTCATGACCTTTGTGACATGTGATTAGCAACACGCATATATGGCTGCAGGGATACACGAAACACAAAATAGTGGTGGGAACAATGATAACTCATACAAAACTATGTTGAAATGATGTCACAATCATAATTTTAAAAATAAACAAATACACAAAAATTACTACAAACAGCTAGATTCACAACAATGTCCAATTCAGCTGGTGCATTTATAAAATGATATGGCAACATGTTATACAATACACAATGCTGGAAAACAGACATGACAATATGGTTTAAGAACCAGACGGCTCAACATGACATGATGGTCTTTCACAGGAATTCAGTAGCTCTTGCTTTATGAGCTAAAGATGGCTGCTTTGAATAACAACAAAACCCCTGACTTTTCAGTTTTTCCAAGGACATAATGTTGATCCAGCGTCGTTGGCCCTAAACATGGAAATATAAAACCAAAACAATTTTCTTTACCAAAAATAAACATTTTCTTTTTAATGTTGTTTTGAAAATTGACACCTTTTCTTGCGATCTCTAAACAAGAGAATGTAGTATTTGCCACATGTATGTATTTCAATGGCATCCATGACACACCATGTGAATGCATGTATTTGAAATTCATACCTGTGCACATTTGAGTAAACAACAGAACCAAACACCACATAAATCTATATAAACTGATTGAATCAAATTTTTAGTTTTCCTGATGGTTACCAAATCCCAAGACAGCCCTCCATTGTGTGTGTAATTTTCCTGATTAGTTACTTATCCTTTGGACAAGCAAATTTTCCACCTTGGACACAACAGTTACATTTGTTTACAGATACATTTTACAACTGAAGCACAGGCAGATGCAATGACATTGTCTGGATCACACAGTGAGCCACCGGCAGGAACGGAACTGGCAACCTTGGGGTTTTAACTCTAGTGCCCTTTTCAGTATGCCAGACTTCCTGTCTAAGGTATTTTTTAGTTGGCCACCATTGTGAAATGACAGCAGTTCTCAAAAGCTTGATCCACCATGAAGAATCATTTTTTGTCTAAGCTGCTCTCTGACATACACTTTGGTTGAAATTTTTCCTGCCTTCTGTCCACCTCTGACTGCACTGAAGTCATTTACACGACCTCCTCCTCTCCCAGCTTGCCACTGTTTTTGTTGCTCCAGGATATCTTCCTTGTTCAGACAGCCAACTGCAGGTTCTGTATAACTAAACTCTGTCTACCCTCAAAGATGGCCTGCGAATTTGAGATGGCATCTTCGAACGTTATCATAACTAGGAAGACTAAAATTCTCATGAGGATTCTGTACCAGTTGTCTAACCAAATGATTCAGGAGACCTTCTTTGGAACTGTGATACCATGGCATTTTAACATCTTGTGAAAGACTCTGATACTTGGACACAAGAGCAAACACTAAATGAAATTGATCATGATTTTCTAATTCTACATAGACCATGATCATAAAAGGATGGAAGTTGATCTTACTCTAAAATAAAATATGTAGCTTTCCTCATTTAAAATGTTTATTCCTTAATATAAACAGCATTAGAAAGAAAATATACAAACTAGAGAAAACAGCAGTTACTTTGGACAGTGACTTGGGTTCAGATTCTTGCTATGTCTTTGTTTTACACTTTTATTTATTTGTGTATATTAATATCACTTTTGTTTATGATTTGGACTCAGTGCAAGACAATGTCCTCAGACCTATAAAGGTGGGGGCAACCCATAGTTCCTTGCGGTTCATTCAAATGCACTTGGAGTGGTGAATTCTTGGATTTGTGATTATTTCTTGTGCTTTCTTGGTTTGCTATCAGGATTGTTTTTTTGTTTGGGCAAGTCCTTTTGCTTGTTTATGCTTTACAGAGTTTCAGTTTAACAGAGCCTTTTCGAAAATAAATCTTTTACTTCTAAGGATTTTGTATTTGCCCTCTATGATGCTGGCCAGGTCTTTTGATGGGATTTCCCTCCCCCATGAGCTTTTTTGTTCAATTAATTTGACTTTCAAGAACTCCCGAGAATAATAAAAATAATATTGTAGGAATTACAGAGTGTAAACCAGTAGGGGGCTCCACTAAGCCCCAACCACAATCGCTCCTAAACCAGTCACTGGTTCTATTATATAGTCCCTTGTTATTAATAAAAGTTACCTTCACAGATCAAAATAAGAACAATTAAAGTAAACAGCCCAGAAAACAGTCCTCTTTCTTTACACCCGTCTCATCAAGGCTCATCCACCTCCTCCCAACTCTGTCTTTCAGTTAAGATGGTGTGGCACCTTTCATCTTTGATCCGGCAGCACTTCCATGACAGGATTCCCCCCCTGCAGCAACCCCTAGTGGCACCCACAGAACCCAACATGGCGGTGTTCTAGGATACCAATTGCCATGATGCCCTGTGGGTATCCAAAGGGAACCTGAATCCCAGGGACACACCTCCCTAGCGTATTAGGGGACATAGTACCTGGATGCTGGTGTCTCTTTTAGTCCTACCATATGCTTGCAAGGTTATCCATCCGATCAGAGCCTGTCCTTCCATTTTCTTTTCTCCCATGACATCCCATCTGGGCAAGGAATCACCCACTGGGTTGCCCATCCATCTCCTGCAGCAATCATAATAGTCATGGCAAAGTCATGAGATTAATAGAGATGAATACAGTATAATATTAGTGGTTATATATATTTCAGGAAAGACAAACAAACAAGGAAGGAAAGGAGGAGGTGTGGTGCTATATCTGAGAAATAATCTTCAGGTCCATAAATTTGAGACAGACGAAAGGAACACATCAGAATCACTGGGGGTTAAGATAGTAACAAAGAAAACCAGAGCGTTGGTTATTGGACTTTACTAAAGGCTTTATAAATTCTGATATTTTTGGTAATACTGTATTATTTAATCAAATGAGACATACTGTATGTGAAATAAAGAGAATATAAAATTCAGGGTGATATTAATTTTCTAAACATTGAAAATACAAAACAGTACACAACATTTGGAAATACAAAAGAGCAAACTAAAATGGTGCTTATGGGAAATGACAGTTTTCTCGCCCAGTATGTTTCAAACTCAGTACATGGTAACTCCTTCCTAGATTTTGTCTTTTCAAATAATAAAGACAGGGTATTAAAAACAGAAGTTTTTGATACTTTAAACATAAGTGGCCCCAACATGGTAATATTGTACAGCATACTTTGATAACACACATGTATACCAAAAACAAAGTAATTTGAGCAAAGAAGACTTCATGGAGATGAGGAAGTATTTAAGATTGATAATTGTTTAATGATTTTAAACCCTTGAATCACCATATACAGTTTCTTGTATTAGGAATTTGTCAGTTTTTGCAAACCCCAACTCTCCAGAGAGTTTTGTGGGTCAGAACTCAGTGATTGCTATTTGTATAGTACCCCTGGAGGTTAAGGGCCTTACTCAAGGGCCCAAAGGAGTAGCATTCCTTCCGTCACTGCCGGGATTCAAACTGGCAACTTTCAAGTTACCAGCCCAGATCCTTTAGCCACAGAGCCACCAATCCACCTGTTATAAATGTTATAAATAATGAAATTATTAAATAAGTATAACTGAAAAGATCAGTGTACAAGAAAATTAAAGAACATCCAAGTAATTCTGACTCAAAGGAATACAGGACACCCTAACAAGATATAAAATAAAACATTTTAAAGGTAAAAAAAGAAACCAGAAAAAAAAAAAAAACAATAAAAGAAGAATTATGAAACCTCAGAGACACAAAAGGAGAATTAATTGAAAATGAAAATGAAATAGCAACAAGAGAGACAAATGGATCCTGGTAATTACAGATCAATACGTCTTTCTTCTGTATCATGCAAAATTCTGAAAACTTTAATAAGAAATAAATTAGAAAAGTACCTGTACGAAAATAATATACTAAATAACAACCAGCATGGGTTTATGAGAGGAAGATATTACCAAACCAATTTTTAAGTTTTTTTTAAAAGAGGCAACTGCAATCGTTGACAAAAGCAAAGCATAAAAAATAATTCATCAACCAGCATTTGATACGTTCCCACACTAAAGATTCATTTTGAAACTAGAAACTGTTGACATCAGAGGTATCATACCAAACTGGATAACAAGTTGGTTAACCAGCAGGAGACAGAGTACATCAGTCATCAGTAGAATCTCTAAGGGATCTGTCCGTGGACCATTACTTTGTCTGATTTATTTTAATGACATTGATATTTCCCAGTAGTAAACTTGTGAAATTCACAGAAATTGGAGAAATATTGGATATTAAGGAAGCAGCAAATATAATTCAAAAAGACATGGACTAGCTTTAGAACTGTGCAAACATTTGAAAAATGCAGTTTACTGTAAAAAAGTGATACACGTGGAAAAAGGGATGTCAGTTATAAGTACAAGATAGGAGACACTGTAATATAGGAAGCACCCTCTGAAAATGATTTAGTGGTTTCTGTTGACACTACATTTTCCTCATCTAAGCAATGTACAGAAGCAATTATAAGGAAAATAAAATGTTAGATTTACAGTAATTCCTCCTCGATCACGGGGTTATGCTCCAGAACCCCCACCCCCAATAGGTGAATATCTGCGAAGTAGAAACCATATGTTTATATGGTTATTTGTATATATTTTAAGTCCTTATAAACTCTCCCACACTGTTTATAAATATTCTCAGCACAGTTATACAGTAAACCCTCGTTTATCGCAGTTAATCCGTTCCAGACTCTACCGCGATAAATGAATTTCCACGAAGTAGGATTCTTTATTTATAAATCTAATATTTTTGCAGGTAGAGCACAGAAAACCTGTGTACCTTCTAAATACGTTTTTTAACATTATTAGAGCCCTCTAGACATGAAAGAACACCCTTTAGTCAAAAGTTTAAACTGTGCTCCATGACAAAGCAGAGATGACAGTTCTTTCTCACAATTAAAAGAATGCAAACATATCTTCCTCATCAAAGGAGTGCATGTCAGGAGCAGAGAATGTCAGAGAGAGAGAGAGAGAGAGACAGAGAGAGAAATGCAAACAATCAAAAATCAATACGAGCTGTTGGGCTTTTAAGCATGCGAAACACCGCGATAAAGTGGCCGCAAGAAAAAGGGAGCAATGTGAAGGTAGTCTTTCAGCATTTTTTAGAGGAGCATCCGTTTCCTCTAGGCAAACAGCCTCTGTGCAAACAGCCCCTCTGCTCACACCCCCTCCGTCAGGAGCAGAGAATGTCTGAGAGAGTTAGAGAGACAGAGAAAAGCAAACAATCAAAAATCAATACGTGCTGTTATAGCTTTTAAGTGTGCGAAGCACTGCACGGGAAGCATATTGTATATCATTGAGGAGTTTTATTTAATACATAATACGTGCTCTGATTGGATAGCTTCTCAGCCATCCGCCAATAGCGTCCCTTGTATGAAATCAACTGGGCAAACAAACTGAGAAAGCATGTACCATAAATTAAAAGACCCATTGTCCGCAGAAATCCGCGAACCAGCGAAAAATCTGTGATATATATTTAGATATGCTTACATTTAAAATCCGCGGTGGAGTGAAGCCGTGAAAGTTGAAGCGCGATATAGCGAGGGATCACTGTATATAATAAAAACTGTTGAATATAAATCAAGTGATGTTAAGCTTGGACTATATGCACCAGTGAATTGGTGCAGTAGAGCCTTTGTTTTACAAAATGTAATTTAACAGTCAAGCTTGCTAAACCCATTGAACTAGAAAGAGTACAGTAAGCCGGCTTAGGTGGAATTCAAAACCCAGACACTTGGAATACAGTGACATTCTAGATAAGGAATCCTTTACTACCATCTGTGGAGTTACAAGTATTATTATATTTGTTGTCGTTATTATGAAGACAGTCATGACAGTTTAACCAATAAGATTTTGTCTATTTGAAGTAAACTTGCTTTGTTGGAAGTTTCTTGAGATGCATTTTGAACTTTTGTGGCCTGTAGATATGTAGCAGAGAAAGTTCCAAACCAGAAATAGTATGGAAGATGCAAGTGAATTTGAAAAGGACATTTATTTTAACATAAATATGCATGTAGAAGAGAAAGTAAACACACGTTCTTTTAATAACACAAAAAATAAAAAGAGCAAAACCTAGATCATCTTTAGTCTCATCCATACCCAGCAACATTCCCATCTAGTCCTTAGTGGTGGGTCAAATAGTCTCCAGTTCAACACTCACCAAACTTCTTGAACCTTCCTTTCCTCCTTTTCGTAACCACTCAGGCTACTCTTACTCTCTGCTAAGCAAAGCCTTTCCTGATACCAAGTTTACCATTATTATGACCACTGGCCTCTTTTCCTGGAAGAACTTTGTGCATCATTTCTAGTTTCTTGTGAAGGACATCCAGGCAAGACCTGACCCTGCAAATCACCTGCAGTGCCCCATAGCTTTTCCTGGAGGATTCAGGCACATTTCCATAAATGTGCACCTTTTTACAACTACAGGGTCAGGAAATCCCACAATAGACTGAACAACATATGCAACTGCTGCTAGTTGTGGGAATCTGTCTGTATGGGGGACTTCTTCCCCATTTGTCCATTCATTAACTTAGTTTTGGAAAGGTTATTTCTGAGTGTCAACAGTTTAGCATTCCTGGTAGGACACATTCCACTTTGCCTTCCATCGAATATTCCACCCAAGTCCGTACAACTGAATGTAACACATTTTACACACCTGAAGACCTTATGGAATTTGTTTATAATGCTGTAAAATAAGAGATTATTTAGTCCCTAGTAAAAAGAAGAAAAAAATGAACCTGTACACGTCTTAGTAGTGGGGAAAAAGATTAGAACTTTCTGAGCAAAACTTGCAGTGGTCAGCACCCAGTGGACATCAGAGATGCATTACAATATAATGATGCCATCTCATCAAAGAGTTAGTGACCGCTCCATCCACCTTTAAGATGTGTTCATATTGAGAGCAAGGTAAAAATATTAGCCACATTATGAATGACAAGAAACTATAATTTTGACATGGTGGCTATTGAAATAAAGTCATACCAGAACTAAAATTCAACATTTCATTTTAGTAAGATGATAGGGAGGGTGCATTTCAGACCCATCAAGCACTACATGTATGAATTAAACAATGACAATTTACCACAATAACAGCTAATTTTTCGTATTACAAATTACCAAACCAGGGTTCTTTGGCTCCCTGCAAGTTATGGTATTGGATTTGGAAAATATTTCACAGAGCGTTTAAAGGAACTTTACTTCTCCAGAAATAAGACCTTGAAATTGCTACATTCACATTAAATCGACCACTTAAAGTATTGTCAAAGGAGTAATATCAAACACAGCTGGTATAGGTTGACAGGAAAAGCAGGAGGCTGCTACACTGCTAGTGATGAGAAAAAGTAAATGTAAGAGCCCTCTAGGGACACACACTGGACTGGCTGTCAGAAAGGCACAACACACAGCTTCTGAAGTTTTTTCCAAGCATCCTCAGTAGTAGAAGAACTAGAAAATCTAGTTTGTTTCTAATTTGACAGTAAGTGTTAGAGATCTAGTTTTGTTATTAATGTTTTTAGTTACATTTATAGTGTATATATCCCATCAAACTCAAAGTAAATAGGTTTACCTTCTAATTATTCTGTATATTCAGCAGAATCATCTGAAGTGTGCAGTTTTCCTACAATAGGGCGATTTGATGGTGTGGCACCAGATTCATTCTCTGTATATATTCCATGGTCATATCCTAGACAATATGAAGCTAGTGATAAGAAGTAAAGTGGCACTTAAAAGTCAACAGCATATTTTTAATTTGTAGAATTAAAAATTAATTTAGAAATATCTTTAGTAAAATCATTTAATGATGTGTTTTAGGGGCATTTCTCCTAGTGGAAGAACAAAGGAGAGAGATCTTCAGAGGGAGATGATTTCTTCTTATTCTTTTCAACATGCAAGAGGAGTCAGAAATATAAAACTGTTGACTAAGGGCAACTTCTGTCTTTTTAATATGTACATTAATTGGCAATGAGGAAACAGATTGGTTCTCAAAGAAGATTTACTGGGAATGTACACATTCAGGTCCACCAAGCTGTGGTGGGCTGGCGTCCTGCCCGGGGATTTGTTCCTGCCTTGTGCCCTGTGTTGGCTGGGATTGGCTCCAGAAGAACCCCGTGACCCTGTGTTAGGATATAGCAGGTTGGAAAATGACTGACTGAGGTCCACCAAGAGGTAACTATGAGGCAACTTTATGGCATCTTTAAAATGCCCTTGGTACATATGGTAGGTTATAATTTACAGGTTTCTGTGGAATTTATAAAGAAACACAATGTACGAGTAATTAATACTCGATTTGCTTTTTCTACATTATTTTTCTGGAAAGAATACATTTTAAACCATTTGTACTTAAATAAAATTACCATGATGAGAGCATTTCATTAAAGACAGTCTACTTCCTGGCTGTCACTACAAGAAACTATCAAGTCATCTATTATAAACTGATTTTTTCAGGAAAGAGGCTAAAAAGGTAATGTACATTGTTTGCCAATATCTGCCATATACATGATACTTTCATGTGAGTTAACACCTTCACCACCTGCCCCATTAAGTTTTTTATGTTGTAACAATAATAATTCTTTGCATTTATATATTTTCTCACTACTCAAAGCACTCAGCAATTGCAGGTTAAGGGCCTTGCTCATGGGCCCAACAGAGCAGAATCCCTGTTGGCATTTACGGGATTCGAACTGGCAACCTTCCGATTGCCAGTGCAGATCCCTAGCCTCAGAGTTGTTTGCCAGGATGGGACAGTCTGGAGAAGTTTTAGGAAGGGTAACATAGCATGTATTTTGAGAAATAATCATTTGTTATACACTGGTCTAAATGTTTCCCTTAGTTTTTTATTTCTATGAATTTAATTGCTAAGAATCAATAATTCTCCATGAGGGACATATCTCTGAGAATACTACAAAACACAATATTTACACTTTTAACTGCAAGATAATCAATAGTGATAACTTTTGTTATGATTTTTATTTATTGCCAAGCCTCCTTTTCTCAATGTGGTTATTTTTTACTTAATATTTGGGTTTTTGGAAAGTGGCGAATCTATTTCTATTGATCATTTTTTGTTTAAGTTTCAATTTAGGAGCATACAAATGCAATGTTTTCCTATGATGCTATTTTGTTCTGTTTCATGTCCTGATCCTCAGTGTTAGCTTTTTATGCAGTGGTAAAGTTTGTGTGGTATCCTTATAGTGGTAATTGGTCCCATGCTGCATTCTTTTATAGCTCATGGACTGAATGCATCGATGGTGAAAGCAACTTGAAATTATAAAAAGAGGAAAAAACTACTTTTTTTTCTTTACAAGAGCTCATAAACAAAAAGTACAATAATAAAACTCAAAATGCCAAACTCAGCAACAAGTCATCAAATAAATACACCTGCTCAATGACAGAAACATAAAAGTAAAACAAACAGAATAATATTTACAAAAGCTGCAGTCCTTCCTTTCTGCCTTCCTCATATGCCAATAAAAAAACAGAAAAAGGACCAAGAAGAACTGTTTTAAACACTATTTACGGAAATCCAATTGTTACTACATCTTTTTCCTTCTAAAAGAAAATGATCATAGAAAAGGAAAAGACATCCTTCCTTCCACAAACTATTTAAACAAATATATTATACAAACATTGGTTCTCCCTTTCTTCTTTCTTTTCAAGAAAAAAACTTTACAAAAATCATATACAGAAAAAAGCACACTAAAACTAGCTCACTATAAACCCCAATATAGAACTTTAGGTCCTTATTTTTTTCTCAGTACACACAGTACTCTACACCTTTCACTCCAGCTCTGCTGCTTTGAATGTTTAGAAGGATGCTAACCTGGTTAAAAGATGGCCCCTAATGTTCATTTTCTGGTTTTATATGTCGAGGATGGTTGTGAATGCCCAATCCCCACCTATCTGGGAACATGCTAAAATGCTGACCATGCTTCATTTTTCCACATCCAGGAACTCCCCACATATTGCATTCTCATCTGGCACACATGCCCAAAGACTGCTGAACTGGAATTGCTATTCCTCTCACACTAATCACATGCTCTCCAGTAAGTGCTTCTTTTTTCAGACTTTTCCCCAGAACTTTTACTAAACTAACATGGCTTCCCTCACACTTGGCAATGCACTGTTCTTATTGTTCCTCATATCTCTCGGCGCAACAGGATGATGACATGTAGTTGGCGTTGCACTTACAATTCACGTAGAGTTCTGTGAATCGAATATTCTGTACCACTGTGAAGCAGCATCCAAATCAGAAATTCAATATATCTCTTTTCTCTGTCAAGATAAATGCCCTGTTTCTTAAGCTATTTATAAAACAAAAATAATCCTATAAATAACTACTCTTCATGACAAGTTTTCCCTATAATGTGCCATGCCTCACCACAAGATGATGGAGTTGGAAGCACAGCCAAGTTCAGGGATGAATGGTGTCAGGGCTGCTGATCCAATGGAGAGTTGCAGAGACAACTGAGATTCACTGGGGAAAGGAGCCACAGTTCGTGTGGTCAAAGGAGATTCAGCAAGTGTATATATGTACTGTATAATATTAACAATAAGAGCAGCTCACTACTGAAAACGGCAAATATAGGAGACAGTGGGGATTGAACTGGTGGCCCCTTGATTAGAATTCAGCAAATGTTACCACTATACCACAGAAGCTGTTGTCTTTTCCTTGAACCTTTTGTGAAAGTGTTTATTTGATCTTTGGACTTCAGGCTTCATACATTATACAGTTTATGCCTACATTTTGTCATTTACTATTAAAACATGAAAAACGTTTCTGTTTTAAAAATGTGTTTACAAAAATTATTGTAGAAACGAAACACACATGAAATGCGTGTGTTCCAAATAACAATCTATTATTTCTACTCTAAAACTCCACTTCACTCCCAGATAATCAATCAAGGCATGAACTGGGAGAAGTTCGTGCACGTTCTAAGTCGGTGGGGGGATCGAATAGCTGACTGCTTGCTGCTTGTCTTTATTGGCACATTTACAGGACAAAGGATGCTGGCGGAGAGGTGCGAATGGATTTAAGGTGGGCTGGATCTACGAGTTTTTTTGTAGGCTCTGGTAATTCTAGTGTTAATGCACTTGACAGTAAGGCATATCTAGATAAAAAAAAAAAAACAGGAAATATGTGAAGCCATTGCTATAGCTGCACCAGTGGGCATGAGGTCTCTCTATGTTACTGTTGCAGTACAACAACAAAGTATTTAACTGTACTGTATTATGTACAATTTGTTAAATAATTAGGCTCATGTGGCCAACAGTACAATATTACTGGGTGAAGTAGGAGCCTAAAACTCCATTTGCTGCTTTTCACATTTTCTGAATCGCTTGTTAATGATACTAAGAAGAGCTCAGAAGAATTTTGCTGAATTGCCAAATTTGATGAATTTTATAAATATTAAAATGACCCTGTCTACTTTAATTATACGTTTTTTTTTTTTTAAATTCGGGCCCACAAAACTCAGAAACTTGCCTAAAAGATTAGACCAATTCAAAACCAGGCTTGTGGCCTGCACACTTAACAAGAAGGCTAAACATAAAAAACTCAAAAACGGGAAAGAAAAACTAATGAGAAAGTAAGTTATAGTAAAGTTTAATGAATAAGAATTCATTTTATAGGCCAAGAGCAGCCCTATAGCTTCAGAGTCAGAGGGTCTTGACCATTTTGGCCTAATATACAAAACATAGGAAAGTTAACCAATTAAGCAGACATCAAAGAAAGACAAAAAGAAAATCACAAAGTAACTAAATGACAGAAGAACCCTTAATGATAAAAAAAAACCCTTTACAATAAAAAATTTAACACAAAAAAAAGACATTAGGAAAATACTTTTATTATCAAATATATTAATGTAATATAAAAACATAGTAAAACTATCCATCCATCCATCCATTTTCCAACCCGCTGAATCCAAACACAGGGTCACGGGGGTCTGCTGGAGCCAATCCCAGCCAACACAGGGCACAAGGCAGGAACCAATCCCGGGCAGGGTGCCAACCCACCGCAGATAGTAAAACTAGAGATGTTATATTTAGTTTAATAAGGCTAAAATCAAACAAATCAACCAGGACCATGTAATATTTATTCTAGAGTGAGGATTAGATTAGATTAGGTTAGATTAAACTTTATTAAACCCACAGGGAAATGCAGATACATACAATAGCAGAAACTTAAAAAACAATGATAAAGACTCACAGGATAAATAATACAGCCAATCAATTAATAATAAATACATGTTGTCACGCTTGGGTCACAGATTTGCACAGAGACACAGAAGGTCGTTGAAAAAAAGAAGGATTTTTATTCAGACACCGCAAACACATGAGCTTAAACGTGCTCCATGACAAGTCAGAGATGACAGTTCCGCTAGGAGCAGAGAGATGGTAATAGTGGGCAGAAAAGATGCTACTTAGCACACCATGCTGAAATGAGCCTGTGGCTAAAAGTGCTCCAAGAGTGCACCTCCTGGAGAGAATGGAGGGGATTTTTCATGATGGCATCCATGACTTTTCCACAACAGCTTCCAGTGTGTCCATGGTTCATCCTGTGATGGAGTAGGTTTTCCTTATATTTTTGTTCAGTATTTTGCTTCTTTTAAGCTCATGTTGCTTCCCCAGGAGAGTAATACACTGGCTAAATCTGGTCTGATAGAACATTTCCAGTAGCTTGCTGCATACATCAAAAGACCTTGAGTCTTAAAAAGTACAGTCTTCTCTTGCCCTTCTTCTGCAGTGCCACTGTGTTGCCAGACCAGTCCTGTTTGATGTTTATGTGAACCCCATGGCACTTGTAGCTCTGCACCACTTCCATGTCCTTACTGTGAATAGTGACTCATCTCAGTGCCTCCTTAGCATGCTGGAAGTCTAACACCAGTTCTTTTGTCTTGCTGATGTTGAGTTGCAGATTGTTGTCCCCACACCATAAGGTGAAGTCCTCCTGAACCCTGTACTCTGACTTGTCTTCCTTAATGCAGGTAATGATAGAGGAATCATATGAATTTTTTTTTCAGTGGCAAAAGTTGGAATTGTGCTGGAAGGGAGACAGGACAGTTCCCTGAGTTGCTCCAGTATTATACACCAGTATTTCTGATACAAAGTCCCTTCAGAATGTGAAGCAGCAGGGATGAGGATCAGCGCTTCCAAATCTGAGGCCATGATCCTTATTAGGAAAAAGGTTTACTGTCCTCTCTGATTAGGAGGTGAGTTACTACCTCAAGTGAAGTTTTTTAAGTACCAAGTGAGAGGAAAAGGAATGTTGAGATCAACAGACGTATTGGGGCAGCAACACAGTTATGTGGTCGCCACACTGATCTTTAGTGGTGAAGAAGGAGCTGAGTCAGAAGGTGACACTCTTGATTTACCAGTCATTTACCAGTCAATCTACATTCCTCCCCTCACCTTATGAGCTTTGGGTAATGACCGAAAGAATGAGATTGCAGGTACAAGGAACTTAAATGAGCTTTCACTGCTGGCTGGGCTATCCGTTAGAGATAGTGGGAGAAGTGCAGACATCCAGAAGAGGCTCAGATTAGAGCTGCTGACTCTTGGCATCAAGAGGAGCCAATTGAGGTGGTACAGATGCTTCCTGTACATTTATCTATGGAGGTTTTATGGACATGACCACCTGGGAGGAGAACCCAGGCCTGTCTGGTAGGATTATATCTCCAAGATGGTCTGGGAACACCTTGGGATCCCAAAGTGTGAGTTGGCGAGTATGGCTAGAGAAAGGGATGTATGGGCCTTGCTGCTAACGCTGCGTCCACTGCTCTTTCCAATATGTATAAATGATTTTATTAAGGACAATAACATCATTTTATAATCTTACTAAGAATATGAATAACTAGCTAGTTAAGTTTGCAGATTATGCCAGTGAAAATTATGCATTCTTCCTGCGCTATATTGTAAGTGAAAATAATAGTGGAGTAAGAGAGAAACTTCCTTTGTTTTAAGGTATATGTCATATTGTTACTCCATTAGAAGTTTGTGATCCCGAAATCTGAATACAGAACCTACAATAATTTTAGATGGTGCTGCAAAAATTTCCCTGTAGGAATAGGAGCAAATGACAGAGTTTGTGCTTCTAAACTTATAGACTTTGGAATTTTGTCACTTGGTTGCGATACTAATAGGAATTGTTGAACTATAAACAGCCAAGTATAGGAAACAATTGTGCTTTGGTATATTAATGTATAGGTGCTTTAATATTTGCATAAGCAAGTCCTTACCTCTTTGACTTTGTATGTAATACAATGTGCCAACGACTCAAAACTTATACATTATCAAGTACAGTATATTATTGTTAACAAATGATACAAGAAAATCATAAATCTATTTAAATATATTTTAAACTGTTCCTCATGTATGTATGTTTTAAAAAATGAATGGGTATTATGGACTAAACAATGTTGGTAGTAGCAAGTAAAATTTGAACTTACCATTTGTCAGCACTAACTGCAATTGTTCTAGCCTAATTACATTGAACAAGCATTCCTTAAGAAGAGAACAATAATGACCAAAAGTTCAAAATTTTCCATTGCACCTTAAACAGACTTGTATTGGTGGATATTCAAAATGCCTCCAAAGTTGCTTTTAATTACTGCTCTCTTTTTGTTCATGAAAAAAAAACTCTTGCAGTGTCTTTGGACCGCATAAGGCTTCCTTGGGAAAGTTTCTTTCAGGTGTTAAACACCTGCTGGAGCCACTCAATTCTAGACCACTCAGTTCCTTGAAATCAGTGTTTACTGAAGCTTTTGCAGCTGTGCCATCTTTGACTTTAACATAACAAATTGTGAAGTAGTTCTATTCACTGCATAATATTACAGAAGATATGTTATGAAGCAACACTGATTACAATAAGCGTTAGGCAGCAAAAGAGGGGGATATGAAGGCCGATTGGAAGGTCAGCAGCAGATATGCATCTTGACACATTACTGCAACAGAATGTACCTATTTCACCCTGCAGTGTAAACTATTCACTCAGTAAACTTCGTTAAAATCTCAAAAGATTTTAAATGGTTTCAAAATATAAATCTAAGCTTATTACAGTTAGTAATAGTAATACTTAGTACAGTTCCATAAATTTGGGGACTCTATGGCTTTGTGTATTTATATTTTGAACACTTTGTAAGAGAAGAATGTGTATCTATTTAATTCTTGTTTATCAACATTTCTCAGTAATATCAGTAGTTTCTAAGTAATTGTGGAAGTAGTTAGCCCATACCAGTTACATTGTTGACTTCAGTTGAATGACTTTGAAATGGAAGCACATTTTCTTTGATTCTTCTTTCTCAGATGGCAGGTGTTGCTCTTTGTGCTACATTCAGGCTCAGCGCTGCATATGTGTGTGTATTGCAGATGAAAGAAAGGTTTCCTTTCTCCTAAATGTTCTTTTCTACTGATTGTTTTGATCATATATTTCAGTGTGAGTTGGTTAGGAATGTTTGATTTCTTTTTTTGTTTTTAATTTTGATGTTAACTTGCTTTTTATTGTGAACTCTTATTATAATGTGTACGTTTTTGAATGTTTGTTTAGGTATCCTCCAGAAGATTTACTTTTTTCATAAAAGCTTATTGCATGTTTCCAGTTTCCACCAATTAAGTACCATTATTTGTTTCTGTCTATAATTTGCAGTAGTAAAAGGTTTTTGCTTTTTGTACAATGGGAATCGACTAATAGAATGTGTGTATGAGGCTAAAATAAAGACTCTTTACTCGTTGATGACTAAAAACATACAAATGTGGAATATTTCATGTCAAATGTATACCTTTGCATAGTCTTAAGCTTTTCCTTTCTTCCTGCCTTCTTTTTTATTTTCACGTTGCTCTAATAATACACATTTTTAAGTATCATCTATATAACTCAGTATAACAATTCATTTTCCCTAATAATAGTACATTTTAACTGCTACAGGTGCACTTGCTGCCATGATGTATGCAAGGAGGTATTTTTACAATTACCTATTCATCAAGTGCATTTTAAAATAGATCCCAGGTTGCTCTAAGTGTCATCAATCATCTAATTTATTTTAAGTAAATTATCGTGTGGTACGTTTTCTAGAAAACAGCATTGTACAGTAAAAGTTAATATTAAAACTGATCCTATAAACCTCCATTGTCTCAGGATTTCAATGAAATCTAAGTATATCTTTGCCAAAAATGGTTTAGGTGTAAAACATTCCCAGAACATGTGGCCTCATAATGCATGTACATGATGACAACGCTTGCAGTTTAGATATTGCCCAGGTTACATTTCAGACAATTTTAGATGAGATATATATGAGAATGATGAATACTTTTAAACTGAATTATGGCGTGTTTGTAATATATTAAATTAGAGTGCATTTTTCAATATTTTTTTTTCAATACCTTTTCAAAATTTTAAATGGGTCCCTTCCCATCATTAACTTAGATTAAGGGTTCTCAACATTGGCCCTAGGGACCCCCTGTGGCTGTGGGTTTTTGTTCCAACCAGCTTCTGTTTTTAATTGGAATCCTGGGCTATTTATGTGTACTGGCATTGCCCAGATTCTGTATTTTGGGAACATTATAGAAATGAGAAAACCACGTTTGGTAATATATATATATATTTAAAAATGTACTAAGCAGTTATATGGGAATAATGGGGTTTTTTTTCTTTTTAACAATATTTTAATCTTGATGTTCATTGTATTTTTCCAGGTGTTCTAATTGTTTAATTAATCCATTGTTTTCTAATTAGTGGGTCAGACGCTAAAGTAGTTGCAGCCTTTCATGATTCAGTGTCATTTACCTGGGTGTCTGCTCTGCTCATTTTTAATTGTCATTGTTAAGATACAATAAAGGAAGCAACCTGCACAGAGAAAGGGCAAAATATAATGAAAGCAACAAAAATGAGATGAGCATTTAAATCTATAATGAAACTTTTTAATTGTCTTATAATGTAAACCTCATGCCACTGTGCTTTCTTAATGCAGAATAAGAAAAGAGAAAAAAATACCAGCTAATTAACACTAGAATTACCAGAGCCTACGAAAAAACTCGTAATTCCGTCCCACCTTAAACTGCTTCTTAAATCCCTTCACACCTCTCCGCCAGCGCCCTTTGTCTTCTAAATGTGCTGATAAAGAGAAGCCGGCTATTCCATCCCCCCACCAATTTAGAACGTGCACGAACTTCTCTCAGCTCATGCCTTGATTGAGTATCTGGGAGTGAAGTGGAGTTTTAGAGTGAAATAATAGATTGTTGTTTGGAACACACGCATTTCATGTCTGTTCCGTTTCTACAGTAATCTGTGTCAACACATTGTTAAAACAGAAACTTTTTTTATATTCTAGTAGTAGATGACAAAATGTAGGCATAAACTATATAATGTATGAAGCCTGAAGTCCAAATAGCAAAGAAACATTTTCACAAGAATAACACAATTGCACTTTTATTCAAACATATAACTGCAGAAAGAAAAAGCCGCCTTAACATGCGACATTGACACCAGTTTACTATAACTGACTCTGTGGTTCAATAGATACAGCCCCGCTTGGGAATCAAGGGTCACGGGTTCGATCCTGCCCCTCCTTTTGAGAAGTAAACTGTTCTTACTCTTACTGTTTTAGAATAAAAACATACATTTGATTTCAGTCTGTAACAGCCGGTGCAATTTATGATCTTTGTAAAGGTTAGCTTTTTTTTTTTATTCACTTTTCACTCTCTCAGTCGCGTTCAGAATCAATCCATACAACCCCATCTGACACGGCTGTTTTCACTAAAGACGCGCTATAGCTCTGCAGTGTACCACGATGCATACTAACATCCCCCACCCCCGGTTCTGACACACAAACGCTGGCGAAGCTGCCTTCTTCGTATCTCACCGTCACTTGCTTTTCTTTTTATTCAGTTTTATTGAGTGTTCCTGCCAGTCCCGCATGTTGCTGTATGCTTTTTCTTTTGCACCCAGGACATGCAGAAGAAAGAATGGTAAAGACCAACTTCGGCGCTATATGCAATCATCAGACACTCCCCATCTGCCCGTGTCGTTCAAACACAGGAACATATATTGGTGTAAAAGTATAACAAAAGTGCACTTTTATTCAAGTGCACTTTTTCCATCGCCTTTTCCTGTAAGAAGCAGTGTACACACTTCTCTCTATGCTGTGGTTTCTATTACACACCTGAAAGAAAGACAATATATGTGAAAATATAATCGCACTAATGCAATATTATTTGAAAACGAACAGCGTCAGATCGGGTGTGAATTTATGCAGGAACTGGAAATTCTCTGATGCGGACCTTCCCCAGGGAAGAAAGTACAGTGTCAGGTGCTCATTCAGTGTAATAGAAACCATAGCACAGAGAGGTGTGTACACGGCAACAAGTACACGTGTCGTAAATGTAGGAAGGACGGTCCTTGGGTGTGTGGGAACTGTTAATATTTGAATGTGATGATTTTATATAGCACGGAATGAAAATCTTCACTTCTTAGCATTGCACCATGCAAGATGTCGTATCAATCGCCTACTGTATCTTGCTTTCTTTTTTCTTCGGTTATACAGGTAGTTTTGAATAAAAGTGCACTTGTTTTGTTTGCGAAATGAAGTGTCTGCGTGCACTTTTCGTGGCATTACGTGTATTTTTGAGCATGCCCGTTTGAGCAGTATAAAAGTATTGAAAAGTATAACAAAACAACGGGCAGATGGAGTGTCTGATGATTGCATATAGCGCCGAACTTACTGCTCTTTACTATTCTCTCCTCTGCGTGCCCTGGAGTACAAAAGAAACAGAATACAGACGCGCTATAGCTCTGTGCTGTACCACGATGCATACTAACGCCCCCACCCCAACCGGTTCTGACACACAGGCGCTGGCGAAGCTGCCTTCTTCGTATCTCACCGTCACTTGATTTTCTTTTTATTCAGTTTTATTGAGTGTTCCTGCCAGTCCCGCATGTTGCTGTATGCTGGATATTTTCACATATATTGTCTCTTTCTTTCAGGTGTGTAATAGAAACCACAGCATAGAGAGAAGTGTGTACACTGCTTCTTACAGGAAAAGGCGATGGAAAAAGTGCACTTGAATAAAAGTGCACTTTTGTTATACTTTTACACCAATATATGTTCCTGTGTTTGAACGACACGGGCAGATGGGGAGTGTCTGATGATTGCATATAGCGCCGAAGTTGGTCTTTACCATTCTTTCTTCTGCATGTCCTGGGTGCAAAAGAAAAAGCATACAGCAACATGCGGGACTGGCAGGAACACTCAATAAAACTGAATAAAAAGAAAAGCAAGTGACGGTGAGATACGAAGAAGGCAGCTTCGCCAGCGTTTGTGTGTCAGAACCGGTGGTTGGGAATTGTGCGTTAGTATGCATCGTGGTACACTGCAGAGCTATAGCGCGTCTTTAGTGAAAACAGCCGTGTCAGATGGGGTTGTATGGATTGATTCTGAACGCGACTGAGAGAGTGAAAAGTGAATAAAAAAAAAAAGCTAACCTTTACAAAGATCATAAATTGCACCGGCTGTTACAGACTGAAATCAAATGTATGTTTTATTCTAAAACAGTAAGACTAAGAACAGTTTACTTCTCAAAACAGAGGGCGCAGGATCGAACCCGTGACCCTTGATTCCAAGCGGGGCTGTATCTATTGAACCACAGAGTCAGTTATAGTAAACTGGTGTCAATGTCGCATGTTAAGGCGGCTTTTTCTTTCTGCAGTTATATGTTTGAATAAAAGTGCAATTGTGTTATTCTTGTGAAAATGTTTCTTTGCTATTTGGACTTCAGGCTTCATACATTATATAGTTTATGCCTACATTTTGTCATCTACTACTAGAATATAAAAAAAGTTTCTGTTTTAACAATGTGTTGACACAGATTACTGTAGAAACGGAACAGACATGAAATGCGTGTGTTCCAAACAACGATCTATTATTTCACTCTAAAACTCCACTTCACTCCCAGATACTCAATCAAGGCATGAGCTGAGAGAAGTTCGTGCACGTTCTAAATTGGTGGGGGGATGGAATAGCCGGCTTCTCTTTATCAGCACATTTAGAAGACAAAGGGCGCTGGCGGAGAGGTGTGAAGGGATTTAAGAAGCAGTTTAAGGTGGGACGGAATTACGAGTTTTTTCGTAGGCTCTGGTAATTCTAGTGTTAATTGAGATCAGTGTTAGCAGTTGTCACTGATTATGAATCTGGTTGAAGCAAAATCCTGAAGCCACAGTGGGCCCCCAGGACCGACTTTGGCAACCCCTGCCCTAGCTCATTAAGGGATACGTTTCTTAATATTTTGTATATAGTTTGGTGATGCTGTTTTAATCCTTATTAAGTCTAATCTGTATCACCTCAATAATGGATATAGTGGATATAGGTGAATGACGAGGAAAGCTGGGCAGTGACGTTTGTAATTTGTGCATAAAAATAGTGTGATTATATTCAAAACATTAATTCAGAAGATATAAGTACATTAACAATATAGATGTCTCTAAACAGTGATTTCTATAAAGAGAATATACCATAAAGTAGGTTAAAGAAAGCTTAAATAGATGATTATTATGTGTAGGTGTAGCAGATAGGGGCTTCTGTGCATCAAAACATGTCCTACATTTTAGTAATAATTTAGTTTATTACAATGAAAAATAAAATAAAAATACTTTGATATAACCAAACATAATGTTAAAAAAGTGAAATAGTGCAATTAAATATTTAATAAACAAAAAATAATGTAGTATCAAAGAAACAAGCAAAAGAGAAAAAGGTAATCTGAATAAAGACCAAAACAAATCCACTAGCCAACAATCTAGTTGATAAAAAACAATGGTCAAGCAACAGAAAATTTTAAAGAAAATGGTCAAAAGAACAAAACACATTTATAAAAAACTGGGGACATACTAAAGGACAACTGTGTAGCAACAGCAAGGGTTAACAAGATAGTGAAAGCTGAGGTAAACAAGAGGAATATACTGGTTAAACCCAAAAAGTGCCAAACATAATTAGTGTGAAAATTCATGTAGTAAAATCAATCAATACCTACTTTTAAGACTGTATTAATTACCTAAACATAAAGACACTGAATGTGGGCCATGTAATTTACATACTTAGGAGCAACATGAACAAACAAATCTATTACAGAAAGATCAGGGGCCTCATGTATAAATGGTGCGTATGCATTGAATTGTAAAGTGTCCTTGAGTGTATGAAAGGCACTACATAAATAAAACATTATTATTATTATTTTTCCATATTACTCTCACTGCACCATTAGGAGTATTTATATCACTGTATCTGAGTGTGAATCATAGCTGTACAGCAACTGATCGGAAAGAGAATTATCCGTATACAGCATCAAGCACATGCTGCTTCAGCCATGCTGTCTATTGAACTGCTGTGATACGGCAAATGCTTCAGAGCTTTTCCTTGCAGTTCAGAAACAGTTTCATCCCAAGAACTCTAAACGCATTCAATCAGTCCATCAAGTGCTCCTTGTAGAATTGTTTGTACTTTTAAGTGCAATTACCTCACTGTAAACTTGCGATATAGTTATAACTAGCCAACCTGCGGCGTACCATACGCTGCATAATCAGGCTGGGTTTTTAATGATTTTTAAGCACAGGGAGAAAATTAACATTTGAAAAATCGGAAATGTAATAAATCAGCAAGAAAAGCAACATTGTAACAATGCACGGAACGAACCAACATACAATCGTCTGCGCAGCGCTCAGGCGCGGAGGGTGGAAAGGGAGGAGAGGACAAGAATGTCCACTCCGCTGCCTCCGTCATGCTAGTCTGCTGATTTCTCGTCCAGTATGCACTGCCTGCTCATGTACCCACCTCCAACTCGTCACTTGAGTCGTCGTCTGTGCACAGTCCAGATGCAGCTGTGACTCACGTAGACTTTTCATTGCTCTGTGCAGTTTTGGCTGCCTTTCTATATATAATCAACCAAGACATCCGACCACAGTGGTAGCGAGGTGGGAGGGCGGTGTGTACAAAGTGCAGGAGCATCTAAGAAGACGCATGTTTGTCGCGGATGCAAATTGCTGTATGTAGTGTGTAAAACAGTTTGCTATGGTGCACGCGGTCGTGTGTCGTAACTGAAAACTCGGTTTGTAAAGACTGGTTACTTCATTGTGTATATGACTGTAGGTAAATGAAAAGATGTAACTCTGGAGAGGGCAACATACAATACAGCGTTTTACACGCTGCATACAGCGACTCACATTCGTGACAAATTGTTTTACACGCTGCATACAGCGATTTACATCCGTGACAAATATGAACCTTCTTAGATGGTGCTGTCGCGACTGTAAGACCATGGGATACCCCTTGCAAACTGCTCTACACCTTGCATACAGCGATTAACATCTGCGACAAACAAACTGTTTTACACACTGCATACAGCGATTCACAGCCGCGACATGATTTTTCTTAGATGGTCCTGTCGCATCCACCCTCGAACTCAAAGCATACACACTGCCGGGTCATGTGCCCAGTCGCAAGAGCAACTGACAGAGACCCGGCAACCGAGTCTAAGACCATGGGAAACCCCTCGGAAACTGCTTTACACGCTGCATACAACAATTCACATCCACGACCGTGACA
Organism: Polypterus senegalus; assembly: GCF_016835505.1. Lineage (NCBI taxonomy): Eukaryota > Metazoa > Chordata > Cladistia > Polypteriformes > Polypteridae > Polypterus > Polypterus senegalus. The sequence continues at coordinate 46,776,634 of NC_053163.1, forward strand.
AACATGCCTCCTCTTAGATAGTCCTGCCGCGTCGTGTGGTGCCTCTGTGTGAACCGGTCAGGCACAGAGAAGGTCAGCTGCTGAGAGAGCGTCTCGACTGTTGCAGGGCCTGCATTGGTGAAGCAGGTGAGATGGTAATGAAACAGAGGCACAAAACTTATTGGTTTTTAAAGACTGCTTCCTTCATTGCGTTTTAACCTCAGTTTTAAAGGATTGTTTTAAGGATCCCATGGGATACCCCTTGCAAACTGTTTTACACGCTGCATATAGCGATTCACTTCCGCGAGAAACATGCCTCTATGAACAGTCAACGTGGCTCAGAGCTGCATGTGGACTCTACGACAGATGAACATAAATGACGCCGTTTTTCCTGTGTCGTCGCGTCCGAGTTGGTGGGCATGGTTCTGCAAGTTGTCGTCGTATCCAATGGTCTTAGAGTTGGTGGGCGTGAGTCCTTCCTGCGTGTGCCATGGGCGTCTTACTTGTCGGCGTGCTTTCCATGGTTGTCTTGATTTAGTGAATTATATATATAGATATTGCACAACCTGAGCCACTTTATAAAGCGCGTATGTACATATGGTGACGATATCATTTTTAAGATGAAATGCAGCAAAATATGTTTATTATATTATACAGATAAAACTTAATTTAAATAATTTATATTGTTAATAATTAAAAATGTGAGAACACAGTGTCACAGTGTTAGTGAGGAGCTAGCGCTCCATTTACAGATTGTTCCTGCCTCGCGCTGTATTCTTGCTGGGGCTGGCGCAACACTGGAAGGATAGATGGATAGCATAATTAAACACATACTACGAAGATATTTCAATGTTCCTTAAAAATTTTGAAGAATTGGCTTTCTAAGCTTACAGATGGCTTAACATCTATTACAGAGCTGATTGTATGGTTATAGGGTATTTGGAGAAAGAAAAGTAAGAACAGGAATTGGAGGTTAGTACTGTGGAAAGAGACAGTACTGCTACAATAAAGTACTTCATCAAAGGTCGCGCATGGCGCAGCAAGCATCTTGCATTAGACATGAACAATCACTGTGTCACGGGTTCCCATGTTTAATAACATGTTTTAACTCCTATCATCATGAAAATGATATCACGTATACATCTAAGTATTTTAATTATTCAGAGAGCTGTAATATCACGAATGTAATGTATTCTGTGTCCTGTCGGAGGAAGAGAAAGCCCGGAAGCACGTAGTGATTCACACACATAGAGCACATAGAAGATCAAATACAAAACAAAGCATTTAATGTGCTACTTTAGTTACAATGGGATTTGAGAAACTACTAAATTAAACAATTTTAAGATGAAGTTTATGATGTTCTACTTTAATGACAAAATAAACTACGTGATTAAAGTGGAATTTTGAGATTAAAGTTTACATTTCATGCTTTTTTTCCCCACTGTGCTGCCTTTTTTTTCTCTGTACCCTAATAAGCTTTCATATGACAGTGGGCTTCGACTCGCCTTTTCACGGCAACTTTGATATCTGACAAGTTCTTTTTTATTTCAGGCACTGTGCAACTCTGTGAACTTGAGTTTTCGAGTTTCTCCGACACGCAATGTCACTCGATCAACTTCCTTTTGTTGTTTATACCACTGTTTAAACCAACAAATAGTACAATTTTCCTTGCCTCCACTTGGTATTCCCTGAAATTTTTATTTCACTCGTGCTTTTGCCATTGCCTTTTCACAGAACACTGAGCTTAAGGGCTATTTATATTGATTTGCATACTCAAAGAGGCGTCATTCTGGGAGAAGTTGGGGTGGGGCAGCAGGCGCGTGCATGTGCATTAATTTTCACGCTGACCGGGATTTATGAAGCGGAAGAACGTGGAAGCTGCCGTTCACACAGATTTATGCATCTGGATTATTTTGTGCGTAAGCACATTTCCGCTTATCTGCTTACGCTATGTCATAGTGTGAATTCTACACACGCCGTTATGCATGAGGCTCCAGGGCTCGCTTTTTTAGCACACATCTCATTAATTAGTGTTTTGCCTCATCTTTAAGACAATAAAACGGGGATAAAATAGTGGGAAATCATAATTTGCTTTTCAGTTATTATGTGAGCTATTAAAGAACTTGAATAAACAGAATACCTAAGCCAAAAAATAACATAGTATTTTTTACTCTTTTTATTCTCACCATGGCAACAAATAAACACATGCCAGAGTGTCTTCTAGCTGATGTAAAAGTGCCAGAAATGAATAAATCAATCTCTGCTGACAAGCAGTAGAATTTCAAACTGCTTATGTTGTAATTACACAGAGCCTTTAAAGAGGGCAAAAGGTCTAATATTGGAAAATATTGTGAATCCAACAGACTTCCTTATATAAATTTCATTTTGACCAAGTTATACATATGTAAGCATTTCATAGTGATGGTGACTTTAATCACCTAAATGTCAAGATAGAAAACCTGGTAAATACTGGATCATAAGTAGAGATATTCATAACGGCCATCACTGATTATATTCCAGCTATATTTCAACATGTCATAAAACAGTCAACGATACATATATTCTCTTTAAAATTTGTTTATTATAGAGGCAGATTTTAGAATGCAACCATTGTTAATAATGGTTTAGCAGCGGCTGAATTATCAATCTATTTATCTATCTAGTGTAAAGAGACAAAAGCACAAGATAAAGAAGGGTCTGGAGCACCCGGAGGCAAACCCCATATATTACAGTTACGCAAAAGGCATAACATAACAAGTTGAGATGTCTTTGAAAAATCAATTGGTCTGTTCTGGATGGCATTGTTTCCTCTTAAGATGAACTCCATGAGGAAAAAGTAGGTCCAGATCATCTGACCCCAGAAGTGACATTTCAGTTGGAGAGCTATCAATCTTCCCTTTCTATTGTGACGGGCAGCCAGGTCCCATGCCCGGCCGGGACGCCCCTTCAACAATGGATCCGGGGGAGGAGCCATGGGATGCACTCTATGTCCCCTGGAATGCTTGGTGGCAGCCCTCCTGGGTTACATCGGAGCCACAGGTGTGGAACTTCAGGACTCAGACCTGTTGGGCTCCATGGACACCACCTGGAGGAACTGCATGGCTTAACGAGCCTCTATGGGCTGGAATGCAGCCACACCCGGAAGTTCAGCCTAATTAGGCCAATTACCACCTGGAGCACTTCCGGGAAGGCTACAAAGAGAGCCTGCAGCCACTACTCAGGAGCCAGAATCAGGAGGAAAAGGATGAGGTAGCCTGGGAGGAGTGGTGGTGCCAGATGATTGTGTTGTGTAGAGTTAAGTGCTTGTGGGACTGTATATTGCCTGTGGGGTTCACGGGTAAGACGTGCCCCATAGGTGAAGAAAAATAAAACTCTTTGTGCTTTTACGTGTTCCTCTGGGTCAGTCTGTGCCGGGTCGGGTGCAATATAGCACCTTTATATTACACATCTATCTATCTATCTATCTATCTATCTATCTATCTATCTATCTATCTATCTATCTATCTATCTATCTATCTGTCCTTACACAGCTGAAACTTTAACACATTAATAAATGCAACTCAAAACATCTTTAGTGGAACAGATTAAAGGTAATTCAGATTTAAGATAAACTACAAGGATATATTTAGACACAACCTATATTAAATAATGGAATAGACAGGTTTATCTTTTTAATTCTGCACTACAGCAAAACATAACTGTGCAACAAGAGCAAACAGACAGTGTTCTACTAGTTTGATATTAAAGCTGTTTCTTTAAAGTTCTTCCTTTTTTTAAATTTTTTGTTACATTAGTATATGAAATCCTTTGACCTGTTCTGCCAAATGCAACAATGTTGAATTCCTAAATGTTCAGTTAAGGAAGATTAGATTAGATTAACTTTATTTATCCCTTTGTGAAACTCAGATGCATACAACAGCAGAAACATGATAAGCTAGGATACAGACTAACACGAAAGCTAATACAGCCTGTCAATCTATTGATCAATAAGTAAAATAAATAAATAAAAAAAAATAAACTTAATGAGTACATCAGTTGGAAGCAGTGAATTGCATGATAGCAGTGGACAGAAAAGACCCCTAGAGGAGCTTCTTAGTATACCGTAGTGGAATGAGCCTATGGCTAAAAATGTTCCAAGAAGGGATGTAGGGAATTTTTCATGATGGCCTTCAATTTTGACATTATCCACTTTTCCACAACATGATGAGGCAGGCCTCCCTGATAAGCTCTGTTGAGCTCAGGTTGCTTCCCCAGTAGATTGTAGTGTAGAACACCACACTGGCTGCTATAGACTCTTATAATATTTCCAAAATCTTGCTGCACACATCAAAAGTCTCCATAGCAAGTGCAATCTTAGAAAGTGACAGACTTGATGTTTGTAAAATGTTTTTACCAACTTTCCAAAGAGAATGCAACACATGTAGATCCAACCCAGTAAGAAAGATCACAACCTTCACCTCCTCCTCCTTTGAAGTTCTCTGTGCCTCTGTCCTCAGCAATACAACTTTATGCGTTTTAGGATCAATATAGAAAAATATCACACTCTTTAGGTTATGATGTCTCTTTTGAACACAAATATTAATAGTCTTGGATCTGCATCAGTGCCGGTTTTCTAAATGATTATGATGATGTGAAAATGATAAAAAATATGACATAAAACTTTAGAAAGAACAACAATGTCAGGATAGGTTCAAGCCTCCAGTAATACTGAAATGTATTAACAATTAACCATTATTCAAAGTGTTATGTTTCCTTATTTGACTGATATAGAAAATATAAGGAGTAGTTTATTAAAAGGTATGAGTGAATAGTGAATTATTGCGTTGCCCTGTGCCAGAAACTCATGGATTATCTCTTAATGTGGGGCATCTATTAGTTGAACTGAGGACCAGTAGCAAGTGAGAAGACAGACAGAATTTAAGTGCAAAATGTATTGAATCCAAACAAAATTAAAGTGCAAATCCAAAAATTTGCAAAACAGTGCATGTCACAAAATAAATAATTCATTAAATAAATCTTCATTAAAATCAGATCCATAAGATTAAACAGTGTCTATATGGCGCAGATACATTTTTTTTAAATATATCAATACATATTCCCCTTCTCTGGATGTTACTTTGTATGCCCTTTAGTGCAACCCACCACATCCCCAGTCAGGCATTAGTCACTGCAGACACAAACTGCACCATTCATAATTGTGGCAGCCACAAACAGTCTTGGTAGCTTTCGCCTCTCTTGATCACTGCAGCGCCCTCAGGACACCTAGCCTTCATTTGGATGCCACCAAACCTTGAACTTTGGATCCTAATGCCCCTTTCCAAAGTTCATTCATTGTCCCTTCACTCTCATCTGTTCTCATTTAGTAGGTCAACAGACATGAACTTGCCAATCCCCAGAATTTCCATGCCAGCCCTCAGCACTGCTCCTTTTAAAATCACTCATTAGTGGTGATGTTGCATGTCTTCACCTCTGCAAATAGTAGCTCATCAAACATCCTCCTCCTCACAAGCAATCACTATCTCTCATTTTCTTCCTTCTCTGCACTCATCCCACCACCCTCCATTTAAACTGATGACTCCCAGATGTTTTTTTAATCGCTGTGCTGTCAGCATCATATGCCAAAACATGCTATCTACTAAAAAAATAGCACATGGTAAGTGCTAAAAATTAAAAGCAATCAATAAATGAACACCCTAAAAATCACTGTATGACATGCCCTGTTACAGTTATATTAAAATTGGGCCACAAATCTAATGTGTAAAACAACATAGACTTCTTAAAATAGTACAGCAACATACAATATTATCTTTATGTTATACTCCATGCATGTTGAGTTTTCCAATGGCATAGTCCTTCTTCTATTCAGTTGGAGGAGGGGTGATGTTTATTTTCCATTTTCACTGCAGTGTATCTGCATTACACACAGAGGGCACTGCCAATACTTCTCGACAGAGATCAGAGATATTAGTTGCTTCTAGATGGTTACTGTTAAGAGACAGACTCCCCAGGGATTATTGTGAGTGAATGAAAAGGCAGGGAGATATAAGAAATAAGAGACAAAAGTCATTCTTTAGGCAAGGTAAGGTCAAAATTAGAGGATCAGAAAGGGAATAGAGTGAATGAAGTGCAGAGGTCAAATGTCAAAAAATAGATCAGAATAAAAAGAAATATAGCACTTGGCCTACTTAAAATAAAGCTGTCACTAAAGTTTTTTTTATAGTTTATCCAACTGATGGATGAATTCAACCAACATCACCATCATTATTTATACGTGCAGTCCAGTGACATCACAAAAGCAACGATTCATGATCATATGAGGCATCTACCACATCACAAACAAATAAAGGAGAATAAAAATAATCCTTATATATAATTTGATACTATTAGTATGTATGGTGTTCGCGTCAATACCCCGTATGTATGATGTTCACATCAATACCTTAACTCAATACAAGTTAGAAACATGCAATGGGACTCTGCCTCTGTAGAACATAACATGGCAAACGCGGACACAGTATTGCATGATTGGCTAAGAATGTTTGAATGCTTCAGTGACGCTGCTGGATGGCAGAGTATAGTAAGTTGGTGTTGGTTCAAGCAGATAACAGTAAGTTGGTTTTTGGAACGTTGGTTTGGTGGGGCGTACTTTCCAGGACTAACATCGTCAACTGACTTAAAACCTTCGACAGCTTTGAAACCGTAAATAATTTAGAACATATCAACATTTGCTTGGTACGTCGAAATCTATCTTTGGGCAGTTTGGTTTTGGCATCCGTCCTTCTGACATCTATTGCCAAACTGAGTAATGACGGCTGGGTATTAACAACGGTCATTATTTAAATTTTAGCTGATCTCAGATCTTAAATAACCACACCAACATAATTATTACTCTGACTCTGATTAGTCGTATAATACAGTTTGTATTGAAAATTTGTTTGCCGTAAAAAATCAAATGAGGTGCGCTGAAGAGCTGAATTCACATCTCGCAGCCCCGTTTAAACAGGAAGCTCTTTATTACATCGGCTGAAAAGGTCTATTTTAAGCACAAATCAGTGCCATGATAACAAAATCATTTCAAGGACTTAACAAAACAAATAATTCTTTGCAGAGAAAGTATGGATTTCACAAATGTAGAATTTGTAGCCCGATTCAATCTGGCTCCCAGTCACTAGTAGATAATAATATTATATCAGTTATAACTTTGACTTTGAAATGATTTTGTGGTTAAAAAGATAAATAGCATAAGATACTTGATTGGATGACAGTGGAAAGATAAAAAACATCTATCAATACCATAGAAGGTAGGTTATTTAAGAATCTTGATGGTGATGAGTCTGTATGGCCACAAATAAAAGAATATAGGAACAACTGAGTCATAAGACTTAGAAAACAGAAAGACAGGTTACTGAAGTGACAATGATGTTAAAAAAATTAATGAAAATCAGAAATCACTGCATTAGGACAAAAAAAATGAAGATCTGGATCATGTGCTGAAAGAGTTATTTGACAATAAAGAAGTGAATGTATGCAACTGGTTACTTGGTTAAACTTGAAAAAACTAAGACATATCATGAAGAATTGAACAAATGACTTTGAATAATCAGGACACAAACTGCATGAATTTAAAAACTTTGATGATATAAATTCTCAGTCTGTGGTGAAAAAGCTTATGCAAATCATGAAGCAGTTAATATTGACAAATTTGCCAAAATAATTTTTGATGAAAGCCTTGGTATTGTAAACATCCACATTGGTGATGAAATATCTCTGTATGGATTCTACAATGACTGATGCCACAGAACAATTGATGAGAAGCACGGGTTGACTTTTCTTTCAACCGGCAGTGATTTAAAAAAAAGACAACAAATAAAAAGTCGAAGTACACTGTACCTGTATGCTAATAATCAAACAATAACATACAAGTAAAAAGACAACATTTCTTATTGCTTCCATAGCTTATTTGTTCCAGCCATGCAAAATCACTGCACTCAAGCTGTATCTGAATGTAAGCCACTTAATGCCTGATCTTTAGCAAAGCCTTATGGTCAAGGACTTTTAAACTCCACGAAGAACAAATATAAATGTTTTTTTTTACTTAATTTAAAATTATTATTAAAATTGGTACTTAAAGAATTGATAATGCTTGGAACATTGTAGACAAATACTCATACATGCTAGATGCAAACTTTGCTTTCCAAAAATGTTTGATAAAGAATTTGAAGGATTCCCTGTCACTAAGGAGAAGATAATAGTCTTTCTTACTTATGTCAAAGGTTTATCATCTGAAATTGTAAAAAATTAGAGGATGCTGAGATCAAATAAGTGCTGAACATTGACAATGGTGCAGCCATTAGTCAAGTGGAGGGGAAATTTCTGAACATTGTGTGAAATCAAGACAAGTATGAGAACAGTAGCGAAGATAATGGTCTTCTGAATACAGAGGAAAAAATCTGAACAGACAAATATTGAAAATGTGTGATCACTTACATAGTTTTTTTCTTTCTTCTTCACTGATTATAATGGATAGCACCCTGAGTTTATTTATAACGTCAATTACAAACTACTTGATTAAAAGCAAAAAAAAAAAAAAACTTCTTACAGTTAAAATAATTGATTTGGCATATATCTGCTGGTTAAATTGCATTTTCATTACTTAAAATTAGGTTTTTAAATGTAGATTGAGAAAGGTGTTATATCCAGTTAATTAAATTAAAGTTAGAATATAGAAAGCAGTTCAATAAAAATCAGTAAAATTAAAGTCTCCAGTAAGCATTAAAGCCTCCATTTTGCTTCTATTGCTATACTGACTTTATTTAAACTTTAATTACATAAAATGCATTATTTCAAAAGCCTTTTTTTAATAAACCTAAAAGTCAACACATTCAATATGTCCTTTTTTTGTTTCATACATACATTTACTACCTAGCAGATAAAGATTTAAATGCAGAATAAAAATTAGGAATAATTCCCCCTGTAGACCTAAAAAGAGTTTGGATGCCCAGTGGATTAAGTGTTAAAAATTCCCTTCTTTTAACCTACGTAACAAAAGAAATCAAAGCAGACATTCATATGAGTAAGATATATGAATGACCATTGGCTGAAAACAATGTGTTGGAGGAAAATACAAAAATCTTCTTTGTCCCTGAAAAGGCAGAGTAACTCATAAGTTTGTTCTGGTTACCTGGTGTGCTATGGTGAGAGAATAATTTGGAGGTAACAATAGCTAAGTAGTTTGGTATGATTTCTGTATTAAAATATACTGTAGCATCTGTCATAGAAGTATAAAAGGGTTATTAAATGTCAGAAACCTGCTCAGGCATATCAGAAAACCAGATAGATTTCAAGTGAATGACAATAAGAAGAATGTACTAAGAGAAGGTTGATGTGATACACAAAATGTACTAAGACGTCTGCAGATGTCCTATAGACAAGAAGACTGGACAGTTGTCACACACACAGAGACTTCAAGGGTAAATGCTGAATTTAAAGATATGAGAAGAACAAGAGTGTGATAAAATAGACTTTTATTTTAATATCTTTACCAATGAACCGATCAGAGTAAATGTTAGCACTGTTATGTAAATTCAGTTGTTTATAAAAATACTGTAGACCTCTGGCCTTATTATTTTCACCATTCTGTAACAGACTGCTTTGATGAGTGCTTCCTCTTCAGTATACTGCTACAAGAGTAAATAAATAACACAATGGGCAAGCTTTCTCCTGCCTGATTACTGACTCAAAAAGGTTTTATCAAGCTTGTCCTGGTAGAAGATACTTTTCTTTCTTTAATTATTATGTTTATTTCTACCACACTGTCATTACTGTTCTGAAATGTGCTGTTTTACCAGTAGAACTTGCTGATTTTTGCAAGGTCTCCTGGTGCAATAACTTGTCTTCCTTTTGCCCTTATAGTCAATACAGTATGCAGTACTAATTATGGACACTGGCTTTAGAAACATGTGGAGTTATATGCAAAAAACATACAAAATTGTCAGACATACAGCCCTGAATATATGAATGGCTTTATCCTATTTGTGTTATATAACATTTCATCACAGTTATCTAGTTTAAAAAAGTTTAAACCAACTTATTTATGTATTTATCTTTTTTGATGGGTTTATGACATTGGAATATTAGCACCATTTTCAGGCAGCTAAAGGAACTGAAAGTGACAGAAAATATTTTTCAGCTGGAACCCTGGAATTGCCATGACTGTATCATCCTTCCTTGACTGCCTGTTACTGAAACTTTGTTATATGAATTTTATCTTTTTGCATATAACAGCAGGTGCAATATGTTTCAATCCATTGAGCTTCTGCTGAACTTTCTGAACCTATTATGGTCATATTATTGTTATTACTGCACAACATCTCCTAGCCATTTGGTTGACTGCCAATCCATCAGAACAAGGAAATGACCTACCTAAAAAAAGCCTTTATTTCTTCATGGTCCAGCTATCAAGGCCAAGCTTGTTGGTAGAGATGCCAACCTGTGAATACTTCTTATCACATACGCAGCTCCCAAGCAGTTTCTTCCAGACAATCAAACTTAATGAAGTCCCCCTCTCTGTCTACCTCTTTCCTATATAGCTGCTAATTCATTCTCTTTGTCAGGTAAAAGTTCTTGCTATAAGTCATTTCCCTTAAATGGGTAAAAGTACATCCAGTACAGGGTGTTCACACAAGCCAAGCTGGAATTTGCACCATATTTCCCCAACCCCTCATCTTATAAAAATACCCCAACTAATGCATTTATATGTTAAGAAGTCATTGTTTTTATATAATATATCACATGATTCTAAAAAAAAAAGTGTAATAGCCTCAAAATAGGCAAAAATGTGTTTTATTGAAGAAGGCATATAGTTAACAAGATGTTAGCAATAACTAATGTGATAATAGAAAATGTGATGTGTACATTTCAAGTGGCTTTGGATGCCATTTAGTTGCATGAAGAAATAAAACAAACTTACTAGAAGATTAATACAATAAAAGTATGACAGAAAGTCATACTTATAGCCATGACTATAAGGAGGTTTTAAATTCTTCAAAGTTGTTCTTTTAGAGACATTCCTAACAAATCTGCAATTTCTGATTCAAATGAACTACATTAGCGTACATGAATGAGAAATGAAGGTCATAAGAGCAAAACCAGATTATTTTAGTTGATGTGTAAATGTGTAAAAGAAAATTCAGATTACAAACTAATTTAATACATTTTTGAAGTAAACACTTTGGCTTGTTGATAGTGCACCTCTGCCACGATATAGCTAAAATAAGGTTTCTAATATATGACTTCAGGATTTATTAAACTTAGCTTGAAGGAGCAGATTCACAAAGACAAGTGCACAAGTGATAACATACAGTAGCGGTATTCAATAACACCTTTGTCCTTTGCAGCTGTTAATTTAGTTTCTCTACTTAATAAAGTGTTCTTTATTTTTTAAAGTCATGTAATGTGATTTCTGTTGTTTCAACTATTGCTCTGGCTATAGGTGATTTTCAGAAACAAAAAATAATAATAATTTGGTACCTTAAACTATTTAAAATTGATATAATCAAGCTGGCTTTATTTTGTTGTTTGCCTTTTTTGTGCTCCTTACTGACTCCTTCAAAGATGTTGCCATGCTGAAGATTAATTAACAGCGGTTGCAGTATTATTTTAGTGTGTGCTATTTTTGCACTTCATCTAACTGAAGTTATTTAGGATATTTACAGACTTTAGAACATTACTCTACTTTTTTGAACAAAATAATTTTATCAGTGAGTTATGTTGCATTTTTTCTTTTACAAAAAGTCTCATAATTTTGTCTCAAATATACTAAACTGAATATAATATAATATAATATACATTCTTAACTAACTTTTAAAGTGCATTAGGGTAAAAGTTACATGAATAACCAACCTTGCCAAGCAGGATTTATATTTATTGATTAAGTAGGGTATACTTGTGAAGGGCATTGAATGGTAATACAAATACACACTCTTGTAATCTTATAATCTTTCAAAGGAGTATTTAATAGTGAACCTTCTTCTGTGCTGTAATTACTCTTTGAATCACTGCTTCAGTGCCAATTTAATTCTTGCCATCACAGTCCATTAGCAAATGTGGTTATGGAGTAATCCCTTCCAAAGCCAATTTCTTACTTTTCCAATTAATCCATTGTCATGACTCACAGATGTTGCATTCTTCCTTTAGTATTTGATTAGTCTTACCATTTTTAACAGCTTTCAGACATCCTGTAGATATGTGTGTTTTTTTGGGAAAACAATAAAGGTTAATCTCAAACTGGCAATTCTGGGTTTCCCTGCAACACTGGATGCAAGGCAGGGAAAGTGACAGGATGGAAGTCCATTACAGGCTTAGTCACACACGCAGCACACTGACATTCAGTACTAGAGCCAATTTACTGTCTGCAGATAGCCTAACCAGTGAGCCTCTGGCAAATGTAGGTGGAGGATAATCCACAAAGACACATAGAGAGAGAATGTGCAAACTACAGGCAAGTAGCAATTGCAAGATTTGAACCCAGAATCCTGGATGTATGATGTGACAGTGCTAACCACTGTGATACATTTATGCCCTGTTTCTTAGGACAATGCTGTGCACAAAAAGTGCATAAATGATATACTGCATTTTGTAAAATTTAATTTCTATTCCTGTTTTTTTAAATAGTATTTCAAATAATGTCTGTCCAGTTTGAAGTCCCTATATATCTGCAAGGTGTTAAGTACAAGGTAAAAAGCTACTAGTATAGACTAATGACAGTGAAAGATCAATGTCTGGCACATGCAAATACAGCCATGTTTCTTCTAATATGAACACAACACTGAAATAACATTTAGCCAAGCTGCATGCTGTTATAACAGTGCAAATGAAAGCCTTTAGGGAAAATCCATAGGGGAAAAAAATGCCAAAACATGTAAGCTTTCGAGTAGACAGTACAATTGAAACTCACAAAAGGGGGCCAGACTCAGTCAGACAGCCCAGCGACAGTGACTGTCATACAATACACTAGTCTCTTAGGTCAGCTTTCTTAATCTTACTTTAAAATATACGGGTTTGGAACTATTCAAGTCCCTTTATAGCTCTCATGTTTAAGAAATACAGAGACTGTAAAATTACATTCAGCAAATTCATGATCCTTAACAGAAAATATTTGTATTGGGTGCAAATGTAATTGGCAGTTAAATTTTCGGTCCACTGATGACCCCTGTTGGCTGGCAGCTCCTTAAATATAACTGGCAAGATTATCCAGCCAATCAACCCCCTCAACGTACCTATCCAGGTAGTTTCTGGCATGTTCATGTCACGTGCTGAGACATGCCCCAAACAACTTCCAATTTAAAATTGAACCCCTGCAGGTCGTGTGCACAAGCCCCCCTGAATGGCCAACAGGTATGATGAGCTCAAGCGCACCACTTGCCAATTCACCAGTAAGTAAACTTCATTTATTTAGCATGCAGGATCCCCATCTCTTCTTCATCCTCAGTTACAAAGGCAAATGCCAGCTTTTTCTTCCAGACACGCTGCACCTTAAACCACCTGTGATGGGCAGGCTGCAAGGACACCAGCGTGTGAAACTGAACACCTGCAGAAGAGCCTGTACTGGCAATTATAACATCTTAAGGTGTGGTCAGACTCGCCATGCCTCACAGCGCGGTACCATTGAGATGTTCCCACGTTAGCGCCTTTAACACACAAACGGTAAGCACCCTTCCTTAACGTGGGTGCACTTTTACCCTTATAAATAATGATATGATAGTGTTTCATTAACTTTGCATGTAGCCACATATTACCCCACAACCATCTTCAGCTCCTGCTTGTTTTTGGGGAGCTTGTCCCCTTAATTTTCTTTTCAGCATACAGAAGACACACTCAATTGGATTGGAATCAGGTGACTGGCCTGGCCATTCAAGAATTTTCCATTTTTTTAGCTTTGAAAAACTCCTGGGTTTCTTTAGCAGTATGTTTGAGACCATTTTCTTGTTGTAGGATAAAACACTGCCCAGTGATGTTGGAGGTGTTTACTGGATCTTGAGCAGATGTTTTTATACACCTCAGAATTCACTGAGCAACTGCTGTCAGCAAATACATCAACAGAGAAGATAAGTGTGCCAGTACCTGTAGCAGCCATACACGCCTAAGCAATAATATCCACACCACCATGTTTAACAGATGATGTGGGCTGCTGGGAAGATCGTTTTTATCTCCACAATTTGCTCTTGTTAACACTCTGATGCAGGTTCACCTTTGTGTCGTCTGTCCACAAGACCTTTTTCCAGAAATCTGCAGGCTCATTAAAGTACTTTATTGTAAACTGTAATCTGGCCATCTTGTTTTTTTTGGCTAACTAGTGGATTGCATCTAGCAGTGTGGCCTCTGTACTCCTATTCATAAAATATTGTGCGGACTGTAGTCTCTGACACATACACTTCTGCCTCCTGAAGACTGTTTCTCATCTGTTGCACGGGCGTTTGAGGCTTTTCCTTTACCATAGCAAGGATTCTTCTGGCATTAGCAGTGGAGCTCTTCCTTGGCCTACGAGTCCCTTAGTGATTACTTAGCTCATTAGTGTGTTCTTTCTTCTTATTCCACACAGTTGATTCACATAATCCTAAGGTTTTACTGATGTCTCTAATGGTTTTATTCTTGTTTTTCAGCCTCATAATGGTTTCTTTGATTTTAATTGGCACAGCTCTTGTCCTTATGGTGAACAATGGCAACCACAGACTCCAAAACGCAGAATCAAGCCAAGGAATCTTATCCCTGCACTTACAAAGCATGAAACACACCTGAGTAATCAGACACACTTGTGGCGGCAATTGTCCCAAACATTATGGTTCCCCAAAATGGGCAGGCCATGCATAAAACGTGTTTTCATTTCTACATGTTGAGACCAAAATTTATGCAAATACCCTTAAATTGAAGTCTGCAATGAGTACTTGAATTGCGTCTGAATTGTTTGATTTGTATTTTTAAACTATGAAGCAGAAGGGCAAATCAAAGAAAAATGTGCTTTTGCCCAAAACATTATGAAGGGCATTGTATAATCTCGGTAGCAAAAGCAACTGCAATAAATCTGTACAACACTGAAATAACAGATTAAATATTTTAAAGCAGCATTCATTGGCCAATTTTCAATAAATAACACGCTCCAAGAAGGTGTAGGCTCCAACTGGACAATGGTGTGTGTGTGAGTGCATTTCGCACCATGGTTATTTGAGGAGCTGGCTGGCTGTGCTGCATTCACGTGTGGAGGCATGTGGATCAGTCAGACACCTCAGTGATGCCTCAGAGGAAACAGCTACTCGCACCTGCACCCAGTTAAACAGGCAGTATAAAGGGGCGCCTGCACAGGGTACAGAGGAAGAAAATGGTTTGGCACTAGCAAGTAGTGGGAGGTAGGTGGGTGGGAGTGAACCTGAGGCTGAAGAAAAGGTGCTTCTACTGAGTGCTTACCTGGGTGTATGAGCGGCCGAAGATGTGGTGTGACCTGTAGATGCCGAGGGGCTGGCGGTGGGGGATGTGTGAGGCTTGAATTGAGAACCCTGCTGTGAGCCTTGCACAACAGAGACCTCGGCCTGGTCTTGGATAGTGAGCCGTGCTCTGGAACCATGGGCAGCAGGGACTCAGGCCTGTGATTTGAAGGTTGACTGCACCTGCCAGTGGGCATCTCCTTCTCCTGCAAGGTCCAAAAAAAGAGGAGCATTGGGGCTCAGAGTTTTTATGGAATGTACCTGGCTTTAAACCTCAAGTGTTTTTTATCAGATTATTTATTGACCTGTTTTTAACCTTCATCTTCACTGTTTTAATGGATTATTTATTTCAGGACTTTTAAACTGCACTATTTATTTTGGACACTGGTTGGATTGTTTTAATAAAAGCACTGTTTCACCTTTGCACCTACCTCTTTGCTATGTGTGAGTGTCTTAATTTGCCCAGCTCATCCCTTAGTTACATTATTGGCAGTGGTGGGTTCAAGAAGCTCCTGAATCTGGTGACTAGGGTGTACTGGTTGCTAAGTCTGTAGTCATTTACATGACTGGGTGGTCACATGATGGTTTGTATCATCTTACTCAACTTATGGTCTGTGCCATTCTAATCTACGAAGGTGACAAGCATACCCCAGTTTTCAGAAATTTGGATCAAATTCTCAAAACAAACATGCTACACGCTTTCAGCAGTTCTCCTAAATTAAGATAAAGGCTAACTGCAAGTTAGTGTAGAATTTTGCAGCATTCATTTTTTTTAATACAAAAACAGCATATCAACCTGACTGGCATGTATTTGAGAATTTGGAGGACTACTTGGAAAAAGCTAGAACATGAAAATTCCTCAGAGGCAGTGACCCAGTCTAGTGAAGTACCACTATCAACCGCTGCTCCATTGTCACTCCCGATTTTTAGAATGCATCATAAATGTAACATTACTTGTATGATGGACTGCCTAATAGACAAGAGGCTGCCAAGCTAGACGGGTGGAAATTTATAAGGACAAGGCCTAGTAGAAATGGAAAAGAGTGAAGAACATATGCAGAGGCAGTGGTGAAGTTAATTATGCCTGTGCAGAAGGACAGTGCCAGAGGTGGGTAAGACTTGTATGTGAAGTGGATGCCCATAAATAGACAGACATGTGGGGTCCTCTAAAAAGAAGGTGAGACCAAACAAGGTTTCATAGGAGGTCAAAATACATTTTGCCTAAAAGAGGGTTTCATATGACTCCAAATCAAAAAAAATATTTTTAAAGTGGAAACCAAAGTCTATCCAGAGTCTTCTCCTCACCTCTTTAAGTGTCAATATGCAGTCCCTAAGTGTAACCTAAAAGAACTGGCCCTTAACACTAGAATTACCAGAGCCTACGAAAAAACTCGTAATTCCGTCCCACCTTAAATCGCTTCTTAAAATCGTTCACAGCTCTCCACCAGCGTCTTTTGTCATCTAAATGTGCTGATAAACAGAAGCTTCAAGCAGCCGGCTATTCCATCCCCCCACCAACTTAGAATGTGCACAAACTTCTCCCAGCTCATGCCTTGATTGATTATCTGGGAGTGAAGTGGAGTTTTAGAGTGGAAATAATAGATCATTATTTGGAACACACGCATTTCACGTGTGTTCCGTTTCTACAGTAATCCGTGTAAACACATTTTTAAAACAGAAACGTTTTTCATATTGTAGTAGTAAATGACAAAATGTAAGCATAAACTATATAATGTATGAAGCCTGAAGTCCAAATATCAAACACTTTCACAAAAGGTACAAATATAACAGAACAAGTATGCTTTTATTCAAAATAGGTACTGATGTATGCAATTTGTTTGGCCCAGTCACTGATTACAACCGCAAGTAGGCATGAGAATGATTATAAATAATGTTGCATCAGTGCCACAATTTTTTCTGAAATGCACTATACAGGTCATAAAATGAATTATTCCAAATATCATATATACCTATGTCGCTGTTTTTTGTCAGTGCGGCTTTGACATCATGGACCATAAGGTGCATACTAATTCAGCGTGAGCAGGAATACTGAAAAAAACTGAATAAAAAAAAGTGAGAGTGAGATGAAGAAGGCGGATTCACCGGCATTTGTGTGTCAGCTTTTATCCATCCAGATCAGAGATTTTCCAGTTCCATTGTCTCAAATCACCACTCACATCTACAGTTATTCCCAGTTTCAAATAAAACTAACAGCGTCAGAATCTCATTATATTGTGATCGTGACTGAAAGAATAAAAGTGGGGGAAAAAAACGGTAACTTTTACAAGTACTATAAATTTATGTCGGCTGTTACAGACGCAGATCAAATGTATGTTTTTATTGTATAATATTAACAATAAGAGCAACTCACTACTCAAAACAGTATATTTGCGCTTCACCCAGGATTGAACCCGCGGCCTGTTGATTACAAGTTAGTAATTCTTACTGATGCGCCATGGAAGCTATAGTATTGCACTTGCACCTTTTGTAAAAATAAAGAATTTGGACTTCAGCCTTCACACATTATACAGTTCATGTCGGCATTTTGTCATTTATTGCTAAAACATGAAAAACATTTCTGTTTTAACGATGTGTTTACATAGATTGTTGTAGACACGGAACACACATGAAATGTATGTATTCCAAATAGCGATCTATTATTTCCCCTCTAAAACTCCAGCACTTCACTCCAAGATAATCAAGGCTTGAACTGGAAGAACTTCTTGCCCTTTCTCCACTGGTGGAGGGGATGGCATAGCAGGCTGCTTGCTGCTTGTGTTGGTCAACACATTTACAAGACAAAAGACGCTGGCAGAGAGGTGCAAAGAGATTTAAGGTGGGCCGGAATTACGAGTTTTTTCGTAGGCTTTGGTAATTCTAATGTTAAACTGACAACAATGTTTCCATACATTGCTAGCCTCCATACCTCTACCGTAGCTGTTTGCTCACAAAGCCTTCTTGCCTACCGTGCAGGTAAGTGCACTTTTCATAACTAAACTATACAAAGATATGTGTCTATAGTCAGTTATTACATCAGTAACTGAAACTGGAGGTATGTAACTGATACTGAGGTGCTGGGGATGAATGTTACATGCTAGCACAAGAAAGAGTTATTACAATGTGCAGTAGTAGTACAGTAATAGGTAGATACTGGTGTATGCACTGGTGTATGTCTCCCAATGTCCTGTGATACGGCCTATCACAGGTCAGCACTGGCTGTGATGCACTGTGTGTTCTGACACCTTTTTCTTATGGTTTGCATTAAGTTTTTCAGTAATTTGTACTATAGTAGGTCTTTTGTGGGATTGGACCAGATGGGCTAGCCTTTAACACTTGCATCAATGAGCCTTGAGCACCTACGACCTTGTCACCAGTTCATCTGTTGTCCTTCCTTGGACCACTTTTGGTAGGTACTAGCCACAGCAAACTGGGGACACCCCAAAAGACCTGCCATTTTGAAGATGTTCTGATTTAGTCATCTAGCCATTTCAATTTCACCCTTGTTAAAGTTGCTCAGATCCTTATGCTTGCCCATTTTTTCTGCTTCCAACACATCACATCCAAGGGCTGACTGCTCAATTTCTGTCAAATATATCCCACCTCTTGACAGGCAAATCCATTTTATTCACTTCACCAGTCAGTGCTTTTAATGCTGTATGATTGTTGCCAACATTTTGGGTAATCATTGTATGACTGGTTTCCTTCATCTTTATCCTGAATTTCTAGGGTTTCCTGGGTTGGCTGGGTGCTACTTAATTTTGATTCTCCCTCAATAACCTCATCATTGTTTGCAATCCAGAATGTGTGATCCACATTTTCTAAGTGGAATGTTTATACCCCTAATAGGAGTCCTCTGCTACAATAATTTCCAAGCAAAGATTTATTTAGCACAATTCAATTAAGAACTTCACATCTAATACAATTTGCTACTATGGACCACTTTGGAGAAATTAAATTTAAGCAGTATTTTCAAACACTGTGGGTTCCATAAACAGCTCTCCTCTATAATTTACTCCCTGCAAATTTCTGTTATGCTGCATTGATGGTAAATAATGTCCAATTACTTACATAGTCCAGTTAATGGTACAGAGAAACCTTGTGCTGCTTGGGGATTCCAAATAGATCTGCTTAATCTGTGCAGAAGCAGTACTTTATGTGAAGCTGCAAAAACTAATACTAGAAATACTAGAAATAGTAGAAAATGTTGGGAAACATAATATGGCTTATATTCTGGATTAACTTCAGTTGTTGGTCGGAAGCATACCAGATAAATAGTAGCACTGCTGAAGCAGAAACATCAGGTTTTGGTTGATATTTATTTTTAAAATCTTACCTAACTGATACAACATTGGTTTCTCCATGGTTGTGATGTTTAATCGGTATAAGAGAAAGACCTTTATAATGCAAATAGCACAGAAATAAAACATAAATGAATGTATCTGCTCTTCATAAAGGTTTGTTGGGTGTTAGTTAATTCTGATTCCTCCTTTAATACCCCATTACTGCTCATGCCCTCCTTTAAAATTAACCATACACATTTTTGAGTGTATTGTTTATAGAAGTCTTTAGTTTTTTTTTTTTTTTTCAAATTAACAAATCCCTGTCTCCCACCTTATTTCTCAAAAACTGCTGTTGGAGTTTACTGGCGACAATAGCATACTGCTCAGGCAGAATTCCAACTACTGTTACAAAGCAAATATCTTTGAAATCAACTGAAATGAGACAATAGTCATTCTTGTCCTCAACAGTGTATTTATGCTATGAAGAAATTATCACCATTGTATCCCAGAGAGGGATGATGCCAGAGAGTTTAGCTTTCTAGTGGACATCTGAAGATATCTCATTGTATTCATTGCACTTTGGAAGTCTTTAAGAGTCATGCTCTTGTTAGTCCATTTGACAGTCTTGGTAAATATACAGAGAACCAATACAGTATGTTCACTGATCACTGCTGGCAGTAGATGTTAAGAAAACATTTCTCAGGGTTTGCAACAATGTTGTCAGTGAGATGCCTACAATGTTGCCATGGCCTTGTGATTCTAAGTTTATTTGAAACACAGGGAATGCCCTTTATAGTCCACAACCAAAAATTCTAACTACATTCTCAGGGTGAGTTCTTTTTGTTGTGTTTAAAATAATGGTACATTCATGCTGTTAGCCCTGTACCCAGACAGCTTGAATATTCTGGAATCCTGAAAGCTACAATAACCTTAACCTATGTAAGGGAAATATGGCAATATTAAACACTGGTCCTTAATTAATTAGCAGGATTATCAAAAGTAATATAATTTTTTACATATACATTTTAGTAGAAAAACAATATTTTAATTTTTCCAAATCTGTTTTGTTCTTGGCTTTACAATCCAGAAAGATCTGTTTTGGATCCTTAGTTTTATTACAGCAAATATTAGTATGCTTAAATTCCTGAGGCTTTTTGCTGCCAAATTGTTTTAACTTTAAGAGATCAGTGCAATGAATGTAGGACTCCGCCAAGGCTGTGCTTTGTCTCCTGTCCTGGTTGTGATTTTCATGGACAGGATATCAAGGCACAGCTGGGGAGGGGAGGGTATGCAGTTTGGTGGCCAAAGAATTGTGTCACTGCTTTTTGCAGATGAAGTGCTCCTGTTGGCTTCATTGGGCTGTAAATTTCAGCACACATTGGAACGGTTTGTAACCAAATGTGAAGCGAAAGGGGTGAGGATGCGCATCTCCAAATCTGAGGCCAGGATCCACAGTAGGAAAATGATGGACTGTCCTGTCCGAGTGGGAGGAAATTTACTAGCTCAAGTGGAGGAGTTTAAGTACCTCAGGGGCTTTTACACGAAGGAGGGTAAAAAAGTGATAATGAGATCGATAGATGGATAGTGGCGGCTATGTGCCTGCTATACTGATCTTTAGTAGTTAAGTGGGAGCTGACCTAGAAAGTAAAGCTCTCAATTTACCAGTCGATCTACATCCCTACCCTCATCTATGGTCACGAGCTTTCAGTAATGACTGAAAGAATGAGATCGCTGACACGTGGCCAAAATTAGCTTTCTCTGCAGGGTGACTGGGCTGTCCCTTAGGGATAGGGTGAGAAGCACAGACATCTGGGAGAGGCACAGAGTAGAGCCATTGACCCTCTGCATAGGAGAAGCCAGTTGAGGTGGTTTGAGCATCTAATATTGTTACCTCCAGGATACCACTCTGTAGAGTTTTATTGGAAGGACCAGCTGGTCAGAGACCCCCATGAAGTCTCTGGTCTCCCTGGCATGGAAACACCTTAGGATCTCACAGTATTCCGATCTCAGATAAGTGATGGAAAATGAATGAATGAAAAAAGATCAGTGCAGGAGTTTGCCATCCTCACTTGTGTAGAAAACACATTTCAATATTAACAGTGCAGTTTAAAGAAGTCAGGCTGTTATATTTTCTGTTTTCTTCCTTAAAGATTTTTACACAGAAGCTTTTGAAATTTCAACACATATGAAGAAACTTTAACACACACACGTTTGCTAATAAATAAGAACTATATACAGCAATTATGAGATTAATATTAAGCGCAAGTCAATATCAGGATGCTCCTATGGGATATTTTGCAAGATGAATTACTTCATTTATATATACTAAACAGTAATTTGAGAAAATGATCACTTCTGTGGGTAATGAATGCTACTTTATTGTTATATTAAGTACTTGCTAAGATTAATATTTTCTATTAAAAATGTCTAATGGATTAATTTATTTTGTAAACAAACTGTTCCTTTAACTACAATTGGTGCACAATTCAAATCTAGTCAGCAATACATTTTTGTCCAGTAAAAAATCATTTTTCCTTTTTTAATTGAAAATATTTACTTTACATTGATTTGATTTAATTTAGTGTAAGGGAGTGTGGTTACATAATTGTTTGTAGGTTTTTGTCTTTTTTGTCATTTTCTTGAATATGAATAATTTACTAACATGTAGTTTGTTAGACACATGATTTTTCCTATTATGCATTACTGGGGCCATCAATCATTTAATCATACTATTTTATATATATTTTAATTTTTTTTCCTTTCTTTCTTAACAACAATTCATTACCCTTCCTCAGTTTATTAGATCTACTCCTTGGAGGTTATTTAGGTTTCTAGTGAATTTTTTGGTGGCTTTCTTTATTATTATTATTGAAAAGCATGATGAAATGTGATGTTATCTACTATTTGTCTCATCTTAACTTACCAGGAGAAAGATGGGTATGAGTCTGGGAAAGCAGGTTGTGCAGTCCATTGTATCACCAGTATGGAGAGGTAGGTCAGCTGGAAAATCTGAGTTCTTTTAGCACAAATGGTGCCCTGGAACTATTAACAAGATTCACTCTAAAGTAAATGAGAAGCTGTAAGGAACTGACAGAAAGCCAAGGGGATCCCCCAGTTGGACAAACCTTCCTGTCTATCTGTTATGGAGATAGTAAGTGTAGAAGCTTCCCAGCTGTCTGGACTTTCATACACCAGGGCTGAAGGATATAAAATCATGTGGGATCACTAGAAGGATGTCTGAAAGTATGATCCCTGGACTTTCTATGGCTGTTTTCACAATAAACACAAATATTCTCACAATAAACACAAATGCCTTTAAAAGCTGCTCTCCGACACATATCTATTTAGCTTAGTTCAGAGGCAAGATGGTCTACATGATCATCTGCCACAGAGATAGAGTAGATTAATCCCAGAGAGAAAAACAGTGGTAAATTGGTACAAATATGGTTTCATGCTTTGGCACAGTGATTTGGACATTTGTCAAATAAGCATGCCAATCCAATTGATAGTCATTGACTTTATCATGGATAGCCAGGTGCAGTGGCATGTATTTTCTGTTGGTTATATTTTGTCTTTTCTTCACTGTGTGCACATTTTCTAATAAACCATTATCTTTTATATACTTCCTTTTTCTGGGTTAGAAAGTCATACAAAGATCCTGGTCCTTAAAGGTCCTTGTCACAGTCAAAAAACTGTTCACATATGCATACCGTATACTTAAACTGCAGTGCCAAATAACTTTAACCTTAAATAGATGTTATTTTCTAAACATTGTTTTTTAAACAATGTATTCTCATTTCTTTTTTAAACAAATGTTCTGTCATTCTGTCTAGAATTGAAAGTCACAGTTGGCATCCTCAGCTTCATTAATAATAATCAGTGACAAAGACCTAGATTGTGTACCTAATCATTTTTAATTTGTGCTGAAACTTTATTTATTAATACTGATCTGCTATAAAATGAAATCTAATGTTAAATTTATGTACGTGTGGGTTTTAATATTATTATGCAAATACTACCTTTTCTCACCAGGTATCCTTTGCTAAAGAGATAATCAAATCTTAATAAATGTGTCTGTTTGAATATTTTATTTTTATGAAAAATATCATAAACATTTAAATAATTTTACCATATAACTTAATTGACATCTTTTTAATACACACACACATATATAAATATATATACACACACATACATATATATACACATACATACATACAGTATATACATATATATATATACCTGTATATATATATATATATATGTATTGTCACAACCTCCACAAAGAGCCATAGCAAGGTTTGGGACAGCCACCCGTATAATTGATTTCCTGGCTGCAAATTGACATTTAAATGTTTTTACTGCTCTGCACAACCGAGTCCAAAACAGAACTGAGGGAATAGGGAAAAGGTGGAGGCTTTTAAAGGGGAAGACATGAAGTGAGATCAAAGGGGTCGGGCTCAGGAAGGTCTTCAGCCATAGGTTCGAGCCCAGGCGTGACATCACAGGGGCCGGAGCCGGCAAGGTCTTATTCTATAGGCTCAGTGCCAAAAGTGACGTCAAGAGTGCAAGGTGGAATCTCCCATGAATGGTCTGCAGGCAAGAGAGAAAAAGAGTCAGTGCACTCTGCCACATCCCGGTATGATTCAGAACTGCCCTTACTCAAGCCCTTTAGCTGCCCTTTATATATATATATACTAGCAAAATACCCGCGCTTCGCAGCGGCAAAGTACTGCCTTAAAATTTTTATTAAGAAGAAAATTAAACCTTTTTAAACTGAGGGAAAATATACCAATAATTATTTGTTAAGGGTCTCTTTGTGAGTTCGGCCCTGCGGTTGTACTATGACCAAGCTGTGCGCTGAGCTTACTCTTGAGCATGCAACGTACAGTTGGCCATGTGAACAGTAATCTTGTTACAAATCTCACAGCTTGGATTGCTGCTGCCATAATCGATTTGAGTTTCATGGTTTGTTTCAATTACGACAGTATTGGTAGGACTTGTGTTGAAGAGACATTCGGCATCTGTATTATTCATCGATAACTTCACATCCAGCTTTTGAGAGTTTAAACATTCATAAACATCAAAGTGCCCACTACTGAAATCGTCACCTGTCAATCTAAGATGTTTAAGAGGCATTGGCGGTTGTCAAAAGGTGTAAAATATTTGGCCATTTCGGTACACTTGAAAGAGACAACCGAAAAATTCAGCGGCAGCCATCAACTCGCATGCAGATCCATAGGTGAAGGGCTTAAGCATTTCACTCTTCTAGTGCTCCTGTGTAGAATAATTATCTCTTGTACTGTCATCAGTCCACACCTTGAACCTGTCCCAGTCATTTAATACATAAGACACAATGTTCCTCCGGATATCAAGAGTGAGCCTGATGTGGCCGTGCAATATGTAACAAAGAGAATGGAAAAGGTAGGTGCCATCTCCGGGCATGGAAACCACTTAATAAGTGACAGTTCTTTGATCAATGGTGATCACCTCGATAGACATGTTAATGGGGGTACGGTTGGAATGATAAAGGAAATGGGTACCTGAACATTATAAAGTAACTCCAAAATACCTACACAATAACTATAATCGTAATAAATGAACAATAAAACAGCGGAGAAGCCGTGGATTAAATAAAAATGCTGTAGTTATCAGCAGGGAGACGTGAATCCCATGGCGAAGCAAGAAAGGGAATGTAGAGACTGGAGCGATGGATGGCCTTATATAGGCAGGCAGCCAACAACGTGGGAGGCGTTGGGATGGGGGACCCAACGCCGTCTCACACGGTGACCAAGCTGCAGGCTATGGACGTATATATATGTACGTAAGTAGGATTCAGTTAGCGCTGAGAACCTGCGTACCAAATTTCTTGAAGATGGGCTCATAAGTAACAAAGACCGTTGAAAAGTTCAATATGGCGGCCGACAGTGGCATCATACCACTGAAATAAATACCAAATTTCAGCCTTCTACCTACACAGGAAGTTGGAGAATTAGTGACGTTTGAAAGTTTAATATGGCGGCTGACAGTGGCGTCATACCACCGAAATAAGTACATACATTGGTTTCGGTTAGCGCAGGGAAGCCGCTTACCAAATTTCGTGAAGATGGGGCTATAAATAAGAAAGTTCAACATGGCGGACGTTGTCGAACATTATCGACTGTTATGACCGTTACATGTAGAATTTCGAAATGAAACCTACTTAACTTTTGTAAGTAAGCTGTAAGGAATGAGCCTGCCAAAGTTCAGCCTTCTACCTACATGGGAAGTTGGAGAATTAGTGACATTGGAAAGTTCAATATGGTGGCTGATAGTGGCGTCATACCACCGAAATAAGTACATACATCAGTTTTGGTTAGCGCAGGGAAGCCACCTACCAAATTTTGTGAAGATGGGGCTATAAATAAGAAAGTTCAACATGGTGGACGTTGTTGAACGTTATTGACTGTTATGACCGTTATGTGTAGAATTTCGAAATGAAACCTGCTTAACTTTTGTAAGTAAGCTGTAAGGAATAAGCCTGCCAAATTTCAGCCTTCTACCGACACGGGAAGTTGGAGAATTAGTGATGAGTGAGTCAGTCAGTCAGTGAGTCAGTGAGTGAGTGAGTGAGAGAGTGAGTGAGGGCTTTGCCTTTTATTAGTATAGATATACTGTATATGTATATGTGTATGTATATATATATTCTGTACTAATAAAAGGCAAAGCCCTCACTGACTGACTGACTGACTCATCACTAATTCTCCAACTTCCCGTGTAGGTAGAAGGCTGAAATTTGGCAGGCTTATTCCTTACAGCTTACTTACAAAAGTTGGGAAGGTTTAATTTCGAAATTCTATGCGTAATGGTCATAACTGGAACCTATTTTTTCGTCCATATACTATAATAAGCTTCTGCTCGATGCCCGTGGGAGGCGGAGTTATGCCTCCCACGTAATTTAGTGCCTGCCCATATAAGGCTGTCCGTCAGTGGCGATCCAATAGAAACACTGCCGCTAAATATTCACGGGTGAAGGACTGTGCTTATGCAGAGGAAGATGAGATGGTCAGGGTGGTATTTGGCACAAACTCAGCGAAACTGCGAGAGAAACTTTTAAATGCCAGGTCTTAGCTAACATTAAATACAGCCGTGGGGTGGAAAAAGTCAATGTCCTGCTAAAGGAAGACAGTGTAAAAAAAAACCCGTGCATGCAGTGTGTCACATCTCAGATAAAGAGGAAGACGAGCTGTTTATTGAGGCAGTAAGAAACGAATTGATGAATGAAACCTGTTATCTTTACAACGATTGACAAACACGGAATGTAACTTGAACACAACATATCCTACAAATACGAACCTGATTGAAAGAAATAATGATAATTAAATCCTTGATGACAGCAACACTCATAACACTCACAAAACAATTACTGTATATTGACAATCATGTTACGTTATTTTTAAAATGTTCCCTTTTCTTTTTCATAACTTCTTTAACACACTACTTCTCCGCTGCGAAGCGTGGGTATATATACAGTATATATATATGTATATATATACCCCGATCTACATACTCTCAAATAGACAAACCACACGCCGTGGTGCAATGGTAGAGGCTTTGCCTCTAGTGCTGATGTCTGAGGTTCGATTCCCGAGAGGGGGTGCACTGAGTATGTATGCGTGCTT
Source organism: Polypterus senegalus (assembly GCF_016835505.1). Lineage (NCBI taxonomy): Eukaryota > Metazoa > Chordata > Cladistia > Polypteriformes > Polypteridae > Polypterus > Polypterus senegalus. The sequence goes on from NC_053163.1 coordinate 46,804,030, forward strand.
CCTGATTTATTTTACCCTCGCATCCCCTTGGTTTGAGACGTATGAAAAAATATGCAGTTGACGCAGAAAGACAGATCACCAATTGTAGCTTTTTGAATAATGAATACTTTATTTGCCATCAATGATTGTTTTGGTAAAGCCATACTCAGTGTATTCATTAGATGAACTGTAAAAAAGTAAGAGCGAGGCAGAGGGTGACTTATTGAGGCACGCAGGCGAAACCACAATAGCACGTGGGCTCGATGCGTCGGTGTGCATCAACTCGATCTGAATTGCACGATCACATTCGAAAAAATATATCTTTTCAAGTTCTATTTAGTCGACACAAATATCTTTGGTTGGAATGTAAGGCAAATTTACTCTTTACATTTCTATGGTGAAAAAAAATTTATGTAATGATGCCTACATTTAACTTACATTCCTACCAAAGATATTTCTGTCGACTAAATAAAAATTCCTTCTATTTAAAATTTAAATAGAACTTGAACAGATACGATAGTTCATAATCTATATATATATATATATGTGTGTGTGTGTGTATGTATATATATATATATATATATATATATGTATTTGTGTGTACATATGTGTGTGTATGTATGTATGTGTGTATGTATATGTATGTGTGTATATGTAGATATGTATATTGTCATGCTTGGGTCACAGATTTGGACAGAGACACAGGAGGTCGTAGAAACAAGAAGGATTTTTATTCAAACACTGCAAACACATGAGCTTAAACGTGCTCCATGAAAAGTCAGAGATGACAGTTCCGCTAGGAGCAGAGAGAGATAAAAGCAAACAATCAATTCCAAATCTGACAGGTGCTGCGCACGGCTTTTAAATCGGCGGAGTACCGTGCAAGGCTTGTATTAGGCGTTATAGTGCAAGAATAAGGAGCAATGTGAGGGTAGTCAGTGTTTCAGGCTTTGTGGTTTTCCCAGGTGCGTCTGTCTCTATTTGGGGTGTGATCAGCCCTCCAGCTCACACCCTCCCCCTCAGCTTTATTTACATTCGTGTGAATCAAGCGACTCTCTGTACCAAGTTCATGTTCATATAGTCGTGATAATACATCTGCGTTGACGTGTTCAGAACCTGGTCGGTGCTTTACTGTGAAACTATAAGGTTGTAAACCCAGAAACCATCTCATTAGACAGAGTTTGTATCTTTCTGTCGGTACAACCACTGGAGTGGAGCATGATCAGTTACCAAAGTGAAGTTTCGTCCCCACAAGTTATATCGAAGTGCTTCCGCAGCCCACCTGATTGCCAAGCATTCTTTCTCAATTGTAGAATATTTACGCTCCCTAGGTAATAATTTCCTACTTAAATATGTGATTGGATGTTCCTTTCCATCAAAAATCTGAGACAACACAGCGCCCACACCAAACACGCTTGCATCTGTTTGCAAGATAAAATCTTTCTTAGAACCGGGTAAGAAGACAATGCTTTTTTTAAATCGCTGAAAGAACGTTCGCAATTTTCTGTCCACAAGATAGGTCGGTTTTTCTTGCCTCTAGTAAGTTCTGTAAGGGGAGCAGCTCTATGTGCAAAATTTGGGATGAATCTTCTGTAGTAACCAGCAAACCCAAGAAAAGTGCGCACCTGCTTCTGTGTCCCAGGTCTCGGATAAGCAAGCATTTCTTCTATTTTCCTTAATTGTGGCCTGAGTAAACCCTTGCCCATAGAATAGCCTAGGTAATGTGTCTCAGACATGCCCAGTTTACATTTTTTTGGGTTAGCAGTAAGGCCACACTTGAAGCTGCTCTAAGTGTGTTCGCCAATCATTGCTGAAAATCACGACAACGTCAAGATATGCCCCAGCATATTCAGAGTGAGGATGCAGGATCTGATCCATCATGCGTTGAAAAGTCAGAGGTGCCCCGTGAAGACCAAACGGGAGTCTTGTAAATTCATAGAGTCCGTCAGGAGTCACAAATGCTGTTTTCTCACAACTGCTAACCTCTAAAGGCACCTGCCAATAGCCTTTCGTGAGATCTAGCGTGGAGATATAGCTTGCCTGACCCAGTTTTTCCAACAGTTCATCGACACAGGGCATGGGATAAGCATTGAATTTAGAGACCTTATTCAAGCATCTGAAATCGATACAGAACCGAACCGAACCGTCTTGCTTTGGGACTAATATGACTGGGCTGCACCAGTCACTTCTACTTTCACGAATTACACCCAGTGTCAGCATCTTTGTTACCTCTTCGCGCACAATATTTCGCCACGCTTCTGGTATCCGGAACGGCCGCATCTGTACGCGAACATCAGGTTCAGTGGTAATTTTATGTTTTGTAATGTTAGTCTTGCCTGGTAAATCTGAAAAGACATCAGTGTTCCGTTCTATCAAAGATAACAGTTCTGTCTTTTGCGTGTCAGTAAGATCGTTACCAATGGTAACATCGGTCTGAGAAACAGCAGCCAAGGAAGTGTTAACCTTTTGTCGGTCGTGCCATTCCTTCAAGAGGTTAATGTGTAAAATCTGGAATGGTTTGGCCGGCCTGGTATTCTAACCTTGTAATTTACCGGACTCATACGCTCCTCAATAATGGCGAGGCCCTGCCATTTAGCTAAGAATTTGTGTGGATCCGAGGGAACCAGTACCAAAACACGATGGCCAGGTTTGAATTCACGGAGCTTACTGCGCCTATCGTAAAGACACTTCTGAGTTTCCTGTTCTCGTTGTTGGTGTTCCACAGCAATAGAGGAAAGCATAGAAAGCCTGTCTTGCAACGAAATTAGTCGATCTGCAAAGCTTGGACCTTTAGCTGCTCTCTCGTTCCCTATCCATTCCTCACGTACCACATCCAGGACGCCTCGCGGCCGTCTGCCAAATAACATCTCGAAGGGACTCAAGCCAGTGGACGCCTGTGGTGATTCTCGCACCGCGTACAAAACAAAAGGTAGGAGAGTGTTCCAGGTTGTGGGATCATTATGAGCATCTCGTCTGATCATTTGTTTCTAAGTTTTGTTAAATCGCTCGGTTAAACCATTCGTTTGAGGATGGTAAACAGTAGTACTCAGTTTCTTAATAGCAAAGCTGTGACACAATTGTTTCATCACGCGAGAAGTGAAAGGTGTGCCTTGATCAGTTAAGATTTCTCTAGGGATACCAATACGAGTAAAAGTATCACATAGTGCTTTGGCTACAGTTGAAGAGTTGGCCTTTTTCAGCGCAATCATTTCTGGATATCGTGTCGCATAATCAACCAACACCAGCAAATATTGGTACCCATCCTTAGTCTTAGGTAAAGGTCCCACAATATCTAATCCCACACGCTGAAAGGGAACTTCCAATATGAGCATAGGACAAAGGGGAGCCCGAGAAGGCTTATAAGCGGAGACGATCTGGCAGTCTGGACATGTGTGGTGTTATGGGTCCACAGCTCGTTGAGAAAAGGCCATTCATTTTAAATAAATAATCACCGCACCCGAGGCGGTTTCGTGAGGGGGGCGTTGTTGTAGCGAGCAGTCGGCGATGTGGGTGTTTCTCACGTAGTGCACAGGTGAGGAACTTCCCACATCCGTGATTGTTCCCGTGGCTGATGCTACAGCTGTGATGGCCCCTCACGTTTTAAAAGAAGCGCGAGTCGGTTTTGTGGGAGGTGAAGAAAAAAACGATCGGAGAGAAAAAGGAAAGGAAAGAGGACGGAGGTTACAGGGAGCGAGGAAGCATGCGGTGCAAGAGACGGACAGGCGGTGTGTGCGTGTGGTGAGCGCACGATCTAGGGCGGCTGTGAGGAAGCTGGGTGTTAGGCCAACACCCAGACGTTTGAGTTGATGTTGCTCCCGCTGAGTGACCAGGTAGCGGGAGTGACCAGGGGAAGGCGACGAGCCGCAGTAGGCCGTGGAAAGGCACCGGAAGTCGGGAGACTTGGTGGTGGAGTCCCCAATGTGTGCGTCCTGGCCATTGGATGGAAACTAAGTCTCCGGGACTGGGATGAGAGCCAAACCGAAGCCAGGGATCGGGAGGTCTCCAGTCTTGTGGGAGTGTGTGTGTAGAGGAAAGCAGCTGCAGAGAGCGTCTTGCCTGTTGCGAAGCCCTAACGGGATAAGCAGGTAAGACGCATACAGAAAGCACCAGAGTTGTTGTCGTTTTAAGACTGCTTCCTGATTATTTTACCTCTCGTTTTAAAGGATTGTTTTTTCTTATTATTTTAACCTCCACGTTTTACCTTTAAGGATTATTTATTTAATGATGAACTTTTGAATGGACTGCACTATTTATGAACACTGTTTATTTTGTTGACTGTTTTTAAATAAAAGCACTGTTTTCACTTTTAACCATCCCCTTGTTCAGATGCTCAATTATTGCCTTCACTGACTAGCTCACTCGGTAACATTATCGACGGGGTTGGGTTCAAGGGTTCCCAAACATCAAAGGGAGCGTGGAGCCAGAACCCACATCGTCACAACATGAAGTACAAAACCGTTCAACATCTTTTCCCATATTAAACCAATAAAATCATTTTGATAACCGGTCTCTAGTTTTGTCGGCACCGAGGTGCCACCCCAAGATGTGTGAATGTGCCAGATGCAAAACAGTTTCCCTATGTGCTTCAGGTACCACCAGTTGTTCAATAAATTCCCCCTCCAAATGATCTGAGATCACTCTGAAAAGGCAACCGTTCTTTTCTATAAAGTGTGGGGTTTTCACACCCCCGGAATTACGCTCTTGGTAATAAGAGTCATTAGCAGGGCGAGCCTGTTTAAATGCATATTCTAATGAGCTATCAGTATGCTGCAAACGCACAAAATCTGATTGTTCATTAACGCTTCGGTTTGTGTTCGGAGGCGTTTGCAATCTGGGAAGATGTAGAAGGACCAGCCCATTCTGGAAGATTGTCGGGGGTGACCTCCTCCGTCTCGCTGGAGAGATCGGGTTCAATATCTAAGTTGGGCTCTAGATTTTCCCCAGCCGCTACCAGTTCTTCGTCTTGGTTTTCTTCTTCTTCTCCCCCTCCACTAAGTTCATTAGTGGACTGGACTACTGGTCCCTTACATTTATTAATCAGTTTCGGAAAAAGGGCATTTCTCCGTCCTATGAGTAATGGCCAAAGTGAAGTCTGAAATGGCAGACCAAACCTTAAAGTGGCAACCCCTATAAGTTAAAGGAAGAAGTAAAGTCTGATAATCTTTAACATCACCATGTACACAGCGTATTTTTACAGTCTCACAGTCTCTAAGGCATTGTTCATTAAGACAGACTCGTCTTACATTACAAAGGTCACTTCCCGAGTCTAACAATGCTGAGATTTCTCTGCCCCCCAATTTCACCGGGATCAACAAGCCATCTTTTCCATCTGAAGGATATGTAATAGTTGAGCAACAAACCTTGGCCAGTCCAATCTCCATTGAATGAGCTGGAGACAAGCGACATTCTCTTGCCAAATGGCCGAGTTGATCACACCGGAAACATCTACGGTCGGCTCCGCTTCCGAAATATCCTCTGCGACGTCTACGTCGACATGCTCTGTAGTGTCCACGGTTTCCTCGGCCCGCTGTTGCTGCTGTCTCCCCAGAAACAAGCGTCTCATCTACGACTGGATTTCCCGGGGTCCTACCTGACCCCATTCGATTTTCAGCTCCTGCAGCGTGTCGATCGAAGTGACGAGAATGTCCTGGACGTTCGTTCACAGGTTGCGAAGCAGCACGAAATCCACCGCTCTTTCTCCAATCGGACTGTGAACCCTCTAATCGTGTGGACATAATCGTTAATGATTTAATATCATGACGCAGAAATTCATCTCGAAGAACTGCAGGTATGCCGGCCAGTAATATATTCACGACAACTGTTTCCATCACATCTCCTTCAAACCAGCAGTGCACTTTATGTATCAAATCTTGAATTTGTGCACGGTGGGTCATCCATGTTTAGTTTCCAGTCTTTAAGTGCATTAGTTTTAGACCTCTGAAATAAGTCTTCGGCGGCATCCATCTGTGCAACCACTTCTGGTACCACTTGTCACGCTTGGGTCACAGATTTGCACAGAGACACAGGAGGTTGTAGAAACAAGAAGGATTTTTATTCAAACACTGCAAACACATGAGCTTAAACGTGCTCCATGACAAGTCAGAGATGACAGTTCCGCTAGGAGCAGAGAGATAAAGCAAACAATCAATTCCAAATCTGACAGAAGCTGCTACGGCTTTTAAGTCGGCGGAGTACCGCACGAGGCTTGTATTACGCGTTATAGTACCAGGATAAGAAGCAATGTGAGGGTAGTCAGTGTTTCAGGCTTTGTGGTTTTCCCAGGGGCGTCTGTCTCTATTTGGGGTGCGATCAGCCCTCCAGCTCACAATATATGTATATATGTGGATGTATGTGTATATATATATATATATAATATATGTATATATATGTATATATGTATGTATACGTTAACATTGCCTTTATATAACTTCAATTTAACTTAATTTAACTTTATCCTGATACTCTGTATGTTCAATTTCCACATAATAACTACTCATGGTGGCTCTAAAATCCGTACTGACCCCTACTCTCTTTTTTTGTTTCTTTTTCCGGTTTCTTTGTGGTGGTGGCCTGCTCCACTTCCACTTACTCAAAGCTTCATGATGCTCCAACAATGATGGATGGATTAAAAGGCAGAAGTCTACGTGACCATCATCATCAAGCCCTTCCATGAGAACCCTAAATCCAAAGAGGACTGTTTCATTTATGTTAGGTAGAATGCCCAGAGGGGACTGGCGGTCTCATGGTCTGGAACCCCTACAGATTTTTTTTTTTCTCCAGCCATCTGGAGTTTTTTTTTTGTTTTGTCTGTCCCCCCTGGTCATTGGACCTTACTCTTATTCGATGTTAATTAATGTTGATTTATTTTGTTTTCTTATTGTCTTTTTTCTATTCTTTATTATGTAAAGCACTTTGAGCTACTGTTTGTATGAAAATGTGCTATATAAATATATGTGTGTGTGTATATATATGTGTGTATATGTATATATGTATGGATATGTATACATATATGTTTATATGTGTGTGTGTATATATATATATATATATATATGACAGTAACACTCATCACTCACAACAGTGACAAAACAATTACACTGACAATCATGTTACGTTATTTCAAAATGTTTCCTTTTCTTTTCATTACTTCTTTAACACACTACTTCTCACAGTAATCGCTTGAGTATTTTGCTAGTATATATATATATATATATATATATATCTATATATATAAATTATATATTCGCGTCTCTGCCAGTCACATTGTGAACGGGGTGCCTGAATGCACGCTTTGGAGATGCGGACGGATCAGCTGCTGTCTTTCTGCTGCTGCTGCTGGCAAGCTGCGTGTTCTGGTTGTCGAGCTGCACATTGATCATGTAAAAGCCTATACAGCAGCTGTCCTTTTGTCTCACTGCTTTATCTTGTGGGACATCAAAATGTCTCTTGCAGGATGTCAAAGTGTCTCTCGCGGGACGTCTGGGCTGATTATTACTTTTCTTATTTTCTGAATTTGCACATAGATTATTATTGTTCTCTTGGGCATCCTTTTTTCCTTCTTTTCTCTCCAATGCTTTTGTGTCTCTTTTCGATGCGCTGCTCTTTCTTCTTCGCTTAGTTGTTCACAAGCCATCTAGAACGTATAACATTTTTAAGAGCTGGGAGCACATGAAGTGTGTCTGTCAAAAGCATTCCAACAACGAGGTTAGATATCCGTGAACTTTTTTAATAGGGCGTGACATGCAAAAGTCACTGTCTCATGGGTCTTGCTTCCTAAGTTTGTAATGTCTAGTCTCGTATGACGTCAAAGTGTCTCTCCGAGATGATCCAATCTCGACCCAAGATTTTTTTATATAATAGATATATATATATTGTGAGCTGGAGGGCTGATCGCACCCCAAGAAGATATGGACGCCCCTGGGAAAACCACAGAGCCCGAAACACAGACTACCCTCGCATTGCTCATTAACCTTGCACTATAACGCGAGATACAAGCTGCGTGGTACTCCGCCGACTTAAAAGCCGTGCGCAGCACCTGTCAGATTTGGTATTGATTTCTTTTGCTTTCTCTCTCTCTCAGACTGCCTCTGCTCCTGACGCGTTTACATTCGAAGAAGAAGAAACTCATGTAACCTTTAATTGAAAGACGAAACAGCCATCTTTGTCAAGGAGCAAGTTTGAAGTGTCAAATGTTTGTTTGCAGTGCTTGAATAAAATTCCTTCTTTTTTTCCACGATCCCGAGTATCTCTGTGCAAATCTGTGACCCAAGTGTGACAATATATATATATACACATGCATACATACATACATATATATATACACATATACATATATACCTGTACAGTATATATATACTGTATATACACATATACATATTGGGGCGGGCAACTGGGGGCGGTACCCAGCCGGGACGCCTGGCTGGACTGGAAGAGGGACTATGCCTCCTCCGTACCACGAGAGTGCAGCCACCCTGGTGGCCACGGGAACAGAGCATGGAAGCTCAACCTTATAGGGGCCCGTGGTCACCACCAGGGGCACCCAGAGTGCTTCCGGGTGCTCGTGCGAGACTTCCGCCACACCAGGAAGTGCCAAGAGTGGCGGAAGTAATGTTCTCCCAGGTTCTAGGAGGCTTAAGATGCCCCCATGGTGGTGGCCATGGATCCCAATAAATTGGAAAGTCTCTCCTCCTCTCCCGTGGTCCTCTCCTGCTCCAGGGCGGTTGTGTCCTCCTGACCCAGAAGCTTTTACTGCCACCTTCCGGACCTTCTCGGCGTCCCAGCCGGGTAAGAACCCCAGCCGTCTGTGACACTACCCCATCGCCAGCGAAGAACATTCCTTCATAGCGGCCATTCCCGCGAGTGTACACTTTAGCCGAAGCGGGCATAACTTTTCTCCCAGGTCCTGGTCCTATAAAAATAAAAATAGACACGGGGTGGAGTTGTTGCCCTTATGCCACTGTCTGGTGTTTTTATCTCTGACAGAGGGCCAACATTCCCCCCTTTGACCAGCACCCTGATCGCCGAAACCTTGGCACCCGCTCCAGTGTGATCCACTCCCCTTCATCGGGGTACATACTGGGTTCGCCCTTGCTGACTTTGGAGCTTCCCTCTGCACGTGCAGAAGATGACGTATCACACTCCGCGAGCTCACGGGCTCACGTCTCCCTTTGTAGGAAGAACCGGCTTTCCTCCTTCGATTCTTCCTATTTCTCTGGGGCATTCTGACGGCCTGGATCTTCCTATTGAAAAGGAAAAGATCCCTTGCATCTTTCTACAAGCGCTCGGACGGCAAGACTGATGCTGGCTCTGGCGGTTGAGCACTAAGATCCACGGCACTTGTCAGCCGGCATCTTGGCTCCACCCCTTCCCAATAATCAGCACCTCCCTTCGTTTCCACTGTCAGAGATTCAGCTACTAAGTCCCTGGAACCACGCGATCCTGGGACAGGTTTGCTCGCGCCTCTCTTTTCCTTTACGGTACGGGTATTAATTACCTTTACCACCAAGATTCCAGCGTCGCGCCTTTCTGCCTCATGACATAACATCTGCCCTGATGCGACCGCCTTCCGCTTCAGCTCGTCCATGCAGACTCAGAGGTCGTGTTGTACCTGCTTAACCATCCTCCTTAATCGAAGCATCTTCTCTGACATGTCGGGACCTGCAGGTAGAAAATAATCAACAGCCAGTGAATGACTTACCATTCCTTAGGTCCTTTTCACCGGCTGTGTTTTCTGGAGCTTTCTTCCGGGATTCACCGGTCCCTCCCCTTGCTCGAGATGGACGTTCGCCTGCCCCGTCTTCAACCAATCATTGATGGGAACACGACACACACCGTCCAATCCCTCACCTGTCACGGGGCGGAACTTCCGGTCTTCAGCCAACTTTCCTCTCCCGAGGGAACTGCAACTCTCGCTGCCATCCCTCTGCCTCAGCTGCTGGAGACGTGGCGGATCCTCCCCTTCCTCTAGCGATGCCGTCCCGGCTTCTCGGACCAGATATGCCCACCCCAGACAGTGACATGAGTCCAGGCAACCTCCTCTGGACCCGTCAGTGGTTGTGCCTACTGCAGTCCCTCCGGCGACGACAAACGCTGGGGAATCCCCTTCTCCTTGGCCTTGGCTGGCATTTCTCAGTCCCCTTGGGTGGAAGACAGCCTTCTGGAGAATCTACGACGGCCACTGGGCGATTCGCGGGATATCCGCGCTGCATGTGTGGACCGTCTCCCAGCAGGACATGTGTGTGGCCGACTGGGGTCCCGGGCAGCTCACAAAAAATGTATTTTTGGGGTCCTCTACCTTGGAACAGGCAGAAGGTCCCTGTTCGGGCGCCATTGTGAGACTTGCCCGGACACCACCAGTTGGAAAACACATCTTTATAAAAACCACACATTTATTCATCCACAAATAAACACAGGAATAAAGTCCTGAACACACACGATGCACACAGAAATCAATCACCACAATAATCCTTCTTTTCTTACTCTGTTCTTGGCCGCCAATCTCCCCCTGGGAGCTTCGTCCTGCTCCCTCGCCCGACTCTAGCTCCCAGATTGCTGGGAGGCTGTGCCTTTTATTCCAGATGTGCTCCAGGTGGCTGATGACGATCTTCCGGCAGCACTTCCTGGTGTGGCGGAAGTGCTGCCCTTTGCCCCGGAAGCACTCCGGGCGTCCCTGGCAGGTTCCTCTGCCATCTTGCCAAGTGTGGCAGAAGTAATGTTCGCCCAGGTTCTAGGAGGCTTAAGATGCCCCCTAGCGGTGGCCAAGGGTCCCAATGAGTTGGTCTCTCCTCCTCTCCCGTGATCCTCTTCTGCTCCAGTGCGGTTGTGTCCTCCTGACCCAGAAGCTTTTACTGCCACCTTCCGGACCTTCTAGGCTTCTAGTTTACATACCACCGCATGCTGATGTGGGAGCTGCAGATGAAACGATTCTTGAAACTGTTTAGAAACTAGAAACCAAATCACCTGGATCTTTCAAACTTGTAATTGGTGATTTTAATATATGCAATCTGGGATCAGTATTACCATATTACTATCAGTATATGAATATTAATACTAGAGGGAACAAGTGTTATGAAAACGTCCCTGTAACCTACATATTGCATCATAGAGCAGCCCAGAGTGCATCTGACCATGTTGTTATTCACCTACTACCGAAGTACAAACAGAAACTGAAACAAGAAAAAACAGCCATACGAAAAACACAAAACTGGTGCAAGAACAGTGTTGAGGAACTGCTTCTCCTGTACAGACTGGAATTATGCAGACATCCTCACAGTCACTTAATGAGGCCACTTTCACTGTAAGTGATTATATGAAATTCTGTGAATCTATGATCATTAAGGAAAAAAGTGACAAGGTGTGCACCCTAACAGTAACTTCTGGATCACTACAGAGGTTAAAGTATTACTATTGGAAAAAAAACATACTCATCAAGAAAATAAGAAAAATATATTTTACAGCAAAGGTTTAACAGATTAATTAAACAAAAAGCTATATAGGAAAAAAAATCATTAAGTGGTTTAATGATAACAATCCACAGCAGGTTTGGAAAGGCCTAAAAACAATCACAGGACCAGGTTCTACAAAATGTGAACTTTCCAGTTGACAAAGACCTGAAGCTTTTAACAGATGAACTTAATTTTTTGCCATATTTGAAACAAGCGATTTCATCTTTGAACCGTCACCTTATTGTGGTGGAGGGGTTTGCGTGTCCCAATGATCCTAGGAGCTATGTTGTCCGGGGCTTTATGCCCCTGGTAGAACCACCAAGGCAAACTGGTCCTAGGTGAGGGATGAGACAAAGAGCGGTTCAATAAACCTCAATGAAAATAAAACTTGGACGACGTTTTCCCTTGCCGGGCGCGGGTCACGGGCCCCCTCTGGAGCCAGGCCTGGAGGTGGGGCTCGATGGCGCCTGGTGGCGGGCCTGCACCCATGGGGCTCGCCGGGCACAGCCGAAGAGGTAACGTGGGTCCTCCTCCCATGGGCTCACCACCTATGGGAGGGGCCAAGGAGGTTGGGTGCAGTGTGAGTTGGGTGGTGGCCGAAGGCGGGGACCTTGGCGGTCTGATCCTCGGCTACAGAAACTGGCTCTTGGGACGTGGAATGTCACCTCTCTGAAGGGGAAGGAGCCTGAGCTAGTGTGCGAGGTCGAGAGGTTCCGGCTAGATATAGTCGGACTCACCTCGACACACAGCTTGGACTCTGGAACCAATCTCCTTGAGAGGGGCTGGACTCTCTACCACTCTGGAGTTGCCCGGTGAGGCGCCGAGCAGGTGTGGGCATACTTATTGCCCCGACTGGAGCCTGTGCATTGGGGTTTACCCGGTGGGCGAGAGGGTGGCCTCCCTCCGCCGGGTGGGGAAGGGTCCTGACTGTTGTTTGTGTGTATGCGCGAACAGCAGTTTGGAGTATCCACCCTTTTGGAGTCTCTGGAGGGTTGCTAGAGGGCATACCTTCTGGGGATTCCCTCGTTTTGCTGGGAGACTTCAATGCTCGTGGGCAATGACAGTGAGACCTGGAAGGCGTGATTGGGAGGAATGGCCCCGATCTGAACCCGAGCGGTGTTTTGTTATTGGACTTCTGTGCTCGTCACGGATTGTCCATAACGAACACCATGTTCAAGCATAAGGGTGTTCATATGTGCACTTGGCACCAGGACACCCTAGGCCTCAGGTCGATGATCGACTTTGTGGTCGTGTGTTCGGACTTGCGGCCATATGTCTTGGACACTTTCGGGTGAAGAGAGGGGCGGAGCTGTCAACTGATCACCACCTGGTGGTGAGTTGGCTTCAATGGTGGGGAAGATGCGGTCAGACCTGGTAGGCCCAAGCGTGTTGTGAGGGTCTGCTGGGAGCGGCTGGCAGAGTCCCCTGTCAGAAGTAGCTTCAACTCCCACCTCCGGCAGAACTTCAACCCGCCCCGAGGGAGGTGGGGACATTGAGTCGAATGGGCCATGTTCCGTGCCTCTATTGTTGAGGCGGCTGACGGAGCTGTGGCGCAAGGTGGTCGGTGCCTGTCGTGGCGGCAATCCCGAACCCGTTGGTGGACACCGCGTGAGGGATGCCGTCAAGCTGAAGAAGGAGTCCTATAGGACTTTTTGTCCTGTGGGTCTCTGGAGGCAGCTGATAGGTACCGGCAGGCCAAGCGGAGCGGCTTCGTTGTTGCTGAGGCAAAACTTCGGGCATGGGAGGAGTTTGGAGGCCATGGAGAGCGACTCGACGGCGGCCGAGGAGATTCTGGTCCACCGTCCGGCGTCTCAGGAGGGAAGCAGTGCAGTGTCAACACCGTATATGGTGGGGATGGTGCGCTGCTGACCTCGACTTCAGGGCGTCGGTGGGAGGAGTACTTGAAGACCTCCTCAATCCCACTAACATGCCTTCCAATGAGGAAGCAGAGCCTGGGGACTCTGAGGTGGGCTCTCCCATCTCTGGGACTGAAGTCACCGAGGTGGTCAAAAACTCCTTGGTGGCAGGGCCCGGGGTGGATGAGATCGCCCGGAGTTCCTTAAGGCTCTGGATGTTGTAGGACTGTCTTGGTTGACACGTCTCTGCAACATCGCATGGACATCGGGACAGTGCCTCTGGATTGGCAGACCGGGGTGGTGGTCCCCTCTTTAAAAGGGGACGGAGGGTGTGTTCCAACTATAGAGGGATCACACTCCTCAGCCTCCCTGGAAAAGTCTATTCGGGGTTCTGGAGAGGAGGGTCCGTCGGATAGTGAACCTCGGATTCAGGAGGAACAGTGTGGTTTTAGTCCTGGTCGCGGAACAGTGGACCAGCTCTTCACCCTTAGCAGAGTCCTGGAGGGTGCATGGGAGTTTGCCCGACCGGTCTACATGTGTTTTGTGGACTTGGGAAAGGCATTCGACCGTGTCCCTCGGGAATCCTGTGGGGGTGCTCGGGAGTATGGGGTACCGGACCCCTGATAAGAGCTGTTCGGTCTCTGTACAACGGTGTCAGAGCTTGGTCCGCATTGCGGCAGTAATGTGAGCCCGTTTCCAGTGAGAGTTGGACTCCGCCAGGGCTGCCCTTTGTCACCGATTCTGTGCATAACTTTTATGGACAGAATTTCTAGGCGCAGCCAGGGTGTTGAAGGGGTCGGTTTGGTGGACTCAGGATTGGGTCACTGCTTTTGCAGATGATGTTGTCCTGTTTGCTTCATCAGGCCGTGATCTTCAGCTCTCTCTGGATCGGTTCGCAGCTGAGTGTGAAGCGGCTGGGATGAGAATCAGCACCTCCAAATCCGAGAGCATGGTCCTCAGCTGGAAAAGGGTGGAGGGCCCTCTCAGGGTTGGGGAAGAGATCCTGCCCCAAGTGGAGGAGTTCAAGTATCTCGGGGTCTTGTTCACGAGTGAGGGAAGAATGGAGCGTGAGATCGACAGGCGGATCGGTGCGGCATCCGCAGTGATGCGGGCTCTGCATCGGTCTGTCGTGGTGAAAAAGGAGCTGAACCATAAGGCAAAGCTCTCAATTTACCAGTTGATCTACGCTCCTACCCTCACCTATGGTCATGAGCTATGGGTAGTGACCGAAAGAACAAGATTCCGAATACAAGCGGCTGAAATGAGTTTCCTCCGCAGGGTGTCTGGGCTTTCCCTTAAAGATAGGGTGAGAAGCTCAGTCATCCGGGAGGGGCTCAGAGTAGAGCCGCTGCTCCTCCGCATCGAGAGGAGTCAGATGAGGTGGCTCGGGCATCTGATCAGGATGCCTCCTGGACGCCTCCCTGGTGAGGTGTTCCGAGCACGTCCAACCGGGAGGAGGCCCGGGAAGACCAGGACACGCTGGAGGGACTATGTCTCCCGGCTGGCCTGGGAAAGCATGGGATTCTCCCGGAAGAGCTGGAAGAAGTGGCCGGGGAGAGGGAAGTCTGGGCCTCTCTGCTTAAGCTGCTGCCCCCGCAACCCGACCTCGGATAAGCGGAAGAGGATGGATGGATTTCATCACCCAAAATGCAGAAACACCTGGAAATCTACTGTGACAGGGCTCAGTTTATCTGAAGTGGAGAAAGGCTTGCTGCGGACTAAAGCAAACAGGGCAGTGGGGCCAGACGGCATATCAGGTGGGCTCTTAAAGTCCTGCTTTAAGCAGCTCTTTCCAGTTTTTCATTTACTTTTAAGCTGGTCTCTGACCTGTGGTATTGTACCTAAGCTATGGAAAGAATCAATTATCAATCAATCAATTATCCCTGTTTCTAAAGTTTCCAGGCCAAACTGTCAGAATGACTACAGACCAGTGGTACTCACCTCTAATCCAATGAAATGCTTTGAACATTTGGTGAAAAACATTTTAATGACAGAGACAAAGTCTTTTCAAGATAACCTTGTTATCTTATATTAAATCTACAGTTTTCTTGATCAGCCTGGTTTATAGCACTATTTTGGGATTTTTCTTCAGCGTTCATTTCCATACAGCCTGACATACTTATAGAAAAACTGAATAGTATGAATGTAAACCCATTTATCACATTACGAATTCAGGACATTCTTTTAAATCATTCACAGACAGACAAAGTACAGGACGTTTTTTCAAGTTATTTATTCAAACACAGGAAGTGTTTATCACTCCACACATAAGTGACCTGAGACAGAACAATGACCACTGCTGCATTATCAAATGTGTAGATGACACCATGCTCGTAGGACAAATATCTGGGGAGGATGAAAGCCACTATCTAAATCAAGTGTATGGTAAACTAGTGCAATAAAAACTTTCTCACTCTAAATGTAAAAAGAGACAGAAATCTGTATGTTCACCCATTGTTGTTTTGGGGGATGTGGTAGAATAACAAATGAATGTAAATATTTGGGAACTAACCTAGATAACAACCTTAACCGGAAGATGGCAGTGTAAAGCTTTGTAGTCATTGATGGACCATCTAGCCAGCTTCTTCTGTACCTCAGCCTAGGTGCCAACTGCCTCTGGGAGGTCCATCAATGTCAAATCAAGCCAATGGCTCAGAACATTTGGTCGATTTCACAAAGAGATTTGTTAAATGTGCTGTTTTAATTGCCAGGGATTTGCTAAAGATAATCCTTGACCAGTATGTACATGCATGTTTTTCACAAAACAGCAGCTGGAACCCTTCAAATAATCACAGAGAAAAACAGCTGCCTTAGACTCTTCCCTGTTTCAAAAGCTGTGGTTTGGCTTAGGGCACCATAATCTTCATGTTTGCTGTCCATCACTGCTCAAGTTTATCCTGCTTCCTGGAAAGCTGAATTAACTTCATCATCTACCATCTTCAAATCTTGTAATCTTTGCACTTGTTAGTAGGATAACAGCTTTCTCTGGTAAAATAACTCAGCCGGGGAAGGAGATATCGTGTGGATGTAGGCTACACACTCTCCACAAGACCTTCTAATAGTAAAATGCCTCCTTGAGGGGTTTTAATTAGTGGAATAGCATAGCAAGTTGTAAGTTTAGTTACAACATTAAAAATTTAATAAAAATCCAAACAAGTTGACAAATCTTCACGTAATGGCTCTTTCAAAGTAAATTATAAGTTTAGATAGAAGTTTATAAGAGCAAAGACCTCATTGCTGAGAAGGAATACAATGCTATCTTTCCACCTCAAAATGAACAAGTAAAACAACAACAACATTTATTTATATAGCACATTTTCATACAAATAATGTAGCTCAAAGTGCTTTACATGATGAAGAAAGACAAAAAAGACAAAGTAAGAATTAAAATCAGAGAACACTAATTAACATAGAATAAAAGTAAGGTCCGATAGCAAGGGAGGACAGAAAAAAAAAACACCACATTTGGGTGCCATGCTGTAAACTTCATAGTCTAAAATGTGCTACACCACTGCAAAAGAACTTGTATAGCAAAGGGAAACATAATAATCATTTTTACCAGCAGATTTATAAGATTCAGATGCTAGTCTTCTACAATAAACATAACTTCTGTCAACTGGGCTTTGGACAATCCTTTGTACACCTCCTGGTATCTTTGTCCAAACAATGTGTATATTCTGTATAAATGAAATTACTTTACCAAACAACTTGTCACTAATTATGAATTTCATGGCACTACCAACCTTAATCTGGAACACCGTGTCACATAAATCTGGATGATCAACTGCATATTCATTCAATTGAGGATTTCAGAAAATTAAAGCAACTGTAATAAAATAATTTCTATATCACTAATGCTGTAGTGCTAATTATTCTTCTGCATATATTTTAAAATATTAAACCCAAATATGATCAAAATTGAAAAAAACAATTCAAGTGGAATTTGAACCACAATGACTCCGACTTGCAGTCTTTAATTCTACAACTTGCACTCTTCTGTAGACTAGCTTTAAGACTGTCTTATACCACTATTTAATGTAAAACATTTTCTCTATTTTTTCACAATTAAATTTGCTTTAAGGGCAGTTTCAATTTTCCTTCTCCTGAAGGCTATGAGTGAAATCCATTTCTCCTTAGGTTGCTTGCAAACAGCCAAGAATTCATTGTCAGTCCAACAGGGATACATAGAGTTTTTTATATATATAGATATTTATTTGAAATAAATATATTCTGCCACTTCACTCCAATAAATCTGGACATTCACAATGTAAAAGTGTGTTTTCGTTTGCTTTTGCATTTTGTTAGAAAATATTTTAGTCTTACCTATGGGATTTCAAACTCAAGACATGCTGGCCAGATCTAAACCTTGGAACTTTTAAAATGGCCCACTTCATCAATGCTCAGAACATGTTATAAATGGCCTACAATGGCCTTTAGTTTCTTCAAAAAAAACCTTTAACATATGTTCCATATATGGATTTTAAACATATATAATTTACATTTACAACTGGTACTAATGTCTGCTTGTATTAATCAGCACGGTACAGTGCATCACAGCTACTAACCTGCTATTAGAATGTATATTGGCTGCTCATAATGACCCAGCAACAAAAGTGAGACATACCACACTGCCATAATGAACTGTAGTGTTTTTGTATAATGCCAATGATGTGATAGCCTCATGAAAAAGATGCTAGCTCGACTTCACATACACTGCTACTGCGAAATGAACCACTGCCACTCACTGTTTAGCTGACAGGGTTGGCCATCCTTTAAAAGCTTACCTGACTCCATCATTGTACATTGATTGAAAATGCATTTGTATTTGAACTTGAGTGATAAAGGTGTTTACTATCTGACCACCTCCAAATGTGGTTTGTATGATTCATCACCAGTGCTTTTGCACCTGGTTTTTTAAAGTGGTGAAGTGCCATAGATCTACTTTTGTAAAATTTCTTGAGTGCATCCAGACTGTCTATCGCTTGACTTTTTGCACTGGCATATTTTTTTTCACTCAATGTTGATTTCAGTCCTGTAGCTGGTAGTAGTTTTCCTCCCACCATGTCCATAAAATGAAAAGCTGACTGATACAGCTGTAGGGAACATCATAACGTTCTTCACTTTGTGGGGCTGGAGGATCATCTTTCATTCCTATTGTGCAGGTCATACAGTTTTCCCTGTACCTCCTGTGTCCACTAATACCATTAATGTTTGGCCATTGATACAGATGGGCAAGTGGCAATACCTAGTTGGCCCACAGCCACCAGCAGCAATTTTGTTGTATATTTTTGGAATATCAGGATTGCTGTGGGGTTCAGTGCTGTCCCTTTCACATGGGGCCCTTAAAATATTCTTCTGGCTAAGGTCTGTTATCTGCTCTTTCTTTACAGCCTCAGGAGACAGCCTAACATCACATCTTTAGATTGATGAGAGGGATCATTTTCCACTCTAACTGAGGCTCATTCAAACTCAGACATTATACCAACCATCCAAGACACCAAATTCCTTTGCATGGGTTGTACTCTTTCACCTGGTATTTGCACCCAGAATTGCAGCTGATGTTGTGAGGGGCACTCCACTTGACCAAAACAACAACAACATTTATTTATATAGCACATTTTCATACAAATGATGTAGCTCAAAGTGCTTTACAGGATGAAGAAAGAGGAAAAAAGACAAAATATAAAAAATAAAATTAGGCAATACAAATTAACATAGAATAAAAGTAAGGTCCAATGGCCAGGGAGGACAGAAAAAACAGTACTTGATAGCAACCAAAAGTGTAGTTAATTCTGCAATGTTTTTAGGATAAATTATTTGATTGCAGCAGTTCTCCAGTATCCAAGCCAAAGATTCTTATGTGTGCTTAAGGGATTGTTGTTTGTTTTATTATTTATGTATATATACACGCTGTGACGGACAGCCGGGTCCCATGCCCGGCCAGGACGCCTCTGATGCATACGTCCCGGGGGAGCCATCATGGACTTTGCAATACCTCCCCCGGGGCGCTTGGGGGCAGTCTCCCTGGCAGTGGATTCCTCCTCAATCTCCCCCGTGGCTCCATGGGTCATGGAGTCCACCACAACAGCCCGGTTGGGAGATGGGGTGGCCGCTAGGGGGTGTTGCAGAGATCCAGCCACCACACTGGACGGTTTATCAGCCCCACCCGGAGGTGCAATTAAGACCAGCTGGTCAGGCACCTGGATCACTCCCGGGTGGGGCATAAAAGGGCCTGCCTCCCAGCAATCGAGGCCAGAATCGGGAGGAAGAGGACGAGGTTGCCTGGGAGGAGTGGTGGAACAGGAAAGTTTGGTGTTGTGCTTTATTTGGTGCTTTGGAACTGTGTTTGGGCTGTGTGGCACGGGGAAGACGTGTCACACGGCTGAAGAAAAAAGAAATAAAAACCTTGAGTGTGAACACGTGCCTCTGTGTAAGTCTGTGCCGGGTCGGGCGCTATATAGCGCTTGTTTACAACGCATATACATATATATACACACACACATATATATATATATATATAAACACACATTTATATATATATATATATATATATACACATATATATACATATATATACACACACACATATATATATATTATATATATATATATATACAGTGGTACCTTAGTATACGTCCTTAATCCGTTCCAGATCCTTGGACTTATACCAAACAAATTTTTCCCATAAGAAATAATGGGAAAATGATTAATTCGTTCCCATGAAAAAAAAATCCTATTGTTATTGGCATATTATACATTGATGGGGTTGTATAAAATAATTTAAACACTGCTTAATACTAAAATACACAAATACAAAAGCAATTAGATGAAATAAATGAAAATGACTTGTCCGATAACAATGAGTTTAATTTTACTGCACAACAAAGGAGAGCGTTACAGCTCTTCCAAAGGAGCCTCTTCAGGCAAATGTGAAGCACTGCCGTTGTTCTTCTTCTGGCAGTCTTCAATCCAAATCCCTAAAGCAGATTCCATTCAGACTACTGCCTTATTACATCCACTTACAACTCGTTTTGCACCCTGGTTAAAAGGAAACTGCGGCCGTAGATCTTATATTACTTTCCTACTTTTTAAATAAAAAGAATCGTAGCCTTCAACAAATCCAAAATGTATACCTTTTTTGCAATCATTAACATCTTCCGTTTGCACTTAGGCACGGCATCCCTGAAGCAGTAGCAGATCGTTTTGGAGCCATAATGAAGGGCTTGACTATGCACGAAGATAAACACAAAAGAGCACAAAAGTTAACTCTTTACACAGCGAAACACGTTGATGCTGAATGAGCAAGATGAGACTTCCTGGTTAACACTGCATTCAGCACGCAGGAACTTAACTGCGTGCTCTTAATTGATTAGCTTCTCAGTCAGGAGAACTTAACTGCGTGCTCTGATTGGTTAGCTTTTCAGTCATCCGCCAATAGCGTCCCTTGTATGAAATCAACTGGGCAAACCAACTGAGGAATCATGTACAGGAAGTAAAATGACACATTGTCCACAGAACCCGCGAAGCAGCGAAAAATCTGCATTATACTTTTAGTTATGCTTTCATATAAAATCCACGATAGAGTGAAGCTGCGAAAGTCGAAGCGCGATATAGCAAGGGATTACTGTACAGGTTAAAACATTTTTTTTTTGAAGGCGCGTGCCCGGTATACCACACGTATTGTTCTAGCACACGAGTCGTATTCCAAACAAAGGTCGTATACCAAGCAAAATATTTCGCCTCTAAACAGGACGTATACCAAGTTGGACTTATTCCAAAGCAGACGTATACCGAGGTACCACTGTATATATATATATATATATATATATATATATATATACATATATATATATATATATATATATATATATATATATATATAGGGGGTGATCTCGCTCAATTGAACCCCTGTCCACGTCTTTAGACACCAGGTAAAAGTCACAATAATGACTTTATTAATCTTCCACAGTGCACAAAGCACCCTCTCCTCCACAATACTCATACAATTTGAATAAACAATCACTAATCAATACAATCCTCCGACTCCCAGACGCGTTGCCACCCTTCCACCCAGCTCAGCTCGCCATCTGGGAGCTCCCACAGTCCTTTTATATCTCCTGACCAGGAAGTGTTCTCCATCCCCAGTCCATGTGACTCTCAATCACTTCCGCGTCAGGTACAAGTTCTTTTCTTCACCCCGGAAGCACGTCATTCCTCTTGTCCATGTGTGCTTCCGGGCGAGGAAAATATCCATTACTCCTCCCTACAGCGTCCCCTAGTGGCCCCCATGGCATCCAGCAGGGCTGTGCATAAAAACTCCATTGTCCATGATGCCCTGCTGGTCTTCTGGGGAACTCCATGCTGCAAGGAGGGCTCCACCTGGCCGCTTGGGGGTATTGGCCGGGATAAACAGCCGGCTATCCTCCACAGTATTCCCCTCCCAGCAATGAATTATCATTCGGAGCGGCCTGCCCCGAGAGGGAAGTCTTCCTCCAAGAGGACGTCATGGTTGAGCCTTGATTAATTCGAACATCTTGGTCCCTGGAGAACCTAGAGGGAATATTAGTCCACATTGACAGCTTGCCCCTTCTCTCTCCAAGGACAGTTTCGCCAAATATGGCCCAATCTTCGGCATCCGTAACACTGCCTTTGTCCTCCTGGTATTCTCCCCCTGCGGGTTCTGAAAACAATTAGGAAACGTTAAGTCCGCCTCTTCTCTTGCTGGGAGAGAAACCCCTGCCGCCTCTCCTTTTCCTTTCTTGTCAGGAGACCCCTGTTTTACTTTAGAAGTCTCCTGTTTGATCTGGGGCTTGTCTACAGTCTGAGTCTCTCTATTAGATAAAGAGAGACCCTTCACTGTCTGCACCCCTCTAGTTTTACAGATGACCGGTAGCGGCGTCTTAAGGACCGCCTCGCTCCGGGAGCCAGCACTATTCAGCTGCCCCGGCTCGATCGTTCCTTCCTCCGACCGGTTAGTCATCGTACAGTCTCCTTTGTAGGGTACGCAGTGTATTGGCACCCGGTATTTATTAAACGCGGGCCCAGAAAACACCGCGTCCCTCTATTATATACGATACGGGTCTCGCTTACCTGTATCGCCACATCATTCATCTTGATAGGCTCCCCACCAAATCGCCGCACGTAAGCCCTTACCTTCTCTAATAGCGCTTTGGCTGCAGCTCCCAACTCCCCGACGATCTTCTCGATACTCGTCAGGACCTGTAAGAAACTAAGTACAGGCTCAATCAGCTTTTCGAGCTCCTGTACGTTAATATTATTTACTTCGGTCGGCAGGAGACTTGCTTCCTTATTCGTCTTAACTGCCGACCGGGAGCCAATGAGCACGTCCGCTTCTGGCACATGCTCTGACGGGTCTCGCGGAGGCTTCTGGGGGGACTGAGCGGTCTCTTGGTCTGGAACCCCTACAGATTTTATTTTTTTCTCCAGCCTTTGGAGTTTTTTTTGTTTTTTCTGTCCACCCTGGCCATCGGACCTTACTCTTATTCTATGTTAATTAATGTTGACTTATGTTTATTTTTTATTGTGTCTTCTATTTCTCTACTCATTTTGTAAAGCACTTTGAGCTACATTTTTTGTATGAATATGTGCTATATAAATAAATGTTGATTGATTGATTGATTGATTGATTGGAGTTCTCTGAGGGTCGGGTTGCCTTCTTCGGTAAACTGCGGTCTGTCTTTAATATTTTTGTGACATCCCAAACAGCCATTTCCCGACCCTCCTTACCTTCTCATGGGGTGAGCGGTGCCTCACTCACCTCCTTCTTCCCCTTCAGAATGTACGAGTCCGTTCCTTCGGGCTCAAAGGCGCAAACAGCGGGACGCAGACCTCCTCCTTCCCAGAAAGCAGCGGGTTTGTTGCCGTGTCCCTCCTTGGCTACCGTCATGCGGAAGTCGACTCCTAGGCGCTCTGGCTTCGACAGGAGCAGGCCGTCGTCTTCGGGGCAGTCTCCTTTTTCCCTCGGAGCCTCCAGGTGGTCATCTCAGAGGTACATGCATGGGACAAAGTGAGTAATAATAAATGGATTGTTATTAACGTTTCCGGCACGTACCTCAGAGCGATCGTTGAATCTTGGAGGTTTCTCCGGACTTGTAAGGCCGCTCCTTGACTCCTCCAGAGCGTCGGCCATTGCACCTAAGGCGCTACCGCTGGTGTTGTCGCTCTGTTTGCCCTTCCTCTTCCCCATTTTGGACTCGGAATTTTCGGGTTTTGATGATGCTGTAGTGATTCCTGACTCTGTAGTCTTCTCGGGGTTCACTACCCACAGAAATGTTTCATTCGGGTCCTCCGCTATAGATGCTGGAGTATCCTGACGACTACGCCACTGTGGTAGATAGGGGGCGCTCTCGCTCCCTTGTCCCCCTGTCCACGACTCCAGACACCAGGTAAAAGTCCCAATAATGACTTTATTAATCTTCCACAGTGCACAAAGCACCCTCTCCTCCACAATACTCATACAATAATAAACAATCATTAATCAATACAATCCTGCGACTCCCAGACGCGTTGGCACCCTTCCACCCAGCTCAGCTTGC
The DNA here is from genome assembly GCF_016835505.1 of Polypterus senegalus. Lineage (NCBI taxonomy): Eukaryota > Metazoa > Chordata > Cladistia > Polypteriformes > Polypteridae > Polypterus > Polypterus senegalus. The sequence goes on from NC_053163.1 coordinate 46,827,862, forward strand.
CATCTGGGAGCTCCCACAGTCCTTTTATCTCTCCTGACCTGGAAGTGTTCTCCATCCCCAGTCCATGTGACTCTCAATCACTTCCGGGTCAGGTACAAGTTCTTTTCTTCACCCCGGAAGCACGTCTTTCCTCTTGTCCACGTGTGCTTCCGGGCGTAGGGAAAATATCCATTACTCCTCCCTACAGCGTCCCCTAGTGGCCCCCATGGCATCCAACAGGGCTGTGCATAAAAACTCCATTGTCCATGATGCCCTGCTGGTCTTCTGGGGACCTCCATGCTGCAAGGAGGGCTCCACCTGGCGGCTTGGGGGTATTGGCCGGGATAAACGGCCGGCCATCCTCCACAATATATACACACATATATATATACATATATATATATATATATATATATATATATATAAACACATATATACAGTGCATCCGGAAAGTATTCACAGTGCATCACTTTTTCCACATTTTGTTATGTTACAGCCTTATTCCAAAATGGATTAAATTCATTTTTTCCTCAGAATTCTACACACAACACCCCATAATGACAACGTGAAAAAGTTTACTTGAGGTTTTTGCAAATTTATTAAAACTAAAAAAACTGAGAAATCACATGTACATAAGTATTCACAGCCTTTGCTCAATACTTTGTCGATGCACTTTTGGCAGCAATTACAGCTTCAAGTCTTTTTGAATATGATGCCACAAGCTTAGCACACCTATCCTTGGCCAGTTTTGACCATTCCTCTTTGCAGCACCTCTCAAGCTCCATCAGGTTGGATGGGAAGCGTCGGTGCACAGCCATTTTAAGATCTCTCCAGAGATGTTCAGTCAGATTCAATTCTGGGCTCTGGCTGGGCTACTCAAGGACATTAAGAGAGTTGTCCTGAAGCCACTCCTTTGATATCTTGGCTGTGTGCTTAGGGTCGTTGTCCTGCTGAAAGATGAACTGTCGCCCCAGTCTGAGGTCAAGAGCTCTCTGGAGCAGGTTTTCATCCAGGATGTCTCTGTACATTGCTGCAGTCATCTTTCCCTTTATCCTGACTACTTTCCCAGTTCCTGCCGCTGAAAAACATCCCCACAGCATGATGCTGCCAACCACCATGCTTCACTGTAAAGATGGTATTGGCCTGGTGATGAGCGATGCCTGGTTTCCTCCAAACGTGACGCCTGGCATTCACACCAAAGAGTTCAATCTTTGTCGCATCAGACCAGAGCATTTTATTTCTCATGGTCTGAGAGTCCTTCAGGTGCCTTTTGGCAAACTCCAGGTGGGCTGCCATGTGCCTTTTACTAAGGAGTGGCTTCCGTCTGGCCACTCTACCATAGAGGCCTGATTGGTGGATTGCTGCAGAGATGGTTGTCCTTCTGGAAGATTCTCCTTTCTCCACAGAGGAGCTCTGGAGCTCTGACAGAGTGACCATTGGGTTCTTGGTCACCTCATTAACTAAGGCCCTTCTCCCCTGATCGCTCAGTTTAGATGGCCGGCCAGCTCTAGGAAGAGTTCTGGTGGTTTCGAACTTCTTCCACTTATGGATGATGGAGGCCACTGTGCTCATTGGGACCTCCAAAGCAGCAGAAATTGTTCTGTAACCTTCCCCAGATTTGTGCCTCGAGACAATCCTGTTTGTGGTCTGACATGAACGGTCAACTGTGGGACCTTATATAGACAGGGGTGTGCCTTACCAAATCATGTCCAATCAGCTTAATTTACCACAGGTGGACTCCAATTAAGCTGCAGAAACATCTCAAAGATGATCAGGGGAAACAGGATGCACCTGAGCTCAATTTTGAGCTTCATGGCAAAGGCTGTGAATAGTTATGTACATGTGTTTTCTCAATTTTTTATTTTTAATAAATTTGCAAAAACCTCAAGTAAACTTTTTTCACGTCATTATGGAGTGTTGTGTGTAGAATTCTGAGGAAAAAAATGAATTTAATCCATTTTGGTATAAGGCTGTAACATAACAAAATGTGGAAAAAGTGTTGTGCTGTGACTACTTTCCGGATGCACTGTATATATATCTATATCTATATATCTATATATATATATATCTATATATCTATATATATATATCTATATATATATATATATATATATATATATATATATATACAGTATATATATATATAGTGCCTCTGTAAAGTTCTAATTTCATCTTGAGGACAAATAAAGTACATCCATCCTTTCATCCATTCATCCATCCATCCACTCTAAAACATTCAGGGCTTCTCCATCTTGTATCATCTTGTGGGTCAAAATATCTTTTATTTGTTTGTGGGGTCCTGATTTCAGCAAGTAAGATGATATTGTGATGGGTTCATGCCAAGTCTTTGTCTTCTTGCTCCATCTTGCTTTCTTTGACAATATTTGTGAGATCAAAATGGGTTCAAGGGCTTGTGACAGACCTTTGTCAGAAAATGGTCACAAGATTAAGCTGGCCAATGACAGTACAGAGTCAATCCTCCATCTAGAGTTAATGAGTGTTTCAATCCCACTCTTGCCAGTACAGAGGAGGAAAGACTGACACACAGAACCCAGAAGCTGTTGAATGGTCCTTGAGGGGATGTCTATCAGCTCTTTAAGACAAGGACCCTGATTAGCTCCTGCTGTTGGCCTAGGGTGGATTCTGAAGCTTCAGCAGGGTATTGCGGTCTTCATGTGGAGTTACTGCACACCAAAAACATAACCTAAAAGCAGATAAAGACCTGGTAGAACTGTTAAAAACTGCATAAGATATCCTCTGTTAACTAAAGAGGATGTCAGAAATTTGTAAAGGTTTAAAGGTTAAAGGTTGCCACAGTGGATCATCTTTTTCTATATCACTCTCACTGAACCACTCGGGGTATTTTTATCACTGTATCTGAGTGGGGAATCACAGCAGCAGCTGATGGGAACGAGAATTATCGGTATACAGCATCAAGCACACGCTGCCTCAGCCACGGCAAAACATTTCAAAGCCTTTCCTGTACGGACCTCGCGGTTCAGAAACAGTTTCATCCCAAGAACTATAAATGCACTCAATCAATTGCTCCTTGTAGAACTGTTTGTACTTATAAGTACAATTACCCCACTGTAAACTTGCACTACAGTTATAATATTGCACAACCTGCGCCACTTTATAAAGCACGTATTTATATATGATGACGATATCATTTTTAAGATGAAATGAAGCAAAATATGTTTATTATATTATACAGATAAAACTTTAACTTCATTTAAATAATCTGCATTCTTAATAATTAAACATGTGAGGACACTGTGGCGCAGCGCTAGCAAGTTCACGTATTGTTCCTGCCTCGCGCTGTATATTTGCTGAGGCTGGCGCAACACTGGAAGGATAGACGGATAGAATAATTAAACATGTACTATGAAGATATTTCAATGTTCCTTAAATGTTTTGAAGAATCGTCGTTGTAAGCTTACAGATGGCTTAATGTCTATTACAGAGCTGATTGTGTGGCGATTGGGTATTTGGAGAAAGAAAAGTAAGGACAGGAATTGGAGGTTAGTACATTTGAAAGAGACAGTACTGCTACAATAAATTATTTCATCGAAGGTCGTGCATGGCGCAGCAGCATCTTGTGTGAGACATGAACAATCACTGCGCCACTGTGTTCCCATGTTTAATAACATGCTTTCATTCCAATCATCATGAAAATTATATCACGTATACATCTCAGTATTTTAATTATTCAGTGAGCTTTAATATCATGAATGTAATGGATTCTGTGTCCTGTTGGAGAAAGAGAAAGAACGGAAGCACGTAGTGATTCACACACATAGAGCACATAGAAGATCAAATACAAAACAAAGCATTTAACATGCTACTTTAGTCACGATGGGATTTGAGAAACTAGTAAATTAAATGATTTTAAGATGAAGTTTATGATGTTCTACTTTAATGACAAAATAAACTACGTGATTAAAGTGAAAATTTCGAGATTAAAGTTGACATTTCGTGCTTTTTTCCCCACTGCGTGCCTATTTTTTTTGTCTGTACCCTAATAAGCTTTCATATGACACACAGATGGTAGGCTACAACTCGCCTTTTCACGGCGACTTTGATATGTGACTTCTCTTTTATTTCGGGCACTATGCAACTTTGTGAACTTGAGCTTTCAAGTTTCTCCAACACGCTATGTCACTCGATCAACTTCCTTTTGTTGATTATACCACTGTTTAAATCAACAAATAGTATGTTTTTCCTTTGCCTCCACTTGGTATTCGCTGAAATTCTTATATTTTCCCCCGTGCTTTTCCCATTGTCTTTTCACAGAACGTTGAGCTTTATGAGTTTATGCCTACATTTTGTAATGTTTATTACTAAAATATGAAAAAGTTCTGTTTTAACAATGTGTTTACTCAGATTACTGTAGAAATGGAACCAACATGAAATGTGTGTGTTCCAAATAACGATCTATTATTTCCACTCTAAAACTCCACTTCACTCCCAGGTAATCAATCAAGGCATGAGCTGGAAAAACTTAGTGAACGTTCTGCGACGGTGGGGGATGGAATAGCCGGCTGCTTGCTGCTCGTCTTAATTGGCACATTTACAGGACAAAAGAAGCTGGCGGAGAAGTGTGAACGGTTTTAAGGTTGGCCGGATCTACGAGTTTTTTCGTAGACTCTGGTAATTCTAGTGTTAAGGGCTATTTATATTGATTTGCATATTCAAAAAGGCGTAATTCTGGGAGGAATTGGGACGGGACAGCAGACGCATGCACGTGCGTTATTTTTCATACTGACCAGGATTTATGTAGCGGAAGAACATGGAAGTTGGAGTATGCACAGATTCCTGCATCTAAATTTTTCTGTGCGTAAGCACATTTTGGCTTTTGTGCTTACGTCATGTTATAGTGTGAATTCTACGCACGGCGTTATGAATGAGGCCACAGATGATTAGACATGAAAAACTACTCACTGCTTGGGTTATACTGTATTTGTGAAAATATCCTATTCATTTCTATATTATTTTCATCTTGTGGGTATACAAAATGTTATAGGAAGTTTAAAGTTATGCTGTTTGAGAACCTCTCTGATGCTGTAGTTTTAGAGAGGCTCTCTCTATACTAAATACAGCCTTTGGCTCTATTTATAGGTCTGACTTCACTAATTACAGATCACTTTTGGCACATTTTTAAAAAATGAAATATAAATGCAAATTTGTTTTAAATTTTTAGCAATGAAAAATATTACATTTCAATTGATATTCATTGTTTCAAAGGCAGTGAAAGAGACAGTAGATATTTGCTAAAAGGGCTAGTAAGAGTACTGGACCACAAGATACAAATAAAACTAAAACAGACTAAAACAGTTGAAGTTATTTAGGCTTAATTTAAAACTAAATGCTAGGAATTGAATTGACAAAACCAAAGAGAATGGAAAATTTCAATGTAAAAAAACAAAAAAGCCAAAGTTTCCATATTTGTTAAGAATTCTTTCCCTATCTAAATCCTGCTATTACAATAGATTTTCTTTTTATTTCAATCCAAAGCTCATAGTATGCATGCTACCATCTTTTACACTGACAGCACAATGTCATGATATGTGATATTACCAGCAAATCACATGGCAGGCAGAGGGCATTATTTCTAACAACAATATGGCTTCCTCCAAGAATACAATATATTAAATTGCATCACCTCACAAAAACACTACAAATTGGCAACTTGACTATATCACGAATGTAATGACAAATTTTAATAATACTGCATTAAGAAGCACTAAAAATAACATTAAAACAATTTCCAATAAAGATTTTACAGAACAAAAAACAGGATTCACAAAACCCAACACTATAACTTTGGGTGTTAATTTTTTTTTCCTTTTAGATATTTAGAGAACACCACTAATACCATTGATTAATCTCCATTTAAGGCATTTCTGGAACAAAATATGTCACATGAACATCTTAGAAGGTAATGTTCTTACTGATAAAAGAGTCAGCTGCCTGGTCATTTTTTTCCAAGTTCTCCTCAAAGCAATATCTCAACTTTGCAATCTTTTTTTTCCAAAATGACATTACATGGAAACACAATGAATCAACCAGAGAGGAACTGTTACCTGTTGCTTAATTTAAACTTTTCTGAAACTCTAACTGAGGAGGGACTTAGAAATCTCAATGTAATAGTCATGTAACAATGCTACCTGAAGTCTTCTTAGTGTGTCATAAATTCCCACCTAATGTTCACAAGTTATACGCTGTCCTGGTATTACCTAACTGAGTAGCACTGCATGTGCTACTGTGAGCAGGGAATAATATTTCCCATGTGAATTGCAAATCCCCTCTCCTGTATCAGACACACTTGTCAGTATGTCTCCCTGCACACAATGTCCAGGTCAAAGACATAGCATTGCCTTGCCCAACATCTAAGGGCTAAACACCCTTCTGACTCCTTTCATTATTAAGTACCTGATGCCATGACAACAGGAAATATTTAGTATGTTTGATGGTTTCTGGGTTTTAAAAACAATATACTGAGCATGTTATGCATTAGCTTTAACATCATGGTTAATTTGGCCAGGTTGCATCTCACACATGAATGTGGTAGCAAAGAAAAAACATTTACATGCTATTTTCTCCAAGAGTGGGAAAGCATTTCTTTATTTAGATTCTTTAAAGAGAAATGTGTCTACCTAATTCGTGGTGTGGGAGTTACAGATGAAAAAATGTGCAATGTTGAGAGGCACTTTGGCACTATTTACAAGATATTTTGAGAAGAATTAAGTTTTATTCCATAAAGAGCATTCTTTTCAGTGAATAATCTGTTGTACTGCTGCTGCAATATGATGCCACTTTTCAGACTGCTTCTTTTTTAGCCAAGGCAAACTGTGCTGATCAGTGAGACAGTAAAGCGAAAAAACACGATTCAGTTATTTTATAAGCAAGATAAAAATAGATAGAAATGGGGACAGCAGCTTTTTTCCAGAAGGGTTAAAGTCTTAAAAGAATCTTAAAAGAAAATGACAACTACTGATGTTTTGGACAAAAAAGGTACATCTAAGCAATCTTGAGTTTAAGATGTTGAGACTCTGTACAATTACGCATGTTCTTTCAACTTTGATGTGCTTATGCCTTTGAGGGATGTTATGTTCATTTGTATACTGAATGAGCAATCTCTTATTGAAGTTTAATTTAATGTAACTTAATCCATCTCACATGTTTAATGACATTTTAATGAAAAAAAGGCGTAACATTTTAATAAATTAAAGATAATATTCTTTGACAGGTGCATAATGCACACTTAGGTGTCTTATGCTAGTCAGTACAATATGTGTACATTACTATATATTTTTAGAACTATATAAAACAATAAAATATCTTATTGGATAGATATTACCATTGGATTTGACTGTAATTACATGATGTGTAACAAAGGACTTCTCAAGATTGACAGGCGATTTATTTATGTGCATATATACAAAATGAAATAAGTCATAAACCAACTATTATAGAAAGTTATAATTATTTAATTGATGTTTTGTGTATTTATAAACAGTGACAATTTTAATGCTTAGTTTTTTAAATATGCAACTCCTATGTAATTATGATTAATCCTTCTGGATTTCTTCAGATTGTGAGCCCTTATAATCAAACTTTAGATTGAATTATCATCTGTAGTTTTAAAACTCAGAATGTTATTATCTCTTCAGTTAATTAAATCATTTCAGGTCATTATTTGATTGCCTTCGATGTGCTGCTTCCCTTGCCAATAAATGCTCAATATAGAGCCAAAGCCATGAAACATTTGCAATAAATAATAATAGTATGTTAAGAGTTATTAGCAATGTACAAGCTTCAAACATGAGCTTAAACACCAAATAACTACACTATAAATTACCTGTCAAACAAATACTGCTTATATATGTAACAGGCTTTAGAAAAAACTGTTCCTGTTGTCACACACGTGCGCATGGGAGGTAGCTAAAGGGCTTGAGTAAGGGCAGTTCCGAAGCATGCCGGGATGTGGCAGAGTGCACTGACTCTTTTTCTCCCTTTCCTGTAAACCATTCACGGGAGATCCCACCTGGCTCTTTTGACATCACTTCTGGGACAGAGCTTATAAAAGAAGACCTTGCCGGCCCCGGCCCCTGTGATGTCAGATCCGAACTTTAACCACTGGCTAAAGACCATGAGCCCTATCCATATGATCTCACTTCCTGTCTTCCCCTTTAAAAACCTGCACCTTTTCCCTAGTCCCTCAGTTCTGTTTTGGACTCGGTTTTGTGCACATCAGTGCTGTATTTGCTAGTCATTACTTTTGCAGCCAGGATACCAGATTATATGGGTGACTGCCCCAAACCTTCATATGACTTAGTCTCATATTTATGACACTGGCGTAGTCGGCAGGATGGAAAAGTCCCAGAGGAGAAGGGGACAGGACCTGCAATGCACCCAGGTGGGAGCCGAGTGTTCAGGCAGGGAGGGTGTCCCGTGGTTCGGCGAGACCGGTGCGAGCTCCTCTCCTGGCACGCATAACTAGGCCACCTAAAGAGGCCAAGGAGTGTGCGGGTGGGGCCCACAGAGTTGGGCTGCTCCGGAGGGGGGAGGCAAAAGGGGCTCAGTATGCTCTCTTGGGGGAGAGTGCCCGCCTCCCTGTGAAACCAGAGCCCCGTTTACCACCTAGGGGTGCCCCAGACTGGCAGGTGAGTAAAATAAAAAACTGGAGGTTAGACCCAGAGCGGCCGACCATCAGACAAGCCTGGTCCTTCTGGGCAATGGTAGGGCAGTGGCTACGGCCATTTGAAGACAAGCCCTACCATATAATAGAGCAGGTAGCTTTCTATCTGCTCCTGAAAATGCTTCCCCATGGCTTCACCCAGCCAGTCTGGGGCAAGCAGTTTAAGAACATGGCAGAGCTCATAGAGCTTCTGTAGACACAAAGGGCGGCCTCGCACTCTGGGGGAGCAGAACCGTCCCTATGTTGAACTCAGCCAGGGTACGTTCCAAGACTTAGCCCCTCCACTTGGAGGCAAGGAGGAATGCCGGTGGAGGGCGAAGAGAGGTTGGTGTGCTCTGGCTAATCCATTGGCAGTCCCACATACTGGCGTGGTGATTGTCAACGGACACAAGACCACAGCTTTGTTCGATTCCGGAAGCAACATTTCCATTGTTGCCCACCGATTTGTGCTACCGCAACAGTGGCTAAAATTTAAGACCGGTATAACCTGTGTCCACGGAGAAATCCGCTGGTACAGGGCAGCCGCTTGTGTCATCAGTTATGGAGAATCAGTTCACAAACAAACCGTAGCGGTCTTTCCTGATCCTCCACACCTGGTGATACTAGGGCGGGACTGGTCAAAAATTAAAAGCGGAATGTTAAAGGCCTGAATCACGAATTAAAGAGAAAGAAAGTACTTTCTCACCTAACAGGTCTAAATGCTAAAATAGTATTTTTACAGGAAACCCACTTACTAAGCAAGGATCAGTTCCGCTGCAAAAGACTGGACTGGCCAAATGTTCCATTCTAGTTTTACAAAGAAAACTAGAGGGGTGGGAATTCTCATACATAGAACAGTACCATTTGTAGCATCAGATGTAGTATTGGATCCTGAAGGGAGATATGTAATGGTCATGGGAGACTTATCTAACTGTAAAATGATTTTGATAAATGTTTATGCACCTAATGTTGATGATAAGGAATTTATACAAAATTTATTTGCATCCATTCCCAATCCGAACACTCATAAAGTTATAATGCTGGGGACTTTAATTGTGTTCTAAATCCACTTTTAGATAAGACTTCCTCCACAGGGGAACGCAACTAACACCGCAAAGATAATTACAAAGTTTATAACTGATCACAACTTATCAGATCCCTGGAGGTTTTTAAACCCAAATTCAAGAACATATTCTTTCTACTCACCAGTACATCATTGCTACTCAAGGATTGATTACTTCTTTATAGATAATAACTTCTTGCCTAAGATTAAATCTTGTAAATACGATGCTATTGTTATTTCAGACCATGCTCCTATGATCTTGGAGCTGAAATTACTAAGCCCCATACACTCACCCGCAGATGGCCTCAACCGCTTCTATTAGCTGACGAGAATTGTACTGAATTTATATCCAAACAAATCAAATTCTTTCTAGAGACAAATACATCCCCTGAGATCTCTGCAGGAATACTCTGGGAAACTCTTAAGGCCTTCTTAAGAGGACAGATTATCTCATATCTTTCCCACAGAAATAAATCCGAAGCGAAGAAAGTAGCAGAGATAAAAAGCGAAATTACTAAAATAGATGAAGAACATGCCAGACTACCAAGCGAGACTCTACATAAGAGGAGGCAGGCTCTACATTCAGAATTAAACCTCTTGACAACTAAAGAAACTGAACAACTAATTTACAAATCCAGACATCATTATTATGAACATGGAGAAAGCTAATAAGCTTTTAGCGCAACAAATTCACAAGCAAGATGTGCAACGCAATCTCGTAATCACTAACACTAACGGAGATAAAATCATCGAACACAAAAATATAATGTACACTTTTAGAGACTACTATAAATCCCTATATACTACTGAGTTTAAAGAAGACAATATACAATCTAATGCATTTCTGGATACATTACAGATACCACAAATTGGCGCTTTTAGTGTGGAGGAACTTGATAAACCTCTGTCATTATCAGAATTACTGGATGCTATAAAGTCACTCCAAGGTGGAAAAGCAGCAGGCCCTGATGGCTACCCTGCAGAGTTTTACAAGAAATTCTCCGCTCAGCTAGCTCCCTCCTATTAGCAACATTTACAGAAGCCAGAGATAACCAATCTCTTCCACAAACCTTTCGCCAAGCACTAATCACTGTCTTTCCAAAACAAAATAAGGACTTATTACAATGTGCATCATACAGACCAATTTCACTTCTGAATAACGACGTTAAAATACTCTCTAAAATCATAGCTAGAAGGATGGAGAAAGTGCTCCCTCGTAATATCACAAGACCAAACTGGATTTATTAGGGGCCGACACTTATCTTCAAATCTTGACGCCTGTTTAATGTAATATACTCACCAACTAAATCAAACACCCCAGAAATATTATTATCATTGGATGCAGAAAAAGCATTCGACATGATTGAATGGAAATACCTTTTACTATTTTGGAGAAGTTTGGGTTTGGCCCGAACATTTGTGCATGGATTAAATTACTGTATACTAACCCAGAAGCTTCAGTTTGCATCAATAACATTTGCTCAGACTACTAGAGCGTGGCACAAGACAAGGATGCCCTTTGTCACCACTGCTGTTTGCAATTGCCATTGAACCACTGGCAATACATTGTCGAAATACTGATCAGATAAAGGGGATTAGCAGAGAAGGACTGGAACAGAAAATCTCATTATATGCAGATGACATGGTACTGTATATATCGGACCCAGAAAATTCTGTGCCTGCAGTCTTAGCAGCACTCACAGAATTTCAAAAGCTCTCTGGTCTCAGAATTAATCTGAATAAAAGTGTACTCTTTCCGTGAATTCTCAAGCATATAATATTAGATTAGACACCCTACCTTTTATCATTGCAGAACAGTTTAAATACCTAGGGGTAAACATCACAAGTAAACATAAAGCTCTTTATCAACAAAATTTCGTCGTCTGCATGGAAAAAATTAAACAAGACTTGCATAGATGGTCAACCCTTCATCTCACACTAGCTGGAAGAATTAACACTGTTAAGATGAATATTCTTCCTAAGCTCCTTTTTATTTCAAAACATACCAATATACATTAATAAATCATTCTTTAAGCAATTAGATTCAACAATAACCTCATTTATTTGGAATTCAAAACATCCACGCATCAAAAGAGCGACCCTACAAAGACAAAAGGCAGAAGGCGGCATGGCTCTACCTAACTTCCAGTTTTATTACTGGGCAGCAAATATACAGGCGATAAGAACCTGGACACAAATAGAAGAACATACACAGGCATGGACCGCAATAGAAGTAAAATCCTGCAGTACTTCTTTGTATTCCCTGCTCTGTGCTCCAATAAACACACGCTATCGGCAATACACTAATAACCCAATTGTGCTCCACTCACTTAGAATCTGGAACCAATGTAGAAAGCATTTTAAGACGGAGAAGCTTCTTCTGTGGCACCTGCAAGAGAACCACCTCTTTCAACCTCACAAACATATGCAGTTTTAATATCTGGAAAAATTTGGAATTAACTTGCTTAGAGATCTTTATATAGACAACGTCTTTGCATCCTATGAACAATTACATTCCAAATTTAACATTCCAGCTACAATTTCTTTCACTATCTTCAAATCAGGAACTTTGTTAAACAGAACCTTCCAGATTTTCCTCATCTTGCACCCTCATCCACGCTGGAAAAATATTGCTCAATTTCAAGGAGTTAGACTCCATCTCTACAATATATAAAATCATTTTACAATCCCTTCCTTTCAAAGATCCAAGAGGACACTGGGAAAATGATCTCTCAATTAATATATCAGAAAAGGAGTGGAAAGTAGCAATGCAGAGAATTCACTCAAGCTCCATATGCGCAAAGCATACAATTATACAACTCAAAATTATATATCGAGCACATCTGTCTCGACTAAAACTCTGCAAAATGTTTCCAGGGCATGATCCAACCTGCGAACGTTGCAACCAAGCCCCAGCCTCACTGGGTCACATGTTCTGGGCCTGCACCAAATTAACATTATTCTGGACAAAAATTTTTAATTACCTCTCAGACAGCCTTGGACTCACAATCCCTCCTAACCCATTAACAGCTGTGTTTGGGGTTCTTCCAGAGGGGCTTAAAGTGGAGAAAGACAAACAAATTGTGATTGCATTCACTACACTGTTGGCACGCAGACTTATTCTGATAAACTGGAAGAACCCAAACTCTCCTCTTTTAAGTCAGTGGGAAACCGATGTGTTATATTATTTGAAATTGGAAAAATCAAATACTCAGTTAGAGGATCTGTACAGACTTTTTTCAAAACATGGCAGGATCTAATCAGTAATATTTTAAAAATAAGTTTATAAAGCACAGAGAATTTATTAATTTAGGTATTTTACAAGCCTTAAATTTTACACCGCTTGGCTTGCTCTCTCTCTCAGGGTGGGGATCGATCTGTTCTTAACATAATTCTTTTTTTTGTAATAACTTGATTGCTATGTATTGATTGTAATAAAATTAATAAAATAAAAAAGAAAAAAAAATAAATAAAATAAAATTAAAAGCGGTGAGACACATACCATTCCCGGGATTAATTTGGGCCTCGTTACAGACTGAGAGCCGTCTCAAGCTGCCTTCACGCCGTGTAATCAGCTGGCAGAGAGAGACGAAGCTGCTTCCCTAAATGACGTGGCTAACTCCCGGCCTGTCGCCATGCGTCATCCACCAGAGCCGAGACGGAACGGGAGGAAACCACGCCCCTTGAGGTCGGTGCAGACCCTCTTTCCCTTTTGCGGTTTCAATTTAAAGAGACGCCAGTGTCTTTTAGAAGGGAGCAATGGAATCCCTGAATTTTGCTAAAAATGCAGTGGTCTTTGTCAATGGCCAGCGTACTAACCAGTCGATGCCACAGGGCCCTCACTTTGTGTTAGACAATGACCTTCTTTACCGAGTAGCAATGCATGATGGGCAGGAGAGAAGGCTATTGCTAATTCCGTGCACCTTCCGGCAGCAGGTCTGTGAGTTAGCACACGCCCACCTCCTAGGTGGCCACTTGGGCACCGAGAAAACCCTGGAGCGGATCAAGCTCCGGTTTCTACTGGCCGGGGTCAATGAGGAGGTTCGTCGCTTTTGCACTTCCTGCCCGGAGTGTCAACTGCGACAAATTCCTAGGAGAGACCCTGCTCCTCTCATCCCTATACCCTTAATTGACATTCCCTTCCACAGAATTGGGGTTGATTTAGTCGGACCTCTAGAGCCCTCAGCCCGAGGACACAAGTACATTTTAGTCCTCGTGGATTATGCTACCAAATACCCCGAAGCTGTTCCGTTGCACTCAGCCACTTCTAAAGCCATTGCACGGGAATTACTAGGGGTCTTTGCGTGCGTGGGTATCCCCAAGGAAGTCTTGACGGACAAGGGGACACCCTTCACCTCAGAGACGTTCAAGGAGACTGCCAAGTTACTGAAATAAAAAAAGCATTTAAAAACTACGATGTATCATCCTCAAGTAGTAGTAGAGAGGTTTAGTCAAACTCTCAAACAGATTCTACGTAAGGTGGTCAGCGAGGATGGAAGGAACAGGGATCAGCTCCTCCCCCTTGTTTCTTTTGCCTACCGGGAAGTCCCACAAGCCTCCACGGGGTTCTCCCCCTTTGAATTATTGTATGGGCGACAGCTCCGGGGCATATTAGATATTCTAAAAGAAGGGTGGGAAGAAGAGGCTCTTTCGTCTACAAAGATACTGGAGTATATCGTGCAATTATGCGATAGATTTGGAAAAATTGGGCCCCTCCTTAAAACCCACATGGAAGAGGCCCAAGCAGCATAGGCCCGATATTACGACCGCGGCACGTCTCTCCGGGAGTTCCGCCCGGGAGATCGTGTCATGGTCCTAGTGCCTACCTCCCACTCTAAGTTTAGTCTTCCCCTTTAAAAACCTGCACCTTTTCCCTAGTCCCTCAGTTCTGTTTTGGACTCGGTTTTGTGCACATCAGTGCTGTATTTGCTAGTCATTACTTTTGCAGCCAGGATACCAGATTATATGGGTGGCTGCCCCAAACCTTCATATGACTCTCTCTCATATTTATGACACTGTCAAAACTACTGTAAGTGAAAAGAGTTTCACAATGCAAACACATGCCTGTCTTTAAGTAGAACGCCATGAATCAGATATACTGTAAATTAAGATCAACAAAGTCGATATCCTGTTCATGTGTCAATGAACTGAAAGCATTAAAATTAAGAAGAAAGCTCTGAACCATCTATCTAATATTTCAGATTAACTGATACATGTAAAAATATTAACTTCAAAAATGAAATTTACTCCTTTCCTTTCAGACAAAATTCTAATGATTTTCTGCAAAACTCAGTAGTAGCTAGCCAAGTAGTAGTGGACATAAGTAATAAAGTAATAAAAGCATTGTTAAATGATATTGGTCACAACTCCTTCAAAGACATTGCTAGAAATTAAAGACATGGGGGTCAGGATGTCCTTAGGAATTGCAGATTAATTTACACTTTTCTCTAAGACCAAAAAAAAAAAAATATGTGTTTACCCCAGTCCAGTCTAACTTTTTACTACACTCACAGCACCAACTTAAATCATGAATGATATTCTAATCTCAAAAGATAAGGAAATGCTTCCATTATTATGCCTTTAGACAAAGTACAGCTTTTAATAATTTTGGATATAAGATTGTTCTGCAGAATCTTTAGATGTTTGTTGACTCATCAGGCACTGTTCTTTGTTGGCTTTGTTGTGTGAATTAAACTGGCAGTTCCCCGTTTGAATAAATACCCTGACTGTTTCTGTGTTTATTGGAATAAAGTTGGTTTTCTTGAAGACTTTGGACTGCACATCCTCTCTGAGGTGCAAGACAGTGACTCACGCATCTATATATATATATATATATATATATATATATATATATATATATATATATATATATATATATATTTCTTAAGGTCTATATATAGTTCTCAAACTCCAACTCCCAGTGTTCCCTACGGAAATCCATGATGCCACAGCCGCCCAGGAGGGCTGCCCTCTAACATCCTGGGGGGAGGTAGTGCCTTGCAGATATCCTCTTCCCTAGTCCTTTCATCCTGCCGGTGTCCCGGCTGGGTAATGGTCGAGGTCGCCCATCACAATATATATAATATTTATATTGTGACTGCTGCTGCTGACAGATGCGCCGGCCCTTCAGAACCCCCCCTCTTGAACAGTTTTTCAACGATAAAGAAACACACTCTTTCAGTACCTCTTTGCAGGATGAGCTGCTGGCTTGCCATGCAACTTGCTCCATGCGCAGGGCTACGAACATTTAAAAGACTGAGTCACGTCCATCTTGTGGTCTCTCATTCTCCTGTCTCTTTTCCTCTAGACTTTCTCCACTCCGGCCGTTGCTGCCAGCCCACTGGATCCCCTTGATGAAGAAGATTTTGTGTTCTTTTGAGCAGAAGTCGGAACTGGTGAGTCATGTTTGACAGCTGTTCCCTGTGAGGCCAGTTTGCCTCTTTAAGAGATTTTTGTTTTTAATTAGCAGAACAGCAATAAAGTCCTTGAACTCTTTTGTACAACTTTGTAACCCAAGATTGACACATACTATAGATAGATAGATAGATAGATAGATAGATAGATAGATAGATAGATAGATAGATAGATAGATAGATAGATAGATGTACAGTATGTTGTTATGTATATGCATCTGAGAACCACCTTCTTGGCTATGGTGAGGTAAGCAGCTCCACATTGGGACAAGAGGGGGCACTGACACAAACTGTATCGTCTCTATCCTCAGTAGCATCAAAAGGCCACTGAAGGAAGACATATAACTCTGGCCCTTGTGTCCTGAAAGACTGTGCCCCTACTGTTGCAGATGCTATAAAAACCAGGCAGCCAGACATCAGACCTTGACCAGCAAAAGAGGAGAACAGAGTTTCCAAATCTCACAACAAGCAAGCAAGCCAAAGAAGAAACAAGACCAAGCAGAGATTTTTTTTTTCTTTTAGTTTGTTTTGTTTTGCCACCAGGCAGCTGTATTTCAGATAAGAATAAATGGGGTGATCCCAGCTGGCACCCCAGCTTTTAGCCTGGATCCTTGTCCGATCCTGCAGCCCAACTTGGCAGATAATGACATTTCCTTCTCTTGTACCAGTGATCCAAAATATTTTAATACCTGTACCCCACTGAGATAAACAACAGATGGCAAGCCATTGGTTGTTAACACTTTTGCCTTGTTTGTGTTAATTAGCCAGTGATAATATGTCCAATAAAATCTTTCATCATTCTAAAATTGGCAAAATCTGAGTTGTCTGGATTATATTTAGTTTTATGTGATGTAATAATCTTGTGATTTAACTAAAACAATTTTGGGGTTGTGTATCAAATTTTATATTGTGGTCTGGGTATTAATTTTCTGTATTTTTTTTGTGAAGGGGGTATATTTATATCTCAAGTGTACATTAGCTGGCTTGGTAGCGCTGTAGTTAACACGGTTGCTTCAAAAATCCAACATCCTGTGTTCAAAACCTGTACCCAATCATTGTCTGTTTGAATCTACATGTATTCCCAATGTATGTTTCTCTCATTTTCTTAAAGACATAAAAGTTCAGTTAATTCTTTATTCCAAATCTTAGTTGGAGGATGTTATGTCATATTTGCATTAGGGTTTTTGTCTTTATTTTCTATTTTTTATGCATTTCTTTAACCAGTGTTTGTATACTTGCCTAAAGAAGCAGCCTCAAAAGCTTGCATATTGTAATCTATTCAGTTACCCAATAAAAGTTGTCATTTTGGTTCACTTCTCATTTTAACCAGTGTTTAAAGGGACCATCTGTACTTTTAGGGGTGTTTTTGAAGTATTCTTTATCCAATTCAGCATCTCCTATATTTTTTATTAAAGGCTCATTCGGAGAGGTGAGTCTTTGCAATGCTTTTTAGAATTGCTCCTTATTCTGCATTGTGCCCAAACAGCATTTCAGCGTAGTGTGCAACTTGTATGAAAAGACTATAAAATTAAAAGTGAAATAATTGTTTAATAATAATTTTTACTAATCCTCCACATGCTAAATTAAGCTAATTATCCTAAACAAGTAAGTGAATTTGTTTTGGAAATTAGGATGGAAAAAAAAACTAAATCTGTCCATTTTGAAAATTAGTTAAAAACTATATATTGCAATAAACAATGGACCATCTGTTAGCTGTTTGTACAATTTATCAGGATCTTGGTGGGTGGTACCAGAAAATAGAGAACAGATAACCGAAAGGATGTACTTAATAACTGTTAAAATCCCTCAAGACCTTTGTGGGACACATCATTACTTTGCAAGCATTTTTTAAATAATATAATCTAGAAACTTATTTTGAAATATGCTTATTATAGTTAACATTAATTAAATATTTATATATTTTATATGTGTCAGTTTTGAAGGTTTTCAACAATTAGGTTTTATAAAGGAATATAGAACAAGATATATTAAATTCTTAATTAAAACAGCATATCCTTTACGTGAGCAGATTAATTGTAAAATATAAGATATTAGATGTATCATATGAAGGAGAAGAAATAGATAATAATAAAGGAAAAATTTTGAGTCTTTTCTAATCAAGCCATTAGTCAAACATATATCTGTAACTGCCCACCACTTGGGTGGATGAGTCAGGTCTTTAGTCAGGTGTAAAAAATGTGGTGATTAACTTTGCATGGAAGAAAAAAGCTTTTTATCCAAAGGTGAAAGGAGTAGTAGAGAGATACATAAGAGAAACCAAAATATTGGTGGAATGGTAGCAGTTGTACAAGACATTAGGGGTGAAATAGAAGCTACACTGTTGACATTAGCAGTCCCCAATACATCATCTTGGGTGGGATTGTACTTATTAGCTGTGGTTAATAGCAAAATGAGTGGGATGATCTACTGAAAATAAACTATCTAAAGTCATAGCAAAGGAAATGGAAAAACAAAAATTAAAAAGGTGACACAATCTTTAAAGAAGTGTAAATAGCTCAAAGAGTTCCAAATACTGACAGAACCCTTCTCCAGCTGTACAATATGGATGACACTATTTCAACTGAAGGAATGAAGGAGTACTTGAAACTGGAACACCAGTGTTTTCCTTGGAGGATAAAGTTCTTCCAATGAGTAAGATAATACACTTTGCTTCCGATCATTGAGAATTACGTTTTTTTGTTTTTTTTTTACTTTGTATTCAGATGTTCTGTAAGTGATAACTTGGGTTGGCCTTAGGGATTTGGGATTAAAAATGTAAATACCTGAAACAAACTCTTTAAGTGATGTGGCCAACCTGGTGGCTGTTCTTGTGTTATTTATTTAGGGCATTGACTTTCCTGCAGTTTAAGCACACTTGAGCAAAGATGTTTTCTTACATGATCTAATTGATGTGGTTCTTAGAGAGATAGGCATATCTTGTAGGGTATACAGTTTTTTGCTTCCTTACCCAAGTTGTTTATATTTTTCAACAATGAGCCAAAGGGAATTCTGGCTATGTCCTGCCTAAGCTCCAGCACCTGGTTCTTTACAGAGAGTACACTGTGTACACAAAGACTCAGTTGCAATGTTCCTGAGACCAGACTACGTGGTACAGAAGTAGCAGGTGATGATGCTCAGGTCCAAGTGCTGTTGTACTGAACTGTGAAACTAATTTGCAGCTAGTCCTGTTCAGGCCTGGTGTTTATCACTAATGAAGTGTATGGTTGCTTATTAACAATAGCACACCAGGAGCTGATGACTTGTAGCTATTTCCTCAGACATATAAAAGGCCTTAGTATCAACAAATCTCTTAAAATCTATTTGGATATTTTGAAGCACTACATTAAAACTTCCATCCTCATCATGTAGTCTTGGAGACATTATATTAAATTATATAATTTATCAAAATGATTGTTGTTTGAGGTGTACTGTAATATAATTATAAATATTATTTACTCTATAGCTTATGAAATGTCTTGAAATTTAAGTTAGTATGCAACTTTTATTCTCTTCACCGTCTCTAAGATGCACACTGAAACAGGAATCAGTCAAAGTCACAGATAGTCTTGAACTGTGGCTAGTACGCAGCTCCAGGGCATATTGCAACAGGGCTAAACCTGACAAATAGTACTTACATGAACTAGTAAGAGATAAACAAGATTATCTTGTAATGAAGCTGTGCTGGATACTCACTGCATATACTGCTGAATATCTCATCTAGGAGTTGTTAATTTTCATGAGATTTTTCATCTTGATAAAGCACATTATAAAAGTCATTAGATGTTTTTGTAAATGGCAGTGGGTAAAACATGAAAATGATGGTAAAATCAGATTTAAGACACTCAATGAATAAATACCTGGTGTTTTCCCATCTCAAAGCACATGCTTACTAATGCTTAAACAACTAACTTGTTTCTTCACTACTTTTTCATCTTTATTTGTTTGTTTATTTATCAAATTTTAGCTCAACAAATCCACAAGCAGAAAGTCTGCAATGCAATAACAGCAATTACCACGGCAGATGGAGATAAAACCATAGACCGTAAAAATATAACTCACACATTCAGAGACTACTATAAGTTCTGATATTCCACTTAGTCTAAAGAAGATAAGACACAATGTCATGAGTTCTTTGACTCATTACAGATACCACAGCTAGATACTTTTAGTGCTGTGGAACTGGATAAACCTCTGACACTCTCAGAATTACTAGATGCTATAAACTCACTTCAAAGCGGGAAAACAGCCACCCCTGCAGGGTACCCTGTGGAATTTTATTAAAAAATGTTCAAATAAGTTAGCTACACTATTATGAACAATATTTGAAGAAGCTAAAGACAACAAAATTCATCCTCAAAATTTTGGTCAAGTGTTAATTTCTGTCTTTCCTAAGAAAAATAAGGACTTACTACTACGTGCATCATACAGACCAATCTCACTCCTGAATAATGACGTTAAGATACTCTCCAAAGTTCTAGCTAGGAGGATTGAGAAAGTGCTTTCTTCTGTAATATCACAAGACCAAATAGGATTTATTAAAGATTAGCCTCTAATCTTAAACGTTAATAGAATATGTTCACCCATTAAATATAACACCCCAGACATCTTATGGTTTTTGGCTGCAGAAAAAGAATTTGACATGGTTGAATGTGCCTACCTATTCATCACATTGCACAAATTTGGGTTTGGCCCAAACATATGTGCATGGATCAAACTACTCTATACCAGTCCAGAAGCCTCAGTTTCTATTAACAAAATTTTAGACTTCTTCCAACTAGAACGTGGATGTCTCCTATCACCAATAACTAAACTAGAAAGTGTGATCACTTGAGTAAAAATATTTGATTGCGATAATTTACATTTTTATTATACAAATCTAGAATCTTTACGTTTTACCCAACTGGAACTCAAGCTGACCAACAATATAACGATGACTTGGTCCAAGCTGTAAGTTAGACTGTAAGTATAGCCAATTTTTATACACAATTGACATCATATATTTTTACAATGTTCTAATTGTGTGTTGTGAGTGTATTCACTAAAGTAACCATGCATTTATTTATTGAGCCTTTACTCTTTTATAAACTTGGGTTTTCAATTAAACGGCAAGAAACAAAATTTGTATAGTCATAGCCCAGTTCAACAGCGCCATGTATAATGTTAAATAGTGCAACTTTAGGGTAATTTTTATGTTTATTTATATATAGATGATACTTGAGTGTGACACACTGAGACCATCAAATATGGAAAATATTTACCCAAAGTTTCAGGATCAGCTCCCACATTAAATAAAAAAATAAAAATATTTACAAATGTGTTGGAGTTGCCTGGATTTCAGCACTTAGAGAAAGACAAAAAAAAAAAAAAAACAGATTCAAAGGATAGCATCTGGTGCAAGCCCCAACAAACCCTATCTCTAGCTTAAAAAAAATGCAGCATTATTACATAGAGCTTGCAAAATATTGCTTGAACCCAGGACACCAAGACACCCAAAGTGGACCTGTGTCAGATTTAACAAGCTACTGAACATGTAATAAAATACTATACTGGTTAAAATGCAATTAAAATAAAACAGTGTTACACAAGGATGAGAACAATCTCTATATATAATCTTCATTTGGATCTTGATCTTTGTTTGTCCGCGAATGAATTAGAAGAAAAAGCACTAGATGGCAGTAGAGAGACAGTTGAAACATAGGCATTGTATTAAGAATCTCCTCCAGGCTTATACTACTGAAGATTGTAGTACTCCAGTCACTCCTCAAAACACATACATTCAAACTAAACAAATTGTTGTGCTTTAAACTAACTAAAGAGGTCTTCATTTAGATCTTGATCTTTGTTTATTCGCGAATTCCACGCATGTGTAGACCACCTTCCAGTTTACAACAACAACAACAACATTTATTTACATAGCACATTTTCATACAAAAAAATGTAGCTCAAAGTGCTTTACATAATGAAGAATAGAAAAATAAGAGACACAGTAAGAAAAGAAAATAAGTCAACATTAATTAACATAGAATAAGAGTAAGGTCCAATGGCCAGGGGGGACAGAAAAAACAAAAAAAACTCCAGACGGCCAGAGAAAAAAAATAAAATCTGCAGGGATTCCAGGCCATGAGACCGCCCAGTCCCCTCTGGGCAATACGTTAGTACGTTGATGTTACTCACGGATGTCAACAAAGTGCCGGAATTACGAAAGGGGTGGTGGACAGTGTTACGCTGGTTGGCTCCTGAGGCCTGGTTAGAGAATGAGATTGCCGTAGATAAAAGGTACGTGCCTAAGTAACATATGAATGAAAGAAAGACAGTGGGTAAAATGAATGACAACGTAACAACACGTTCCGGAAATTATTATTGTTACGTTGTAGCCGGCAAGTGCTGCGCTGCCTTACAGTTGTACCGTGGCTTGCTCACATGTCAATGAAGTGATCCCTATTTATGCTTTAAAGAGCTTGGATACCTATGTGTCCTCCTTTTATAACCATTGCTCCGTATATTGCCTTACTCTTTGGATTGCCACAAAGCAACCTGCGAGATTGGAGAAAGGTTGAGAAGACATCGTGAGAGGAAACGATAGCGCCGTGAAAACGAGACGGACTGTAAACGGACAGAAGCAGAAATGCTCCCACACCACCACATAATTGCTATTCGGACAGTGATTCCGAGTAGGCCGTTCCTATCGAATCAATGTCCAAAGGTTTTCTTTTGTAATTTTGTTTCCCTTATAAAAAATCATAATGCTGTGCGATGAAGGGCCCAGTTCACGACTGGCAGCCACATTTGAACAGGGAGCCCTTCACAGACAACTGTAGTTGGGCGCACATGGCTAGTAAATAATAAAAATGCACTTACATACTGTCCCAGAATGGCTGCTAAAAGCATGTGACCACATTCACTTTGCATTATCCCATTAGGCCAGGCCATTTACAAACATAAGTTAAAGCACAACAGCTATGCAGATAACAAACAGCAATGTTTATCTATAATATCAGAGGGCACTATAGTGTGCAGCGCTCTCAACTCACTGATCGGTTGTCTTGCTTGCTTTACATTATCTATATAGTTTTGGGTTACTTAAAATGCTGCAATTACAAAAGAACTTATTCCAGCTAGGGAGCTAGTGACCCCTATCAGAAACAGGGACAGAGCTTGTCAACTGTGTTTCAGTGCTTAGCAGAGTGCTGCACCTGTTGCTTCACTAGGGTCTCCAATGGCCCAAACCCCTTGATCGTTGATTGTGTGTCATTTCTTTGTGACACTTGATGCTTTACAGAATACATCAAACCCCGGACTGTCAATTGAAAGCCTGAGCTTCATGGGAGAAACACTTACAAGATTTTTAAGATTTATAATTGCTCAATTTACATTTAAATTGTATGCACTGAGTTAAAAGCTCACTTAATTTGAGTTCAATTTGATCACCCACAACACTGTATATGGTTTAATTTGTGGTTCAAAAATTAGAAATTTGACTTCTTTCTTTTCAAATGTGGTATAACATTTGTAGGAGGTGTGAACATAAACCAAACATTTTCTAGGTGTATGGGACATAGAAAAGGTTGGGATCCACTGTGCTGTAATTAAGAAATAGCACTTCTCTTCAGAACACAATTTTATATAACAAATTAATATATACCGTGATTGTGAAGAAATAACTTTGACTTGAAAAATATTGAAACTATCCTTTAACTAATACCTTAAACAAGAAAAATCAAAGCACATTTTACTGGAATTATAGTCCTTTTAGGATTGATTAATGTAATTATTTTAATGGTATATAATGGTCCTAAAAATATAGAATCTTCCTATATTTTAAAGGTGCTTCCCTCCATGAACTCCTAAAATTAATCTCAAATCTTGAAACACTGGTTGGCTGAATGTTCAGAGAGTGAAGTATAAAATTACTGGTAAGGGGCCTTTTGCTTTTTTGCACCAAATACCTTCAGAAAAATATGACAGTATCCTTAAAATTTGCAAAAAACTGCTAAAAGCAAGCACTTAGATTTTTAATGATTTATTTGTAGTCCTTCTATTATAAAAAAAAGGTTAAACTTATTTGTGCCTAATTGAATATTTCAAGCTTTGCACTTGATACAATTATAGAGTAGCTGTTTTTATACAGTACAACAATTAAGTCAGTCCTATTTATTTATATCTAATTTTTTCTGTTGTTAATGACCCTGTGCCTCTACCTCATCTCTAATATATTGTGAAGGTGAAATAATGAAAAATACTTCTGCTATAATGATACCCACAGCTTGAAATCTTCTAGAACTTTTTTACCAAAAGTCTTGTAAGTATTAACGAATAACTGTAGCACATTTAAGTAGTGCAGAACACCCAGGTGGACCTGGGTGGTCTTTTGGCCTTTGATATGGTAGAGGTTCTATTTGTTCCAGTATCCATGCCAGATGGAGATTTTGTTTCTGCTCTCCTCCCTGGCCATCTGATCATAGCATATGTTATCAAATGAGACACTGACATTTGCCATCATAACCATTAGAGACTTAGAAACTGCTTATATTAATTGTAATTTAATTTCTGCTCATTTCCATTAGGGATTCTAATATTTTTACCTTTAATTTGTTTTTCTAATTTTAGTTTTTCTTTTACTCTTTGTAGAACACTTTCAGCAAACCTTTATATGGAAATGTGCTACATGATTAAATGTGTTATTGTTATCATCTGGGTGCTGGCCGTCAACACTTGGTCAATGAAATGAAAGTTAATGATGAACATGTTGCCCATTTTTGTGCATTACAGCTTGTGGTTTTCTTAAAGTTTATGCAGAGGCTTCTGCTGGCTTACACAAGCTCTTGCTTTGATTAAATGGAAAGTGTGGATGGGTGGATTACTAAATAAAATTAAAAGTAAAATGAATTGGCTGCTATTTTAAGACGGTGAGCTTATTTATATTTTATTGTCTTAACTAGATATGCTTGCCCATCAATACAGGGATTTGAAAAAACAAACAGACATTAGAAGTAAAAGAAGTATGTAAATATTAAAGAAAATTGATTGCAAAGCTGTTATAAAACAAAGAGCATATTGTTGCTTTGAAATCTAACACAATACATTGCAGATTGTAATAAATTGCGTTGTGAATATAAATATAAATATAAAAGTTTAAAAACATGTTTTAGTTATTTTAATTGTATTTACAGTGATACATTTTTAAGTTTAAAACAATTACGTTTTATAAAAATGACAATGTTTGAAATAAAAAATGTTATTTCCATCCATTTTAATTATTTAGTCTCATTTACTGCCATGACCACACATTAATTCCAAACCACTTGCCCACTACACTTCTAACACCTTCCCTTTATGTTTCTCATTAACCTTTCACTATCACTTGTTTCACTAACACCAATAACTACCCTCATGTATTGCCTTTTCTTCACTTTCGAGAATGCTGCATTTATTTGTTACTCATGTACAAACACCAGTTCAGGAAAATACACTCCAATCTTAGCTACCATCCAACCCTTCCTTCACAATGAGATTTCTCAACAACATTACCACACAACCTACATTCAGGCGCAGCCAATGGGAGGGAAACTTGATGGATCAAGGCAATTTAGAAACTCGATAGGATAATTGCTCATTTCTCCTTCCATCATATTATCGATCAAATCAACGTTTAAATAAGTTCTTGTATCACACACCACTGCGCCCACCCCTCTAGGCATGGCCAGCACCTTCTCATTCATTGCACCAACATCTGTACTTTGGGGACACAGAATCTCTTTCTATGGCTGCTAAAAATCTTACCCAAGAACTACACAAGAAGTAACTGGACACACACACGTAAAAACACACTTAGCGTTTACTGTATTACAATAGATTTATAATGGTATAGAAAAAAATGGGTTAAAAAGAATTCAAATGTACCACATTTCATTTTTACTGCTGTCTGAATTTTAAAGCTGAAAAATATTTTTGTCTACTACATTATTTTAAGCATGTTTGCAATTTATTACACTTTGTACTTGATGACTCTTTAGTGTATTACAATACATTATAGAATGAATTTCAGCTGAAAAAGTGTTTCATCTTAAGAAATTGTAGTACTTTACACAAGTATTAACAGTTAATTTGGAAAGTCATTAATACCAGTAAGGATGTTTGGATACATAAGATGGTGATCAATTAACAAAAGTAAAGCCTTACTATTACTCAGTGTGAATGTATATAGAAAATAAAGAAAAATGCTAAATGTCTGCATTGTGCTTTCATTATCTTTACTTCCATATAAAGAACACTTTCTTTTTACAAACACTGTTTTCCCAAAATAGATTTATTTAATTATCCATGTTTTAGTTCATGTGCACTTCCAAATTAACAGTGAACAGTGGAAAATTCTTAAATCCCCTAAAATATGTAATAACAGCGTGAAATATGAATGTATGCTTAGTTGAAGAACTCTGAGGTATCCATGTAGTTAAGCTTTAAAAATTAATCCTAGCATGCCAAACCATTTTGACAAGAGGCCAAGACATAACAGGCTAAAACATCCCTTCTTCAGTGCCAAATGAGCAAAACTGTTCTCAAGCTGCAAGATCGAGAACTGAACTTATACAAATAATTACATAGATGATAAGAGGATGCAAACAAACACAACACATAATGTTTTGAAATAACTATGCTTTTCCTGAAGGCAATTATTATTATCAGTTTTGATTTATTACTAAAGGTTGTATGTATCTCTATGTATCGACAGCAAATGTCTAAAGACATGCGATGCACGAAGGTCAAGTAGTCAACAGAGGTATTACTGTGCAATAAAACAGAAAAACAATAAAACAATTCATTAGCCTACTGGAAATAACAGTACCTAATTTAAAAATCCAAAATACCTCTCATTGTAGCAAATAGATTTTGTAATTCTTGGCCCTAGGATGAGGCTTAATTATTAAAGGTTATGTGGATCACCTGCTACATTCATGTAATGTCTTTGCAATAGTTATATTGAATTGGCAGCCAGGAAATACCCAGACAGACAGCTATGGAGCTTTAAAAGAAACTTTTGGTAACACGAAACAATGTCAAAGTGCAATTTTATAAAAAGGCATGGCAAAAATCTAACTTTTAAGTCAGATTCTTGTGAAAAACAAGTGTCCTGTCCTGAGTTGGTTTCTCTTATGTAGCTATGTTTTCCCAAATAAACCACTTCAAGAAAATGAAATTTTCAAAACCAACATGCACCAAAATACCATGCAGTATCTACTTTGAAATAACTAAAATATACATATCTGTACACCTTTTAAATAAATGTTCTTAAAGTACTTAAATATTAATAATTAAGTGGAAATTAATATATTAAGATACATGACATTATAGATCTTATAGCTGTAGCCTTTAAAAGTGGTAAAAATAGAGCCTTTCGATTGTGAGGTTTGGGCTGAAAAATTAATCAAAAGGCAACATTCCTATTACTACCACGGAGAACAAATTGAAAAATCTTCCTGTAACTTTCCAGTTGAAGTTCAAAATATTAGTTTTCTTCTGGCATGAATCATAGCAGCAACATGTTATGGATAACAAACCCTAACTGTTATACATTCCTGTGGACATCCTGAGCAGCTGTCTGTTCTGCCTGAGCTGTACCCGTGTCATCATTTCTTAGCTGCAAAGAATCTACTTCAAGACCCTCTTCAATTATTTACTAAGTGCTAGAGTCCTGTTGAGAAAGCAGAATTCTGCTGATTTTGTAACAAATCACATTTTTGTCACTAAAAATAAGCACAAAGTCAAGGTGAGAAAGTCAATCCCACATAAGTTCATTCCATATTATACTGTGTTTTTCTAGTCACATCCCAGCACAGTATATTATAAATTTGCAAAGACAAATATGAATATTCTATTTTAATTATGGATCTCCAATGTTTTTTGAAACATTAATGCTCATGCTAATATTTCTGTAAACATTTTTAAAGTTCTATTTCATTTTAAAATAAAATGTGAAATTAGATGGAGGTGATTTGGATAAAACTTTACAACTATAGAGAACTGAATTAAATTCCAGGAATGTGCTATAGTACCTTACGTATTATCTTTACCTTTGTGTGATCTTTATCCTGGTTGTATTTTATATATACACATTTTAAACATTCATACTCTGCAATGCCAAATTATACACCATAAATAAAGTTTTGTATATGTTATTTACCTTATAAAGTATATTGTTTTGATAGATTTTAGTTTTTATTATTTCCTTTTAATAAACAGAAACCAGGATGGGAATGTTTAATCTGTGATAGTGTTCTGTTAAAACAAAACAATGCTGGCATTAATGGCACTTTACTTTTATTAAAATATTTACTAGTTACTAGTCTTATTTAAAACTAGAACTGATCTGGCTTCTGGCTTGTCATTGATAGTAGCCATTAGAAATCGAATAAATGGATTTTAAATGGATCTTAGATGAATGGCAATGCACAGAAACCCAGCTTGTTTTGATTGCACTACAAATGGGCTGCAAAGTTGGATGGAGTTGCGAAGAGGACCCGAAGGCTGCCTTATGTCTACAACACCTTAGACAGTAAGAGACAGCGAGAAAATAAATGTGAAGAGTATTAAATACTCCTGTAATCAGCTACTTGCAATGCAATTGCAAGTGCAAAAGCATCTCAGTTACACTTTACAGCAGGGATGTCATGAGAGAATTGTAGGACCCTGGGCAAAATAGTTTTGATAGCAAAACAGAAATATACATAGGCATTGGAAATATTGTGGGCCCCTATGCTCCTGAGGCCTCACACCAGAGTCCATTATGCCAAATACATTAAGAAGGCCCTGCTTTACAGCAGGAGTTGTTTATCCAAAGATTTCTGTTGTAGCTAAACTGGGGGTAAATGTTTTCTTTATTCTCAATTTCTTCTATAGTTTCTGCCTTATTTTGAGAACCAACGTTTTTGTGTCAACATTTGATCATGAGCCACACCAACCTAGTCCTTAGTCTATTGATGGCCATTCCTCTATTTTTATTTATTCATTTATTTATTTATTTTTTTACTAACTGGCTACCCACTATCTGGCTGTGTAACCTAATAAGCAAAAATATTTCAGCTAGGTCGAAGGAACATGGCATGGGCACACAGCAAAAAATTGGTCATTAATGTGTAAGTACTGTTTGGAAGCACTTCGAGGGTCACAGAAAGTAATATAAATTCGTGCTTCATGAATTTAACACTAGAATTACTAAAGCTTATGAGAAAACACGTAAATCCAGCCCACCTTAAATCCACTCGCACGTCTCCATTTAGTGTCTTTTGTCTTGTAAATGTGTCGATAATCCCAAGCAGCAAGCTGCTTGCTATACAATCCCCCCCACCGCCGGAGAAACTGCAAAAACCTCTCCCAAATGATGCCTTGTTTACAGTATCAGTGAGTCAGGTACCTAGGCTAAAAAATATATTGCTATTCGGAACACTTGCATTTCACATGTGTCCAGTGTCCACAAAGATCTGTGTAAGTGTAGGATGACAGAAATGTTGAATACATACGTAAAAGACAAACTTTTCCACGTTTTAGTACTAACTACAAAATGTAGACATGAAGTGTATAATGTTTGAAGACTGAAGTCCAAATATCAAATAAGAACTTTCACTAAAGACAAGTATAATAGAAAAAATGTGCTTTTTTCCAAGACTATAACCGAAGAAAAAGAAATCAGGTTAGTGTTGCTTGTTGTCCTGACTTCTTGGGTAGTATACTGGTTAGAGCCACTCCAATTCAGAAGGTTCTGGGTTTGAGTCTTAACGTCTCCCAAAATAAACGTTTTGAGTAGTGAGCTGTTCTTATTGTTACTATTATACAATAAAAGCATACATTTGATTTAAGTCTGTAACAGACGGTGTAAATGTATGGTACATGTAAAGGTTGGTGGGTTTTTTATTCAGTTTTATTCTCTCAGTCGCATTCACGCTCGCCCTGATCTGACACTGCTGTTTTCAAATAAAAACGCGCTATAACAGAGGTGAAATCAGATCGGAGAAAGAGAACAGAAGCTCTCTTCAAAAGAAACGTCCACTCACATATAAGAACAATATAGCTGCACCAGGCATAAGGGTGAAAGTTTGGCAGGATGATGCTGGACTTTGTCCTGTATCCAATCACCTGTCCTTCAAAGAAACAGTACGGCTTACAGAGCTCAACAACGTATCGTGTAAACTCATATTTGTGATTATGTTTTGTGATGGTCTTTACATAAGAAGCATTTATACATATGTTACTTATATAAAAGACAGATCGAATGTTACTTATCTTGATTTACTTACTTATTTATACTTACAGCATAAAGTCACAAGTATACTGCAGAGCTTAGTCTGTTTGATCGTCAAGGGCATGCTCACAAATTACATGTGTAATGCCACGAAAAATACCTGCTGACACTTTAGTATGCGAGCAATGGTACGAGAATGCAGTTAGACTTTTTTTGGGCACATACACCAAGCTAGTGTTTAGATCTGGACGGTGTAGCGTTGGCGAGTTCTGTAAGCTGTGCTGTTTCTTTGAAGGACAGGTGATTGGCAGGACGATGCCGGACTTTCGCCTTTATGCCTGGTGCAGCTGCGTTGTTCTTACATGTGAGTGGACGTTTCTTGCGGGGAGGGCTTCTGTTTTCTCTGATCTGAGTTCACCTCTGTTATAGTGCGTCTTTATTTGAAAACAGCAGTGTCAGATTGGGGCAAGCGTGAACGCAACTGAGAGAATAAAACTGAATAAACAAATGACAAGTTTAACAAGCACTATAAATTTACAGCTGTTGTCATAGATGTAAATCAAATGTATTTTTTTTATTGTATAATATTAAAAATAATAGCAGCTCTCTACTCAAAATGGTAAACTTGAGAAGCTGCCAGCATCGAACGCAGAGGCTCTTGATTGGGAGTCAGCAGTTCTTAGCATTGCACCATGCAAGCTGTCGCATCAACCGCATACCGTAAACTGCTTTCTTTTTTCTTTGGTTAAATTCTTGAATAAAAGTGCACTTGTTTTGTTATACTTGTACCTTTTGTGAAAGTGTTTATTTCATATTTTCACTCATTATACATTTCATGTCTACATTTTTTAATTGTTATTACTAAAACATGAAAAATGTTTCTGTGTTAACTACATTTTAATAGATTGTTGTTGACACGGAACACACTTGAAATATATGTATTCCAAATGATGATGTACTATTTTACCCTATAAAGCTCCAACACTTCACTCGAAGATAAACACTGAGCACTGAGAAACTTTTTTGCAAAATGAACTGCAGCAGTGGGCGGGGGGATGGGATACCAGGCTGCTTGCTGTTAATCAACACATTTACAGGACAAAAGACGATGATAGAGAGGTGAGAATGGATTTAAGGTTGGCCAGATTTACGAGCTTTCTCGTAGGCTCTGGTAATTCTAGTGTTAAGCAGTCAGGTTTGTGAAGCTCACTTAAAATTAGAATCTCTGCAGCCTACGAAAAAAGTTGTAAGGCTAGGCCACCTTAAATTCCCTCGCACCTCTTCATCAATATCTTTATTTTACAAATGTGTCAATCAGCACAAGCATCAAGCAGCCTGCTATCCCATCCCATGCCAATGCAGCTGAAGTTCTTCCAGATCAAGTCTGTTTATCTGGGTGTGAGGTACGTTGAATTTTATAGGGTAAATAATATATCGTTATTTGCAATACATACACTTCATGTGTGTTCCATGTCTACAAAAATCTGGGTAAATATAGGATGACAGGAATGTGAGGCAAGAAATGTTATTCAAGAATATAGCCAAAGAAAAATACAGTAATCCCTCGCTATATCGCGCTTTGACTTTCTCAGCTTCACTCTATCGCAGATTTTATATGTAAGCATATCTAAACATATAACGCGGATTTTTCGCTGCTTTGCAGGTTCTGCGGACAATGGGTCTTTTTACTTCCTGTACATGCTTCCTCAGTTGGTTTGCCCAGTTGATTTCATACAAGGGACCCTATTGGCGGATGGCTGAGAAGCTAACCAATCAGAGCATGCAGTTAAGTTCCTGTATGCAATACAATACATAGAAAAAATGCAGTGTGCTCCATGGTCTTTCAGGTGGGTGTTAGCATGTCATAATCTCTTAGGCCAATAGCGTGAGTTTTCTGTATTCTACTTATATGACCGACATTATTAAAAAACAGTAATCATATGGTAATATCAAGCCCTGACTTCTCCATGGGAGAACTTAGAGAGTATATACTGTGCATATGGCTGTCAATGAGTTAAAAACCCAAGACCAAATATCAATCAACAGATAGCCAATGTGTTTGCTTAGTTAGATGAGAACTGTCGTCTCGTAATCAAAAGGTTGCAGGTTCGAGCCTGGGTTCTCCACGTCTTGAATAGTGAGGTGGTATTATTATTACTATTATCTAATAAAAACATACATTTTATCCAAGTCTGTAAAACCCCATGTAAATTTTTACTACCTGTAAAAGTAAGCATTTTCAGTCATATTCATGTGGTACAACAAATTTGCCTCTTCCTCGCTGAGTTGATGACGTTTATCTCCATTCTATTCACAAGAGCATGACCACAGTTGGTGCTGTGGTTGATGCCTGGTCAGAGCAATTTGTTGTACCGGCAATGACATATATGATACCCTGTGACCACTATCATGTGGCATTTGCGCTATGACAACAAACACACCCAAGCAGAATGTGTGAAAAATGACAGATTTTCTGCGATCTCGGTCATCTGGCAACGTTTTGTTGAGAACTGTGTTTTGAGTTACAACCCAATTGATGAGCAACTGTTTCCAACCAACCTCCATTGTCCTTTCTTGCAATACATCTCAACTAAGCCTGACAAATTTAGCATAAGGTTAAGGATTGTGGAAGTTTTTACGATAAAGTACATGTGCAATACCTCTCCTTACTTAGGAAAGATCCCAGTCATCCCATGGGAGACTTTCCAAGATTGTGGCTTATGGAGCAGTTTCTGGACAAAGGCAGAACTGTAACAGACAACTTGTTTCTGTCGCTTTCGTTGGGTAATAAACTGCTGCACCACAACACAACTCTGCTTGGCACCATAAATAAAGTGGGACTTCCACCTGCAGCTAAAGTCACCAAACTAGTGTTTACATCTGGCAGTGCCATGCTGATGGTGTACCTACCCAAAAAGAAGAAGTCTGTCTACATTCTTAGTAACATGCACCATAACATGGAGACTGAGCAAGATTGGAAAAAAAACAATGACATAACGATTTGAAATAGTGATATTTTTATATATGGATGTGTGTGTGCGTGAGAGAGGCAGAGACTGTAACTGGAATGTAAAAGAAATACTTTAGCAGAAGTATAACAAAACAAGTGTGCTTTTATTCAAAAATAAAACTGAATAACAAAAAGTTCAGGTGACAACAAAATACCAAGAAGACATGAGTTTGTATGTCTGCTTCAGCGATATCTTTTATTTCTAGCAAAAATTGACACTTGATGTTACAGATTCAAATCAAATGTATGTTTTTAATATTTTATGGTAATATTAATAATAGCAGCTCACCACTCAGGCTCAAACCCACAACCTTTTGCTTACAATGCAGCAACAGTTATTGCTGCACCAGCTAAGCACACATGTTGACTTTCTGTCAAGTGATATTTGAGCTTGGGTTTTTAACTCATTGACAGCAACATGTAAATTGAATAATTTATTTTTCTTTGGTTGTATTCTTGAATAACAGTGCACACATTTATTTGATATTTGGACTTCAGTCTTCACACATTATACACCGCTTATCAACATTTTGTCATTAGTACTATAACATGAAAAAAGTTTCTGTTTTAGTTATGTGTTCGAGATTTCTTGCCTTGCATTTCCTGCCATCCTACATTTACCCAGATCATTGTACACACAGAACACACATGAAATGTATATATTATTTACCCTCTACAATTCAAGGCACCTCACACCAAGATAAACAGACTTGAGCTGGGAGATCTTTTGCTACATCGGTGGTGGATGGGATAGCAGGCTGCTTGTGCAGATTGACACATTTGCAAAACAAAGATGCTGATGAAGAGGTACAAGGGAATTTAATGTGGCCTGGTATTACTTTTTTTCGTAGGCTGCAGGGATTCTAGTGTTAAAGACAATGAACACAAAGAAAGTAAAAATACATAAGAGAATAAGTAGGTGCAGCTGTTTATTAAATCAGGAACGTCTAACAAGTTGTGTGAATTACCTGCATTCATAAGGTACCCTGAAGTACTTGATCCATTGTTTAAAAGTAAGCCACCTGCTCCTTGAACAAATGGAGAATGTTACAATGCAAGTGTGGACTTTTTAAAATAAATTCAGAACTCTTTGTATAAACTGCTGGAGCAAAAACTGGCTGAATGCATCTTTTTTATATTAGAATTTTAAAGCAATTTTGATGAGAACACGGGCCATTTAGCTTAACAACTTTGGTCAGTTCTATTTTATCAAATTTTTACAAAATAACCTCAAGTCAAGTTTTGAAGGGCCATGAAGTCCTGTTCTTTAATATGATTGTAACATTGTAAAATTTGCTCTTAGGATGTTTCCATCTGTGTCCAGTTATTCTTCTTGAAAATTTTTAAAGTAACAGATGGGATCCACTGTACAAATTTACTTCATAATTTTAAACACCTATTGTGGCACCTCTTAATCTTCATGTACTTTAACTAAAAAAGATCAATAGCTTGAGTTTCATGCACGGTAGACAGAGGGGGAACAGAAAAAGAACAAAGAAAGAAAAAGAGAAAAAAACAAGACGGAATGGAGGTTAACCAATAGTAAAGATGGACGGAGAAAAGGGCAGAAATGGGATGGAGCTGGTGCAATGTAGAGTAGAAGCAGGCAGATGGGCAAGTGAACCCCAGTTGAAGAGCCTGTGGCCAAATGCTCAAGACAGGGGGCAGAGGGGTTACTGAGCATTAATGGAATAGGAGCGACCAAGTGCTCTAGTAAAGCCCAATGGACTGCAGCGTGGAAGGAGCATGGAGCAAAGCTATTTACTGCTTAGATTGGACTGCTACATCAGGTAAGGACAAGGCAGTGGGATATGCTTATATGTAAATAATGCTTGGTGCACCTGCATGGTTATTGCTTAACAATATTGCTCTCTGCAGTTTATATTCTATTATATTTATATTGGGACATTATTTTCGGCGCCGCATCCAAGTGGCAGCCTTTCCAGCAACTCCGTGTATGACTTTGTCTTTTTAACTTTTTATCTATTTTTTTTCTCTATTCACTGATCACTTCTACCACTTTCTTTTATGTGGAATCGCTCCCTGGACACTTTTTACTATTTTTACTACTTGACATGGATTTTTACACTCCGAGACTCGCCTATTCAAGTAGTCAACTTAAAGCACTAAGAAGAAATGCTCACGCCGGTGTGGTTCCTTATTTACCTGATGAGGTAAGAAGATGATATGGGGCAGCCGAGCTGGCGCAAAAATAAAAGATAAGATAAAAGTCAGGCAACTTGAGAGAAAATGGTGTTATAAACTGTCGGTGCCTTCTGTGATCCTCGGAAATGTATACTCACTACCAAATAAGATCGACGAACTGGCTGTGCTGGTGAAAAATGTCAGAACCTACAGAGAATACAGCTTGCTGTGTTTTAGTGAAACGTGGCTAACAATTACCATCCCATATGCTAACGTGGAGCTACCCAGGTTTAGCACAGTTAGAAACGCAAGTACCTGCGGGAAGAAGAAAGGAGGGGGACTCGCTCTCTATGTCAATACAAAGTGGTGCAACTCAGGACATGTAAACGTTAAAATCTCCAATTGCTGCAGGGACATCGAACTGTTGGCCGTAAGTCTGTGTCCCTATTACTTGCCCAGAGAGTTTGGACACGTGATTGTTGTTATTGTTTACATCCCCCCTCAAGCGAACGCGGAGATAGCGAGTGACATCATCCATTCCACAGTTGCTAAGTTACAAATGCAGCACCCTGAGGCACTTGTGCTAATCTCTGGAGACTTTAACCATGTAACGCTGGACAAAACATTACCTGCCTTCTCCCAGTATGTGGATTGTAACACCCGGGGAAATAGGACTATCGACCTACTGTATGCAAACGTTAAAGACGCATACAGCGCCACCCCGCTGCCTGCGCTTGGGAAAGCAGATCATAACCTGGTTCTGCTTCAGCCTCACTACAAACCAAGAGTGAAGGCGCTACCTTCAACCACACGATCATTCAGGAAGTGGTCCCCTGAGGCAGAGCAGGCTCTGAGAGACTGCTTTGGAACTACAGACTGGGATATATTGCTGGGGTCACATAGTGAGAACATTGAAGAGGCTGTTGACTGCACAACTGATTACATCAACTTCTGTATGGACATTGTAGTTCCAGTAAGAACAGTATGCTGCTATGCTAACAACAAGCCATGGATTACAAGTGACATCAAAGGCCTTTTGAACCAGAAGAAAAGGGCTTTTAAAGGTGGTGATCAGCATGAGCTCAAGCGCGTGCAGAAGGAACTCGAGTCCAGCTCAGGACGGCGAAAGAGCAGTACAGGAGAAAGCTAGAGCAGAAGTTGCAGAATAACAGCATGAAGGAAGTGTCGGATGGGATGAGGATTATCACTGGCTGCAGCTCAAGCAGGGTTCCACCATCGAGACCGACATGGAGAGAGCAAACCAAATGAACAACTTCTTTAACAGGTTTGACCACCCTAACCCACTCTCACCTCGAGTACTGCATCCTCCAACCATCCTTCTGCTGATACCAGCATAGGTGAGACATCCCCACCCACAATTACAGCAGCCCATGTGAGCAGAGAGCTGAGAAGACTTTGTGCCAGCAAAGCAGCGGGTCCAGATGGAGTATCGCCACGACTGCTGAAGGCCTGTGCATTGGAACTGGGGAGTCCTCTACAGCATCTTCAACCTGAGCCTGGAACAGGGGAGAGTCCCAAGGCTTTGGAAAACATCTTGTATCACCCCAGTCCCAAAGGTATCACGTCCTAGTGAGCTGAATGACTTCCGGCCTGTTGCTCTGACGTCACATCTGATGAAGACCATGGAGCGGCTGCTGCTTCACCACCTGAGGCCACAGGTCCGCCGCCCTCGACCCTCTGCAGTTCGCATACCAGGAGAAGGTGGGAGCGGAGGATGCCATCATCTATATGCTACACCGATCCCTCTCCCACTTGGACAGAGGCAGTGGTGCTGTAAAAATTATGTTTTTGGACTTCTCCAGTGCCTTCAACACCATCCAACCTCTGCTCCTTAGAGACAAGCTGACTGAGATGGGAGTAGATTCATACCTGGTGGCATGGATCGTGGACTATCTTACAGACAGACCTCAATACGTGCGTGTTGGGAACTGCAGGTCTGACATTGTGGTCAGCAACACAGGAGCGCCGCAGGGGACTATACTTTCTCCGGTCCTGTTAAATGGTGCAACTCAAACCACTTACACCTTAACACCAGCAAGACCAAGGAGCTGGTAGTGGATTTTAGGAGGCCCAGGCCCCTCATGGACCCTGTGATCATCAGAGGTGACTGTGTGCAGAGGGTGCAGACCTATAAATATCTGGGAGTGCAGCTAGATGACAAATTGGACTGGACTGCCAATACTGATGCTCTGTGTAAGAAAGGTCAGAGTTGCCTATAGTTCCTTAGAAGGTTGGCGTTCTTCAACATCTGCAATAAGATGCTGCAGATGTTCTACCAGACGGTTGTGGCAAGTGCCCTTTTCTACGCGGTGGTGTGCTGGGGAGGCAGCATAAAGATGAAAGAAGCCTCATGCCTGGACAAACTTGTTAAGAAGGCCGGCTCTATTGTAGGAGTAAAGTTGGACAGTTTAACATCTGTGGCAGCGCGACGGGCATTAAGCAAACTCCTGTCAATCATGAAGAATCCACTGCATCCACTGAACAGTGTCATTTCCAGGTAGAGGAGTAGCTTCAGTGACAGACTTTTGTCACTGTCTTGCTCCACTGACAGACTGAGGAGATCGCTCCTCCCCCACACTATGCGACTCTTCAGTTCCACCCGGGGGAGTAAATGCTAACATTACTCAAAGTTATTGTCTGCTTTTACATGCATTTTTATTACTATTTAATTTAATACTGTTTTTTATATCAGTATACTGCTGCTGGATTATGTGAATTTACCCTTGGGATTAATAAAGTATCTATCTATCTATCTATCTATCTATCTATCTATTCCTTCACAAGTTAATGTCAAGCTGTTGGCTAAGCTGCACGATGCTACAAACAGTCTGCAAAATATTCTTCCAAATGGTGTTTTTATTTTAGCTGGCGATTTAAATTACACAAACCTTAAAATTGTGCTCCCCAAACTTTATCAGTTGATTTAGTTGTTGATTTCCCAACCACAGAGAACAATACATTGGATCACATAGACTGTAATGTAGTGGCTGCATATACAGCATCACCCTCCTCCCACCATGGCTGGTTTGATCACATTTTCTTGTTCTTGACTCTGGCAAATAAACTGATTGCCAGGACAAAACCTTCTGTGAAAACAGTCAGAGTCAATTAGCCATAATTGAATCACAGGACTGATTTGATGATACCGATTGGGAACTGTTCAAACAGGCAGCTACAAAGGACATCACACAGACTTAAATTCCTATGCTTCCTCTGTCTTGTCTTACATTAACTTCTGTGTGGACAGTGTCACTATTACAAAAGCATTCATACTTTTCCTAATCCTCACTTTCCCTAATAGGAAACCCTGGATGAATAATGTGCCCCAAGACCACCTGAAGGCACATAACATTGCTTTCCATAAGGGAGACCCACAGGCCTACATAACAGCTAGGGCAAATCTAAGAAAAGGCATTAAAGAGGAACAGTTCTGCTACAAAGCAAAAATAAAGGAGCATTTTAACAGCTTTGACTCCCAGCACATGTGGCAGAACATTAGATCTATCACAGACTACAGGGGTAATACCTGTTCGATCAACATTGAAAACTAATTTCTTCCTGATGACCTCAATTACTTTTTTGCAGGATTTGACAAGAACAGCAACTGACCTATCACCAAACTAACTGAGGAAGAGGATCCAATTTGCATTCTGGTGAGACGGCATCTAAGCTCCATTAATCCTAATGAAGCTTTGTGTGAACCAGCTGAGAGCAATCTTCAACAGCCTGTTTAATATCTCTCTAGAACAGGCCACTGTCCCCAATTGCCTCAAGTCTGCTCTACTTGTTCCCATTCCAAAACAAGCAGTGGTGAAGTCCCTGAGCTATTATTGCCCGGAGGCCCTGACCCCTAGTGTTATGAAATTCTCTGAGAAACTTGTCCATTAACAGCAATGTCCCCTTCTCCCTGGACCAATGCCAATTCACTTACAAGGCAAACAGGTCAACATGGTATTCACATTGCCCTTTCACACCTGGAGCAGAGGGACAGCTATGTGCAGATACTTTTAATCAACTACAGTTCTGCATTCAACACCATCCCTCCCAACAACAAGCTCACTATTAAACTAAACAACATGGGTCTCAACCTACACCTCTACAACTGGATTTTGGATTTTCTCACTAACAGAGCACAAACTCTCCATCAGCGTCTTTCGTTTTGTAAATGAGTCGATCAGCACAAGCAGCAAGCAGCCTGACAGAGCTCAACTCGGGCAAAAAGTTCTCCCAGCTCAAGCCAAGGTTTCTTATCTGTTTGTGAGTTTCCTGGAGTTGTATTGGGTAAATAATACAATATATTTTTATTTGGATTTCATGTGTGTTTCATGTCTACAAAGATCCGGGTAAGTGTAGGATGAAAGAAAATTCAAGGCAAGAAATGCTGAACACATACCTAAAGCAGAAACTTTTTCCATTATACTAATAATGACATGAAGTGTACAATGTGTGAAGACTTTAGTC
The DNA here is from genome assembly GCF_016835505.1 of Polypterus senegalus. Classification (NCBI taxonomy): domain Eukaryota; kingdom Metazoa; phylum Chordata; class Cladistia; order Polypteriformes; family Polypteridae; genus Polypterus; species Polypterus senegalus. The sequence goes on from NC_053163.1 coordinate 46,867,867, forward strand.
CAAATATCACATAAACATGTGCACTTTTATTCAAGAATATAACCAAAGAAAAAAAATCATTTGATTTACATGTTGCTGTCAATTAGTTACAACTCAAGCTCAAATGTCAATCAACTGGGTGTTTATATGTGTTCTTGAATGGTAAGAACTGCTTCCTTATAACACAAAGGCACTGGGTTCGCAACCAGGCATTCTATGTTTTGAGTAGGGAGCTGATATTATTATAATTATTACTATAATATAAAAAAAACATGCATTTGATTTGAGTCTGTAATACTATGTGTAAATTTTGGCTACTTGTAAAGGTTAGTGCTTGTTTTTTTTATTTGGGCACATGCACTGTCCAGATCTAAACGCTAGTGTGGAGACTCACTCGCGTACTGAAGAGTCTCAGAAAGTCTTTCTCTCGTGGGGTGACTGGGATCTTTTCCTGAATAAGATCAAACACAACTGTGTAGGGTGAGACAAGTGCTTCCACCTGCAGCTGAAGTCACTTCACTACACATGTACTGTGTCAGCGTGCCCGTGTCGATCAAACACAGGAAGCTCTGCAGTTTACTTGTGACTTTACGCTGTAGGAAAATAAGTAAATAAATTAAGGTAAATAACATTCGATCTGACTTTTATATACAAAGTACAGTGACTGGAAAAGTGCAACGGCAGCTTCCACCTCCAGCTATAGATTAAGTACGCGAGCAACTCTCCATGGTAGTGTTTAGATCTGGACTGGGCATGTGCCCAACAAAAAAGGTCTAATTGCATACTTGTACCATTGCTCGCATACTAAAGTGTCAGCAGGCACTTTTCATGGCATTACACGTGTATTTTTTGAGCATCCCCGTGTTGATCAAACACAGGAAGCTCTGCAGTCTACTTGTGATTTTATGCTGTAGGAAATAAGTAAAAAAATCATGGTAAATAACATTCGATCTGGCTTTTATGTAAGTAACATATAAATATTAATGTTTTGGGCACATGCACTGTCCAGATCTAAACACTAGCGTGGAGAGTCGCTCGCGTACTGAAGAGGCTAGAGCTGCAGGTCGAAGCTGCCATTGCTGTACTTTGTATATAAGAGCCAGATTGAATGTTATTTACTTAATTACCTTTATTTATTTACTTACTTCCTACAGCGTAAAGTCACAAGTAGACTGCAGAGCTTCCCGTGTACATAAACAAAGTACAGCGATGGCAAAAATGCGACATGCATTCTTTTTCTGATGTAGAACTGTCGTCATCATCTGAGTTCACCTCTGTTATAGCGTGTCTTTATGTGAAAGCAGCAGTGTCAGATGGGGGGTGGGACTGTGAATGCGACTGAGAGAATAAAACTGAATAAAAAAAAAAACAAAGCTAACCTTTCCAAGTATCATAAATTTACACCGGCTGTTACAGACTGAAATAAATGTATGTTTTTATTCTAAAATAATAAGAATAAGAGCAGCTCACTTCTCAAAATGGACTTGTCGGGGTTCGAACCCATGAAGTTTTGATTACCAGTCAACAGTTGATACTGTTGCAATAGGAAGCGGTCGTATCAAAGGGGTGTCAATGTCCACCCCAACACGGGTTCTTTTTCTGCAGTTACAGTATATTCTTGAATAAAAACACACTTGTTGTGTTATATTTGTACCTTTTGTGAAAAGTGTTTATTTGATGTTTGTACTTCAGGCTTAACACATTATACACTTCATGTCTACATTATTAATAAAACATGAAAAACTTCCTGTTTTAAAGATGTGTTTACATAGATTGCTGTAGACATGGAACACACATGAAAGGCATGTGTTCCAAATAATGATATAGTGTGGAGGACTGCACCGGCCCTCACCCCCAGGCCGCCACAAGGAGCTCTCCCAACAGCAGGATCGTGCCCCGAGTTCCAGCAGGGCCTCATGGACTATGTAGTGTTTTTACACAGCCCTGCTGGATACCTTGGGGGCCACCGGGAGTCGCTGTAGGGGGGCTTGTGGGCTCTTGTGTGCCCTATAACCTGGGAGTACGTCACGGTCACGTGACAGGAAGGAACGACGTGCTCCCGGGTTGAAGAAAAGGATTGTTTACCCTGACCCGGAAGTAATAAAGAACTGTGGACTTAATTGGGCAGGAACACCTCCGGGTCAGGGGCTATAAAAGCACTACGGGCCAGTTCAGACACTGAGCTGAGCTGGGAGGTAGGAGGGCGAAGTGTCTGGGCGAGGAGGAGAGATTATTGTGTTTATTTGGTTGTTAATTAAATATATGAGTAGTGTGGAGGGTGCTTGGTGCACTGTGCTAAAGAATAATAAAGAATATTGGACTTTTATCCAGTGTCTTGCGTGGTACCTGAGGGTTCAAGGGAGCACTAGCGCCCCCTACTGCCACAATAGTATTTATAAAAGATGTCATTTTGCTTGACTTCTCACTGTATACAACTCTAAACAACTGACACACAGGTAAACAGACCTGAGCTGAGAAAACTGTGGTGCGGTGGGGGGATGTGATAGCAGGCTGCTTGTTACTTGCTGCTTATCGACACAGTTACAGGACAAAAGACGCTGACGGAGAAGTGCAAAGCTATTTAAGGTGGGACGGATCTATGAGTTTTTTCATAGGCTTTGGTAAGTCTAGTATTAAGCAGCCTACAGAGAAATTTGGAGAGTGAGAAGCCAGAAAAAAAACCTTGAACTCAGTTCCAAGAAAACAAAAGAATTGATTATAGACCTCAGGAGACTGAACTGCAGCAGTCACCATTCCATCAGCATTAACGTTGAGAGGGTGGAGACAATACAGGGTTTAATATTCTTGGGAGTCCAGGGGCCTCATTTATAATGCTGTGTGTAGAATTCGCACTATAACATGGCGTAAGCACAAAAGCCGAAATGTGCTTACGCATAGAAAAATCCATATGCAGGAATCTGTGCTTTATGTAACGCTCCAACTCCTCCCAGAATTACGCTTCTTTGAATATGCAAATCAATATAAATCGCCCTTAAGTTCAGCCTTTTGTGAAAAGACAATGGGAAAAGCACGAGGGAAAATATAAGAATTTCAGCGAATACCAAGTGGAGTCAAAGGAAAAAATACTATTTGTTTAATTAAACCTTGGTACAATCAACAAAAGGAAGTTGATCGAGTGATATAGCGTGTTGGAGAAACTTGAAAGTTCAGATATCAGTCACCGTGAAAAAGGCGAGTCATAGCCCACCATCTGAGTGTCATATGAAAGCTTATTAGAATACAGAGAAAAAAAGGCACACAGTGGGGAAAAAAGCACGAAATGTCAACTTCAATCTCAAAATTTCCACTTTAATCATGTAGTTTATTTTGTCATTAAAGTAGAACATCATAAACGTCATCTTAAAATCATTTAATTAACCAGTTTCTCAAATCACATCGTAATTAAAGTAGCACGTTCAATGCTTTGTTTTGTATGTGATCTTCTATGTGCTCTGTGTGTGTGAATCACTACGTGCTTCTTAACACTAGAATTACCAGAGCCTACGAAAAAACTCGTAGATCCGTCCCACCTTAAATCGCTTCTTAAATCCCTTCACACCTCTCCGCCAGCGTCCTTTGTCCTCTAAATGTGCTGATAAAGAGAAGATACAAGCAGCTAGCTATTCCATCCCCCCACCAATTTAAAACATGCACAAACTTCTCCCAGCTCATGCCTTGATTGATTATCTGGGAGTGAAGTGGAGTTTTAGAGTGGAAATAATAGATCGTTATTTGGAACACACGCATTTCATGTCTGTTCCATTTCTACAGTAATCTGTGTAAACACATTGTTAAAATAGAAACATTTTTTATATTCTAGTAGTAGATGACAAAATGTAGGCATAAACTATATAATGTATGAAGCCTGAAGTCCAAGTATTAAAGAAACACTTTCACAAAAGGTACAAATATAACACAACAATTGCGCTTTTATTCAAAAATATAACCGCAGAAAAAAAAGCCGCCTTAATATGCGCTATTGACACCTTGTCTGTATTGAGAAGTAAATTGCTCTTATTCTTACTATTTTAGAATAAAAACATACATTTGATTTCAGTCTGTAACAGACGGTGTAATTTATGATACTTGCAAAGGTTAGCTTTTTTATTTTTATTTTTTTATTAGTCAGTTTTATCTCAGCCACATTCACGAGCACAAACACACCCCACCCCCGCATTTGACACTGCTGTTTTCACATAGACGCGCTATAACAGAGGTAAACTCAGCTCCCTTCTACGTCGGAGCAAGAATGCACATCACACTTTTGCCATCGCTGTACTTTGTATATGTATATGGGAAGCTCCGCATTTTACTTGTGCCTTTACGCTGTACACTGAGTAAATAAATAAAGGTAAATAGGTAAATAACATTTGAAATCAATGCTCCAAATATCAAAGAAACACTTTCACAAAAGGTACAAATATAATACAATTGCGCTTTTATTCAAAAATATAACTGCAGAAAAAAAAGCCGCCTTAACAGGCGACATTGACACCCATTTGTTATATCTGCCTTTGTGGAGCAATAGAATCAGCTACTGACTGGGAATCAAAAGGTTGCAAGTTCAATCCTGCACTTCTCTGTTTTGAGAAGTAAACTGGTCTTATTCTTACTATTTCAGAATAAAAACATACATTTGATTTCAGTCTGTAACAGATGGTGTAATTTATGATACTTGTAAAGGTTAGCTTTTTTATTTTTATTTTTAATTAGTCAGTTTTATTATCTCAGCCGCATTCACGAACCCAAACACACCCCACCCCCGCATCTGACACTGCTGTTTTCACATAGACGCACTATAACAGAGGTAAACTCAGCTCCCTTCTACATCAGAGCAAGAATGCACATACTATTGCTTGCATACTAAAGTGTCAGCAGGCACTTTTCGTGGCATTAAACACATTTTTGAGCATGTCCTCTGGAACACTACTTGTGACTTTAGGCTGTAGGAAGTAAGTAAATAAATGAAAGTAAATAAAAAAATGATTTCTTCAAAACGTCACATACTGTATATTTATCTCTTTCTTTTTTTAAAATGTGCGTTGATCTCCGCCAGCCTGTTGTAGCACACAGCATCTGGCCACCTGCATGTTGCACCTTGCACGCACTGAATAAGCGAACTGAATAAGAGAAAAATATACAGTGCATCCTGTGCATACAGTGCAATATTATTTGAAAATGAACAGCATCAGATCAGCTGTAAAAGTTTGGCAGCTGATCTGACACTGTTCGTTTTCAAATAATATTGCATTAGTGCAACGATGTTTTCTGATTGTTACTATTCAGGTCATAAAATGATTTCTTCAAAATGTCACATGTATTTGTCTCCTTCTTTTTATTCCGCTGCTGCGCTGACATTGTGCACCAGAAGGTGTGAGCTTATTCAGTGCGGCAGGAGCACGCAGGTGGCCGGTTGCTTGCACTATCACAAGCTTTTTTTAAAATGTGCGTTGATCACCGCCTGCATGTTGTATGTAGCACACAGCAACTGGCCACCTGCATGTTCTTGCGTGCACTGAATAAGCTCCTGATCTGACTCTAAGTAATAGCGCCAGCATAAATTCAAACCCGATCTGACGCTATTCGTTTTCAGATAATATTGCATTAGTGTGATGATGTTTTCACATATATTGTCTCTTTCTTTCACGTGTGTAATAGAAACCACAGCATAGACAGAAGTGTGTACAACGCTTCTTACAGGAAAAGGCGATGGAAAAAGTAAAGATGACGCAGCATCAACAAGCTTCAGTTCTAAGACCTCAGCTTCCCGCAGGGAAGAAAGTACAGTACAGTGTCAGGTGCTCATTCAGTGTAATAGGAACCATAGCACAGAGAGGTGTGTACACTGCAACAAGTACACATGTCGTAAATGTAGAAAGGGCGGACGCGATTTACCTTTATTTATTTGCTTGCTTCCTAAAGCCTAAAGACACTTTAGTACACAAGCAATGGTAAGAAAATGCAGTTATTTTTTTTTTTGGGGCACATACACGGTCCAAATCTAAACACTAGCGTGTAGAGTCGCTTGCGTTCTACATCGGAGCATTGCTTTCAAATGTTATTTACCTATTTACCTTTATTTGTTTACTCAGCGTACAGCGTAAAGGCACAAGTAAAATGCGGAGCTTCCCATATACATATACAAAGTACAGCGATGGCAAAAGTGTGATGTGCATTCTTGCTCCGACGCAGAAGGGAGCCGAGTTTATCTCTGTTATAGCGCGTCTATGTGAAAACAGCAGTGTCAAATGCGGGGGTAGGGTGTGTTTGGGCTCGTGAATGTGGCTGAGATAAAACTGACTAATAAAAAAATAAAAATAAAAAAGCTAACCTTTACAATTTCATAAATTACACCGTCTGTTACAGACTGAAATCAAATGTATGTTTTTATTCTAAAATAGTAAGAATAAGAGCAGTTTACTTCTCAATACGGATAAGGTGTCAATGGCGCATATTAAGGCACCTTTTTTTCCTGCGGTTATATTTTTGAATATTAGCGCAATTGTTGTGTTATATTTGTACCTTTTGTGAAAGTGTTTCTTTAATACTTGGACTTCAGGCTTCATACATTATATAGTTTATGCCTACATTTTGTCATCTACTACTAGAATATAAAAAATGTTTCTGTTTTAGCAATGTGTTTACACAGATTACTGTAGAAACAAAACAGACATGAAATGTGTGTGTTCCAAATAACAATCTGTTATTTCCACTCTAAAACTCCATTTCACTCCCAGATAATCAATCAAGGCATGAACTGGGAGAAGTTTGTGCACGTTCTGCAGCTGTGGGGGGATGGAACAGCCGGCTACATGCTGCTTGTCTTTATCAGCACATTTAGATGAGACAAAAGACGCTGGCGGAGAGGTGTGAAGGGATTTAAGAAGCGATTTAAGGTGGGACGGATCTACGAGTTTTTTCGTAGGCTCTGGTTATTCTAGTGTTAAACCGGCTCTCTTCCTCCGACTGGACACGGAATCCATTACATTTGTGATATTACAGCTCTCTGAATAACTAAAATACTAAGATGTATACGTGATATTATTTTCATGATGATAGGAGTCAAAGCACGTTATTAAACATGGGTTTCACAGCGCAGTGATTGTGTGCGACCTTCGATGAAATTATTTATTGCAGGAGTACTCATGGGTGGCTCTAGTCAGAGAAAGAATTGGTGGCCCCTTCGCCCACCAATGTCAATGTGGTATCTCATGCACGGTAGATGGCCACGTCCGTAGCAGACACTGCATAGCCGCCTCGTGCTCATTACATAAGCGTTTAACTTTTGTCGAAATTTTCCGCTGCATTTTTAGCTGTGTCATTATTTTCTCTTTCTGTTTTATATTCAATATATATTGGGGTGGCTGCCCCTGCAGTCCTTGCTTTTCTTTCTCCAAGTACCCGATCGCCACACAATCAGCTCTGTAATAGACGTTAAGCCACCTGTAAGCTTAGAGCACCGATTCTTCAAAATGTTTAAGGAACATTGAAATATCTTCGTAGTACATGTTTAATTATTCTATCGTTCACACCTGTCCCAATTAAGAATATAGATTATTTAAATGAAGTTAAAGTTTTACCTGTATAATATAATAAAAATATTTTGCTGCATCTCATCTTAAAAATGATATCGTCATCATATGTAAATATGTGCTTTATAAAGTGGTGCAGGTTGTGCAATATTATAACTGTAGTGCAAGTTTACAGTGAGGTAATTGTACTTATAGATACAAAGAGTTCTACAAGGAGCAATTGATTGAGTGCGTTTATAGTTCTTGGGATGAAACTGTTTCTGAACTGCGAGGTCCATACAGGAAAGGCTTTGAAACGTTTTGCCGTGGCTGAAGTAGCGTATGCTTGATACAGTATCCTGATAATTCTCTTTCCGATCAGCTGCTGCTGTGATTCACACTCAGATACAGTTATATAAATACTCCGAGTTGTGCAGTGAGAGTAATATGGAAAAAGATGATCCGCTCTGGCAACTCTTAATGGGAGCAGCTGAAAGAAGAAGAAGAAGGTGCAGTGAGAGTAACAACGCTAAAGCAGTTATGGTATTTGGAATACTGTGGCTATTGCCTGGACCATTATATTGTTACAAGTTAATTACAATCAGATGCGTTACACTAATAAACAATATGTGGTCAGTTTCAGTGTATTTATAAAGCCGCCCAGGAAAATAAAAAAGTTCTTACGCAACATTTCTGTGTGTACGCACCGTTTATACATGAGGCCCCAGGTCTTCAGAGGCTTCACTTTCAGAGGAACCTGAAGAAAGCACAACTCCCACAACTGCTGCTGGTTAACTTCTACAGGTGCGCCATAGAGCCTGTCATCACATACTGCATTATAGCGTGGTACTCTGTCTGCACCTCTGAGAATAGGAAGGCCCTCCAGCATATCATCAAAATGGCTCAGAGAATTACTGGCGCTCAGCTACCATCACTGGAAGATATCTTCACTACACGCCACAACAAAGAACATCTATAAAGTTCCAACTCACCCCAGCCATAGGATTTTTACTCCTCTGTCCTCTGGAAGGTGCCTCAGAGCCCTTCATGCCCTCACTATCAGGATGAAGAACAGCTTTTACCCCAAAGCAATCAGCCTTTTAAATACACAGTGATCACTGCACCTTCCTATAGCAGAAACATCACTGATTGAACTTAACTTCTGTATCAACCACACATAGTCACACACTTATAAATGACCCATGTGGAATTCATGACCATTACACTGACTGTAATCCTCACTGTGAACTCATTTATTATTTATCTATTTATGCTTACATATTTACCTTTACTTTTACTCTGTGTATATTTGGAACTGTTAACAGGAACTGTGATTCTCATAGTTTACTTTAAAATTTGTGCTCCTAGTAGTTTGTCTACTCTTATATACTTTTATCTAAGGCATCTGTAGACTTGCTCCAAACTATATTTCATTGTATTGCACAGTGACAATAAAAGTATTCTTCTGCCCTCACCACGTGTTTGCGTACGTAGTTATGCAACAAGCTAAACACTCCTTCAATAAACACCCAAGACACTGATGATATTCAGGCATTTAATGAAAGTGTGTGAAATTGTAAAGTAAAAAGCAATACCTATCAGAATTTTTTAATTTAATATACGTTTTTCCTTAAAAATGGCTTCAAATTTAATACAAACTAATTTGTTATTATTTCCTTATGAAATGGCATAAATATTACAAAACAGATCCTTTAGCGCAAAGACATCCTGCTGCTTCATATTCAAATGCATAAAAATAGGCCTGAACAATCATATACATATATACATGTATATATTTACGTACACACTAAACAATTGCAAAATAGTAAAAGGAACAACTAAATCTCAAAACAATGTACAGTATATACTAAAAAAGAAACAAAATACCTACAGATTATGCCTTTACAAGGGCAAATAAATAGTGGATGGAAATGGATGTCTGCCACCTGCTTCTCCATGTGCTGCTTGCTTCAAGGTGGAGTCTTAATAGCAGTATAAAACAATACCTAATTTAGCCACTAGAGGTCCCCTATGAATACATTTTAACACCAGAATTACCAGAGCCTACAAAAAAACTTGTAGATCCGTCCCACCTTAAATCGCTTTGTATCTCTCCATCAGCGTCTTTTGTTCTGTAAATGTGTTGATAAGCAGCAAACAGCCTACTATCACATCCCCCCACCACCACACAGTTTTCTCAGCTCAAGTCTGTTTACCTGCGTGTCAGTTGCTTAGAGTTGTATAGAGTGAAAAGTCAAGCAAAATGACACCTTTTATAAATACTATATCGTTATTTGGAACACAGGCATTTCATGTGTGCTCCGTGTCTACAACGATCAGTGTAAACACATCATTAAAACAGAAACGTTCATGTTTTAGTAATAATTGACAAAATGTAGTCATTAAGTGTGTGAATAATTAATAATTAATGTGTGAAGCCTGAATTCCATATATCAAATACTGTAAACACTTTCACAAAAGGTACAAATATAACAGACGCAGTGCGCTTCTATTCAAGAATATAACTGCAGAAAAAGAAACTGTGTTAGGGTGCGACATTGACACACATTTGCTACAACCGCTTCGGTGGCACAACAGTATCAACTGTTGACTGGTAATCAGGACTTCATGGGTTTGATCCCGAACTGCTCTTATTCTTACTATCATAGAATAAAACATACATTTGATTTCAGTCTGTAACAGCCGGTGTAAATGTATTATACTTGTGAAGGTGAGCTTTTTTATTTTTATTCAGTTTTATTCTCTCAGTCACGTTCACGATCCCCCTCCCCCTCCCTGTCTGACACTGCTGTTTTCACATAAAGACGCGCTAAACCAGAGGTGAACCCAGAAGATAACTACGGTTCTACATCAGAGAAAAAATGCATGTTGCCGCGTGGATTTTGCCGTCGCTGTACTTTGTATATGTACATGGGAAGCTCTGCAGTCTACTTGTGACTTTACACTGAAGGAAGTAAGTAAATAAATAAAGGTAAATAAGTAAATAACATTCGATATGGCTCTTATACAAAGTTGATTAACAGTCAACGGTGTGATACCGTTGCGCCATAGAAGCGGTTGTAACAAATGTGCGTCAATATCGCACTTCAATGTCTACATATTGTCAATTATTACTAAAACTTGAAAAACGATTCTGTTTTAACAATGTATTTACACAGATTGTTGTAGACACGGAACACACATGAAATGCATGTGTTCCAAATAACAATATAGTATTTATAAAAGGTGTCATTTTGCTCGACTTCTCACTCTATACAACTATAGGCAACTGACATGCAGGTAAACAGACTTGAGCTGAGAAAACTGTGTGGCGGTGGGGGGATGTGATAGTAGGCTGCTTGCTGCTTATCGACACATTTACAGGATAAAAGATGGCTGATGGAGAGGTTGCGAAGCGATTTAAGGTGGGACAGATCTATGAGTTTTTTCGTGGCCTCTGGTAATTCTAATGTTAACAGAGGACAGAACAAGTATCTTCCTTGTTGCGTCCTGCATCTATAGGGTGACGCAAGTGAAAGGATGCACATGTTTATAAATAAAGTGGTTAAGTTTGCAGATGATACCAAACTAAGTAAAATAATTTAGAATCAGATGAGTCATTAGAGAGGAACTCTGACAGAATACAGGCTTGAGCAGATTTATGACAGTCATCAAGGCTTTGAGGATTTCATTTGATTTTGAAGAAATTTTTTGGGCTGAACTGTCTGTTCTCATCAAAAACTTAATTTAATGTTCTAATGTTTGATTCTCTCATAGCTGTCTCATCCATGTAGAGAATGAAAAGGATATTGCAGTGTAGGACAAAAGAGCAGAATCCATGGGTACAGAAAATTGTCAGCCCCAACCTCAGTCCTCAAGTTACTGTGTCAGGTAGCCAATACTTTATAAATAGATACAGCTTTTTGGGTCCCAAAAAATCAATTTACTTTTGGGATGTGGAATGTGGTTGAGGCACACGCAAGAGATAACCTTGTTGAACAGTCCTAATCCCATCCAGTTGTAGAATAAAAACTTAGAATAGAAGACCTTTTGTATGTTGGGTTTGCTTAGCTCCACTAGTGGAGAGAGAAAGTAGCAAGGGTCATTGCTTTTCCTCTTGGTCAGCATCTTCCTGACTGAGGATAAAGCATATAGACTTCATCAACCTACTTTGTAAACCCCTCCTTAATTACCTCAGATCTACCTAAGTGGTCCAATTCATGGTAACATGTACAGTCAATACAAAATATTCTACTTTGTTTCATGTTTATGCTGCACATTCTCTTGGTCATGCTATATTTGTAATTATTGTAGAGTATGTGCGACTGCTAAGTTGATGTCATAAAAATGAACTCCAAGTGAGCTAGAATCAAACAGCATATAGTAGGAACCAGCACTAACCATTGACTGGGATATCAGCGTATCTCAAAATATACTCACACACACACTTACTCTCATCCATTAACAAAACATTGGAAAATGGAAAACAACTGGGAGAAGTTTTCAAGTTAAAGTTTTTCTGTTGATCAGTGAACCTGTTCTGGAAATTAAAAGAGAGTCTATACTATTTGTCTGGCTTCCTAAAGTACATTAACATTGATTTGTTGCAGGAAGTCAAGTGGGATTTGTTGAATGTTTCCAAAGATTAATAGGTAGCAGATAGTGTTGAAAATCTGAAGTAATGTCAGATGTAGAGTGCTATTTCTCAGCACCACCTTACAAAATGTATGTGCTATGTTGAGTGTAATAAGGTTTCATTTTTGTTTTAGTTGTCTTTTTAACTGTAAAAGTCTTCTGAAGCATCCTGGTACTAAGAAATTTCATAATGAAAAGATCTATAGTAAATGTCTGAACTCAATTGTACAATAGGGAAGACTGGAAAACCCTCCAACATTGTGGCATCAACACTCTGAAACAATAAATCGTGTTATACTGTTATATAAGACATACTCACCATTCTGCTGTTACTTCCATCACCAATTTATATCAAATGTTGCATATAGATAAACAAGCAGAGATTGCTTTGTCTTTTTCTCTGTTACTCTTAAATAATTATTCTGTTTCAGGTTTTCTATGGAGATGTCTTGTATTCGTTCATTTTGCATTTTTTCAGCATTTAATAAATGTGATTTTGTTAAACCTCAATATGTAAGTTCCTGCTTAACACTAGAATTACCAGAGCCTACAAGAAAACTCATAAATCTGGCCCACCTTAAATCCGTTCGCACCTCTCCGTCAGCGTCTTCTGTCCTGTAAATGTGCCGGTTAAGACAAGCAGCAAGCAGCCTGCTATTCCATCCCCCCACCGCGGTAGAATGTGTACAAAGCTCTCCCAGCTCATGCCTTGATTGATTATCTGGGAGTGAAGTGCTGGAGTTTGGAACACATGCATTTCATGTGTGTTCCATTTCTACAATAATCTGTGTAAACACATTGGTGAAACAGAAACGTCTTTTATATTTTAGTAATAAATGACAAAATGTCATTTAATCTCTCAGTCACAATCACAATGCATACTACCGCAAACTTAGGGATCTGACGCTGTTACTTTTTATCTGAAACTGGGAATGACTAGATGTGACTGGTGTTTTGAGACAATGGAACTGGACATTCTCTGATCTGGATGGATAAAAGACATAGGTATATATGATATTTGGAATAACTCATTTTATGACCTGTATAGTACATTTCAGAAAACATGGTGGCACAAATGCAACATTATTCATATTCATTTGCATAATATCTTGTGGTTGTAATCACCGACTGCGTGTTTTGCATGTTATTCCCAGGTTAACAGGGATGGAATAGCAGGCTGCTTGCTGCTTGTCTTAATCGGCACATTTACAGAACAAAAGACGCTGACGGAGAGGTGCGAACGGATTTAAGGTGGGCCGGATCTACGAGTTTTTTTGTAGGCTCTGGTAATTCTAGTGTTAAAACCTCAACTAACTGAATTATATGTTACCTTATATCATGGCAACTGTTTAACATAAACATCAAGTAGTTAACAGAGCTGTCACCATTTCACACCTTTTATGGGTACTTACTGAGAAGCACAACTTTCGGTCATGGTCCTCTTTTTTGATTAATTCAGCCTTTACTCTAAGCTAAGGTCATTCATTTACATAGAAACATACAAGCAGGGAGTCCAATTATAAAGCTTTTTGCCAAGATGATACCCATTGTGTGAAAAATTGTAATTAGCAAGCACTTAATATGATACAGTAAATGACAGAAACAGAAAATAACAATACAGCTAATTAGATGGTGTTTTCATGAATAATATTATAAATACTTCAGGATTATTATCAGATAGGTGGCCCTGTCTCAAGTCAACTGTACATTGCAAACTGCATATTTAAACTGACAATGATACTGAAACCTGAAATAGAATGAACAAGGGCTCTCTATGACTAGTTCATGTTGCAGGTTTTCAATTTTATGCAAATTTCTTTAAAAGTATGGATATTGAAAAATTCTGCAGTCATGATTTCATTGTGCACTTCTGTTAACATCTTATAATAAATAAATAAATAAATATAAATAAATCAAATAAATAAATAAAAATAAATCAAATACAAAATTATCTTATGGTCACGTGCTTGATAACTATTTTAAATCCACAAATATATCTATATAAAATGTCTCTTTCTTGCACTTTTTGTCTTTCTCTGTATATAATACAAGTAGCAAACCACAATGCCATGTTAGCATAGGAAGGAGGTACTTGAACATTTTTATGGGTGTTGTATGTGCACACCTTATTACAGAAAAGGAATTAAGATCTGTGTAGAAGTAGACTTTGGTCTCTCAGGGGGCTAGAGATCAGGCAACCTAATATTTGTCTAACGTCTGGCTAGAAGAGACACTAAGCAATAGAGAGCTCGAAAGACTGTAAAACATCTCTTGACCTGAAAGAGAGGAGTACATGGTTCTAATTCAATAATGGGTAGAACTGTCCTTTTCATGATGAAGTGCAAGAATTACTAATTAGGGTCCTATTGTTTCCCTTCAACACATCTGGTAGAAGCACATTGTCCTAGAGAAAAACTGCATTATGTTACCCCCTTCAAGTCAAGCAGCTGAAAATCCACCTAAGACACAAGGCCCTTTAAGGAGTTCCGAAGGCACAGGTGTGCAGTAGTGTGAGGGTTTGGCAGAAGGCACTGCAGCCTATTGTCACCAAGATTTAAAGACTAATCCCGGACTCCTGAAATGATTTGGTGTACAGGAGTGCTTTGTTATCCTTTGATGGGCAAATAGGAAAGCAACTCAACTTTTAACCAAGAAACAAGCCCAGTTTACAAAGGTCTAAAAAGAATATCAACTTTTGATTCTTCTGTTTTCTTTGCACTTCATCCCTCCTGCAATTATTTTCTATAAACTTCTATACAATGTAGCTTTATATGTGTGATGTGTACTGGTGGAAGGATAGTCATGAACATCAAGGAACTATTGGGGTGCCAGAAGGGTAATCCCTTTTAATCCTATACAAATAATATTAAATAAAATAAACACTTGATGGTGCAAAAGGCAGCATAACAGAAGCAAATATAGTCTTCATGACTCTCTCTTCCTCTAAGGGTTGATAGAGTGGGCTTGATCCATAACTCCATTCTGGTAACAGTTTGGGTCTTCCTCTCTCTGGGGTGTCTGGTCTTTTGTAGGACTCCAGCTGGAAAGGAGGCTACTGTATGTGTAAATAGAGACAAGTGTGGTAATGACAGTGCCCCATCTAGCCCTGGGGTGGTATTACAAACCTCGGATAAGCCTGAAACATTATCCTCTGACATGCAAGCATGACAATGTATAAAAAATATTTATAGTACAAGAAGGAATGAAACAGGTCAGTTTTCATAAGCACAATCTCATAAATAACTCTGAGTAAACCAAGGTATAAAAATAAGAAGTTCACTCAACCAAAATAAATAACACAGAGGTATGCTGACAGGAAAATAAGACAAAAGCTTTTAGGAATGAACCAGGGACCACCTCCATATTGAGGATTTCATTCTGGAGCCAATGAGGCTCCTGATATTCCTGCCATTGTGGGCCCTAAATCCTACCTTAGCTTCTAAATTGCATTCCCAATATAATGTTTAGGAGGCTATGTTTAACACAACATTCTTCTCTGTGCTTATTTGTTTATGTGCTTCACTTAGCTGGCCTTTACCTGAAATTACAGTGAAAACCTAAGATAATTCAATGTAAAAAAAATTGCAATAATTGAAGAAATGAGGAAAAGAATAAATATTTTTTTTCATGGTGACAAAATGTAATAGTGATAAAAGATGAATTTAATGTTTTACCTCTTGGTCTCAATATTTATATTAATCTGCCCAATACTAATATTTTGATATAGGAGGCAAAACAACATGAAGCATGAAAGCAATTCCTGTATCTCTTGAACTAATGTGGATGAAAACAGATGATTTTTTTTTTAGTTTTTACGAAAATGATTAAGTACACATGCAATCTGAAGGATTGATGGGCTTAGTTTAACACATGTTCTCACACGGGAGGTACACAGCATTTTATCTACTGATTTGTCAGCATTCTATAAATTTTAATAGCTAGGATTTATTGAGCAGAAAAATGAATTCAGAATTTTTATTCCTTCATTCCAAGATAAATATGACAGCATTGTCCAGTGTGGGCCACACATCACTTGTGCAGCCACTGGAACAATTAATTACAATTTAAGTGGGACTTACTGTAAATTATAAGTGATTTCAAAATATCTAGGGTGGCATAACATGCTAACATTCGTTTGTCTCTGGAAAAAAGCTTTACAATGTCACTTTTGATTTAGAATTTTCCCTTAAATATTTTTTTTTCAGCCATTCTGCATTTTGTGATTGAAATATGGTATAAATGATGCATGAAAAGGCAATATATGAAAAGGAATATGATATACAGTACTTTCTGAAAAAATAAACCCATTGTGATTGCATTGCAATGTATTGCAATTCCAAAGTTATTTATGCTATGATATGTAAAGAAATTTCATAAGAAAATTATTCAAAAATAAAAGCACAAAATCAAAATGTTAGATTCCAGTCCTATTTATGGTCTGAAATAGCTTCTGAATTCATATAAATAACATTAAAAAGAATTATATTGTTAATTATTTACCAGAATACAGTCTTAGAAGTTAAAAGATGGCTCCAATATACTGTAGTGATGTGTCAGTTTTCTCATAAATTAAATATACCGTTCTAAATGGGTTAGCTTTGATTTCTTTAAAAAGTATGGTCAAAAAGAAAACACAAGACCTTGAAATAAAATAAAAGCTACTGTTTAAACCTTTACTTTCCAATAAGAATTAGTAGCACTCTATAGTGTATTTTGTAAAATTAGTAGACACACTGCTCTTCGACCCTGTTTATATCTGTCCACTGCTTCCTAGAGTGTTTCTTCACAAAGTACAGAAATATGATGCTCAATTGACACGCTTCTCCATACTGGCCCAGTATCAATAGGTGTGGGTGCTTTTGTACCCCCTATGGTCTGTCATTCATTCATTCAATTTCTGAATCTGCTAATTACAGTGGGATGCAAAAGTTTGGGCAACCTTGTTAATAGTCATTATTTTCCTGTATAAATCGTTGGTTGTTACGATAAAAAATGTCAGTTAAATATATCATATAGGAGACACACACAGTGATATTTGAGAAGTGAAATGAAGTTTATTGGATTTACAGAAATTGTGCAATAATTGTTCAAACAAAATCAGGCAGGTACATAAATTTGGGCACCGTTGTCATTTTATTGATTCCAAAACTTTTAGAACTAATTATTGGAACTCAAATTGGCTTGGTAAGCTCAGTGACCCCTGACCTACATACACAGGTGAATCCTATAATGAGAAAGAGTATTTAAGGGGGTCAATTGTAAGTTTCCCTCCTCCTTTAATTTTCTCTGTAGAGTAGCAACATGGGGGTCACAAAACAACTCTCAAATGACCTGAAGACAAAGATTGTTCACCATCAAGGTTTAGGGAAGGATACAGAAAGCTGTCCCAGAGATTTAAGCTGTCTGTTTCCACAGTTAGGAACATATTGAGGAAATGGAAGACCACAGGCTCAGTTCAAGTTAAGGCTCGAAGTGGCAGACCAAGAAAGATTTAGGATAGACAGAAGCGACGAATGGTGAGAACAGTCAGAGTCAACCCACAGACCAGCACCAAAGACCTACAGCATCATCTTGCAGCAGATGGAGTCACGGTGCATCGTTAAACCATTCGGGCACTTTACACAAGGAGATGCTGTATGCGAGAGTGATGCAGAGGAAGCCTTTTCTCCGCCCACAGCACAAACAGAGCCGCTTGAGGTATGCTCAAGCACATTTGGACAAGCCAGCTTCATTTTGGAATAAGGTGCTGTGGACTGATGAAACTAAAATTGAGTTATTTGGGCATAACAAGGGGCGTTATGCATGGAGGAAAAAGAACACAGCATTCCAAGAAAAACACCTGCTACCTACAGTAAAATATGGTGGTGGTTCCATCATGCTGTGGGGCTGTGTGGCCAGTGCAGGGACTGGGAATCTTGTCAAAGTTGAGGGACGCATGGATTCCACTCAGTATCAGCAGATTCTGGAGACCAATGTCCAGGAATCAGTGACAAAGCTGAAGCTGCGCCAGGGCTGGATCTTTCAACAAGACAACAACCCGAAACACTGCTCAAAATCCACTAAGGCATTCATGCAGAGGAACAAGTACAACGTTCTGGAATGGCCATCTCAGTCCCCAGACCTGAATATAATTGAAAATCTGTGGTGTGAGTTAAAGAGAGCTGTCCATGCTCTGAAGCCATCAAACCTGAATGAATAACTTTGTAAAGAGGAATGGTCCAAAATACCTTCAACCACAATCCAGACTCTCATTGGAACCTACAGGAAGCGTTTAGAGGCTGTAATTTCTGCAAAAGGTGGATCTACTAAATATTGATTTCATTTCTTTTTTCTTTTCATTCTTTTCATTTTCTTTTCATTTCTTTTTTGTGGTGCCTAAAGTTATGCACCTGCATGATTTTGTTTGAACAATTATTGCACACTTTCTGTAAATCTAATAAACTTAATTTCACTTCTCAAATATCACTGTGTGTGTGTCCTATATGATATATTTAACTGACATTTTTTATCGTAACAACCAACAATTTATACAAAATAATGACTATTAACAAGGTTGCCCAAACTTTTGCATCCCACTGTATTTATGGGCTACCGGAAACAATGTGCAGCATTGGGCAAAGAGCAGGAGCCAACTTCATAAGCGGTACAACCCTATCTCAGGTCACACTTTCTTAGCCCTGTGGGTGGAAGCATGGTGGTGCGATTTACAATCAGCAGTTTATTCTAAAACAAGCTCCACATGGACTGTGCTAGTGTTGGGATTTGAGCATGTGGACTCAAACTCTCTAAATCACTAAGTTGCCCTTCTGATCATGCAGTGTTTTTTATATAGAAACTTTCATATGACATAATCACAAAGTACACAAGAAAATGCAAAAAAAATGTAAACTCAAAAAGATAATAGCTGAAAATAAACAAACAGTAAAGTGAGCATTTCTTCAGGTTGATTTGAGCCCAAGGTTCATTGTCAGTGGGAACAGATCCAGCTCATCAAGATTATCTTCAGAGGCAGACATCATAGAGTGGTGGCTAGGTGACTGGGCCATAAAACCACAATGTTTGTTGTTCAGTCTCTGTCAATAACTCATTGGGTCATCCTGATCAAATGGAATTCATGGACTGCCTGTATTAGAACATTAGAACACTCTAAATGAGAACAGGCCATTCAGCCCAGCAAAGCTCACCAGTCCTATCCACTTATTTCTTCCAAACGAGTTTTGAAAGTCTTATTCCAAGTGTCTATGGTTCTTTGTGTAAAGAAAAACTTCCTAATGTTTGTGCAAAATTTACCCTTAACAAGTTTCCAACTGTGTCCCTGTGTTCTTGATGAACTCATTTTTAAATAAGAGTCTCGATCCACTGTACTAATTCCCTTCATAATTTTAAACACTTCAATTATATCACCCCTTAATCTTCTTTTCCTTAAACTGTATAGGTTCAGCTCTTTTAATCTTTCCTCATAATTCAACCCCTGTAGCCCTGGAATCAGCCTAGTTGCTCTTCTCTGGACCTTTTCTAGCACTGTTATGTCCTTTTTGTCACCTGGAGACCAAAACTGCACACAGTACTCAAGATGAGCCCTCACCAGTGCATTATAAAGATTGAGCAGAACCTCTTTGGACTTGTACTCCACACGTCATGGTATATAACCTAACATTGTGGTAGCCTTCTTAATGGCTTCTGAACACTGTCAGGAAGTCGATAGCTTAGAGTCAACTATGACTCCTATATCCTTCTCATAAGGTGTACTCTTGGTTTTCCAACCGCACATTGGGCATTCAAACCTAACATTTTTACTTCCTATGTGTAATACTTTACATCTACTGACATTAAATTTAATCTGCCCAAGCCTGTATGCTATCCAAGTCCTTCTGTAATGATATAATGGATTCCAAATTATCTGCTAATCCCCCTATCTTGGTATCATCTGCAAACTTAACCAGTTTGTTACTCATATTCCTATATAAATCATTTATATATATTAAAAATAGCAGTAGCCCTTGCACTGACCCCTGTGGAACATCACTCTTAACATGGTCCAATTCTGAAGAGGTTCCTTGCACCTCTGCTTCCTGTGTCTGAGCCAATTCTGCACCAATCTAAAAACATCACCCTGATCTCTCACTTCTTTTAATTTGATGCCCATCCTCTCATGTGGCACCTTATCAAATGCTTTCTGAAAGTCCACATAAATAATATCATATGCTTCACTTTTATTGTATCCTTTTGTTGCCTCCTCATAGAATTCCAGCATGTTAGTAAAACACGACCTTCCTCTTCTGAAGCCATGATGACTGTTCAGAATAACTCCTGTACTTGCCATGTGTTGCTCAATCTTATCCTTAATAATTCTTTCCATTATTTCCCTGTGATATACTGAAGGTAAATATGTATGTAACAATTGTGTTGTATTATTGGATATAAAACTTCACAATGAATGAATGCTTCTGATTTAAAACACATCATGCCCACCCCTACCAAATTAGGAGAGGTATGTGAGCAGAAATTCCAAAATTAAGTGGTCTTTTAATAAGTATGGAAGCATCAGAAAGACTAACAGACACTCACATTGTTTATCTGAGGAAAGTATTTATACATTCTTCACAAAATTTGAAAAAGCTTTGCACCATTCTTCATGAAGAGAACTGAATCTTTTTTTCTAACTTTATATAAAGTAAAATATCTTTTTTCAGTAGTTCATGAAAGGCTGATTAGAATTCCTACTGGGTATGGTAAGAAATTATAGATTTTTCATGACATAATCGCTCCTTTGGTGTTACTATCTGAGGATTTAGAGTGATTATACATTTAAAACTAACAGACAAATAAGTAAAAAAATATGTAAATATGTATTGAGAATGCACTACACCACATGACCAAACAAAACATGCTCTAGATGACACCATTTGTTATTCTGGTGTTGTTCTGTATGTTTTACATACCCTTAATTAAGAATCATAGTTAAGAATTATAGAGATAATGTACAACTGTCAACTGTCAACTGAATAATATTGAAAAAGAGCATATGTTTTGATTGTTAAATTCCATTCATCCTGAGATTCAAATTTTCCGACTGTTGCTTTAAAAATTTGACTTGCATACAGCTTTGATAGTGTACCACTGTAAGATTGTTTTTAAGGCATAGCTATCCCAAGAATGCATATAAATTGTCAATATGGGGGTCTGTAAAGAGCATGATATAAAGTGACTTCCATGAATTAAACATTACATTAGTTATGGATGGGTGTAAAACTGGCAGTGATATCTCAGCTTTAAAGTATAACCCACATCGGTACCCTATTTTGTGTGTGTGATTAACCGCTAGGTTATTTTTAAATGACCAATATTTAGTAATGATAGAAGCACAGATCAAAGCACAAAGAGAAGAGTTTGAGCATAATTTCACTTTCATGGCTAACCAAGCAGGCACATATTAATTCTTTTCTACTTCCTCCAGTGGTTTTACTACACTTAATCTCATGGCCTCATAATGAAACTGGAAGCTAGACAATGCCATGCTTCCCATTAATTGAGGTCTTTGCAAAACTGTCTTTTTTATACATGGCTGTTTTGAATTTCCTGTTAACAAAGTAGTGAGAAGTCAAGCAAAATTACACCTTTTATTGGCTAACTAAAAACTAAAAGTTTTTAGGCAACTCAGGCCCTTTCTTCAGGCAAGATGTAATCATTAGATTTGTATTACATCTTGCCTAACAAAAGGGCCAGAGTTTCCTCGAAAGCCTGCATATTGTAATCTTTTTAGTCAGTCAATAAAAGGTGTCATTTTGCTTGACTTCTCACTACATTCATAATGGCTAACACGGTATAACATCCTAGTACTACACTTAACAAAGTCATAGTTATATCAAATATTTGAAAGCAAGATTTGTTAACATATAGAGGAGTACTCTATAAAAGATACACCTGCTTTAAAAATTATTCACATTAACATCATTAATTCTCCCAAATAATGTGAGATTAAGAGAGGACTATAGACCATAATAAAACGGTGTCTCTTTGTCCACTATATTGCTGATTCTATCATCATTTTAACATTTGCAGTAATAGTGGTCATTCCAACAGATGGTACATCATAAACATTAACTCTACTTTCGCAGATCACATACCAATTGGCATATGGGATATATGCATTGCATGTTTTAATTCCAACAGACCACGTATCACAAATATATGTAGTAATGCATTATATTAATGTTTGTGATGTTGCATCTGTTGGGATGACAAATGCAATGCATTTTATTACTATATAAATTACAAAATACATTTCAAGAGATGATGATTCAGTTAACACTGAAAACGCTGAGGTATAAGTTGATTTCTTAGATTTTAACACATCTTGGATGGGTGGCACAGACCTTAGCATTTCTTGTCAGTATAACTCCTGTATATTTAAACTATTCATAAAAAGCCAACTGATTCAATTTAATATGTCTATTCACAGTGAATAATATAGTCTTATAATGCAAGTAATATAATATAGTCTAATTCAGATTGGTTTAAAACCTACACATTTGATAAAAATTTTCCAGTTTATTCAATGCATGCCTTTTGTCCACTTGGTACCTCAGGCAATGGTTTAGAACATTGGGAGCATTTATCACAATTAATAGATACATTTAATTGATGTGGCTAAATAAAATCAAATTCAGAATCAAAATTCTTCAGAAACGAAGAACTAGAGTTAATTCCTTCTTTTATAACAAAATGTAGAGACTATTTAAACCTTGCAGTCATCATATACAACTTGGGTGCCATGATGGCACAAGCCATGTGCTAATTACATCAGGTATCTAGTAACCATGTAGCATTATGACCATTACATAAAACATAGTTGAAACAAATACACACAGTGACAGTATCCATAAAAAAAATCTTACAAATGACATTGAGAGTGATGATACCATCATAATAATAAATTTGTTAACAAACAATAAAAGACATTTTAAAAATATTTATATTTCCATGGTATCTGCTGTGATCTGTCCAGTTTAAAAATACAGAACCTCCAGAATTAGGCTTCAGATTCTGTGGGAGACCATCACCTGCTGCACTCAGGTCCTGATCCAGATGGTTCATCGTGTGCGTGGTGAGGCAATGCGCTGTAAATAGCACAAGCTCCCATCCCCCTTTCTCTCTTAAGTAACAAAGTAAGCCTGGCCCCAGACTGGAGAAGAAGGGCTTTTGGCCTGCATAGGCCCAAATGAACCAATGATGAAAATTTAAAAGTGGAGAAAGACCAAATATTGAAGAGGAAAAAAGCCAAGTATGTAAACAAATCATTACATTGAGAACACAGAATCAAAAAACCAGAATATCCAAACAAGAACTTACACAAAAAAGAAATCAAAGGATAAGACAAACAGGCATGACCAAGTGCTAATACCTCATCACTAATAGTTCTTCTTCTTCTCTTTATTCATCTTTAATATCTGTTAGTAAACCAACTCATGATGAGTTGCTGCTCCAACTGGGCTGGAGTGCAATGCAGAATGCAGATGGGAAAAAAAACAAAAAAAACTGGAATACCTAATCAAATATACATTAAATTATATTGTCTGTCCAAACTATCCCTAATATCTCTATTAAATGTAACTAATCGAATACAATTCTATGAATTCTATTTATCCGAAATACTGTAAACTTTTCTTTTTAACTTTTAAACTTAAAACAGTTGGTCACCAAAGACTTTAAATAATCATATTTATCATATACAGTAATTGATTTCTTTCAATTATATATGCCTCATCCATCTCCCAAACTCGCTTGTCCAGGGCAGGGCAGTGGAATAACTCAAGTCAAGGAGCATGCACTGGTACAGTGCATTGCCAAACCCACTACACAATGAAACAGCTCGGTATCCCGGTTGGCAACCCCCCAGGCAGACACACAGTCTAGTCCCACCCTCCGGAAATGACCCTCTATCCGCTGCAGCCAGGTGTTACATGGGCGACCCCTTGGTCCAGCCACTCGAGTCCCCAACAAAGAGGATCTTATGAGCTGGATCACCCTCGGGGAAATGTACCACATACCCGTAGTGCCGTAACTGACACTCCCTCACAATGCAGGTGATGTGCCTCATTTGGGACTCCATGAGCAACCACTCATTCAACACAAAGTCAAACCAACGGTACCCATGGATTTTCTGGAGAGACACAGTACCAAAGGAGTCCAGTCTTCATCTCAGGTTACTGGATAGCGTCCATGTCTCGCAAACATATAGCAAGACAGGAAACACCAGGACTCTAAAAACTTGGACCTTCGTCCTTTTGCAGAGATATCGGGAGCGACACACACCCGTTTCCAGCAACCTCATGATCCCCCATGCTCTCCCAATCAGCCTATTGACTTCATAGGAAGAGTCACCAGAGACTAAAATGTCACTGCCAAGGTAAGTAAACCTCTCGACAAGGTCGACACTCTCTCTGCAGACAGACATACTGCTGATGGCTGTGCCCAAGAGGTCATTAAAGACCTGGATCTTGGTTTTTATCCAAGACACTAACAAGCCCAGACTCTCAGACTCCTCGCTCAGTCTCTTGAGCGGCCCGATCAGAGCCTTCATTGACTCTGCGAAGATCACAGCATCATCAGCAAAATCAAGATCTGTAAATCTTTCTTCACCAACAGTTGCCCCACAGCAGCTGGACCCCATGACCTTGCCCAACACCCAGTCCATATAAGCATTGAACAGAGTAGGAGCAAAAACACACCCCTGACAAAACCCAGAATCAACTGGGAAAAACACAGAGTTTCCTGGGTATGATGTTAAACTGTTTCCAGCCCTGCAAGCAGTCCTCCAACTTGCAGGGAAATCATGGGGGTTGGTGGCAGGATTGGCACTCCAGCCACTGTAAAAAAACCTCACACAGCTCCAAGACGACAGAAAAGACTCCTTTTTGTTCTCCGCAGGAGTAGCTCTGCTGCAGCCATCTATAGGAAGGCTGCTCGCATCATGAAAGGGATTGGACAAAGCCCTCACTAGGCCCATCCTCGAAAGAGTCAAAACCGTTGGAGAGCCAATGGGATCAGTTTTGTTGGGGATCAGAACTGGTGGGGTTCTAAAGGCATCGCCTGCTGCATGGCAGCACTCGGGTCCCAATTTGAGGCGGTTCACCGACAAAAGCGTGATAGACATATGAGCCCCGACAAAACCGCGACGGACAAATGAGCGTCGACAAACCCGCTAACTGGTTTTCGACAAATGCACGGCAACAAAATCGCCACGACAAAATCGCGAGAGAGGCCAAGAGAGTGGGACGCGTACGCGCATTATGTACACATTATGTGCTAGGTTATAACTGTTATAACTGCTGATGACATGCCGCAAGCAAATAACTCAATTGAGGGTTGGCATAGCGCGTCGTATACAAAGCGGAATTACCAGCAGTCAGGCAGCCAGCAAGTCTAAATACGCTCAACTATCAAGACGTCTTGCTGCAATTCTTCCTACATATGCGGGTGTGATCTTAAGGACTATCTGCGTGCCGTGCTGATCTCATGCCGTGTCTCATAATATTGACTTCTAAAATAAACATTATTATATATGCTTTAAACTATTAATTCATATTTAATGAAACTTTCACAATTTTGTCGGTGCAATTTTGTCTGCTCTATTTTGTCGCCGCTCATATGTCTATCACGCAAATGTCGGGTCACAATTTGACCCACACAGGTAGGCGTATGGAATGTCTTGTCTCTCTGGCAAGATGATCATCTTCCTCTGCTTTCAGAGGAGCTGTGTAAACTTCGCATTTCAGTGGTGGCACTCTCCGAGGTGCACAGACTGGTGACTGACCAGATCTCTGTGGGTGGATACACCTTTTATTGGTCTGGTTGCTCTGATGTCGCTGTCATACTCGAGGAGTAGCTGTTGCTGTAGTGGACTGGCTTCTTCCGATGGTGTCCGATGTCACTTCTTTCGATAAGTGTATTATGAGACTCAGATTACGGCACTCCCTGGGTGCCTTGTCTGTTGTCTCAGTGATGTCTCGGCAAGGGAGACATTTTATTCGCAGCTTCGCGCTCGGTAGTTGATGGGTTCCTACAATGTGACACTCCTGTGATCATGGGTGACTTCAATGCAACCACTGGCACTGACAGGGCTGGCTATGAGGATTGTCTTGGTCTCAATGGGTCTGGTGACCATGGTGAAAGTGGCTCCATGTTCCGCAATTTTGCAAAAGGTCAGGGGCTGCGAATCACTGGATCCTGGTTCCAGCGCCCAGAACCGCATCGTTGGACTTGGTACTCCAATACTGGTGGTGTGGTGAAGAAGATCGATCACATCCTCTTGGCCAGACGCTGGAGGCTCTTGCAAAACTGCAGGGTCTACAGAAGTGCCAGTTTGTGAATTCTGACCACAGACTTGTTGTTGCTACTCTTAGGATCCAGCTTAGGCAACTGCCGATCCTAATGTGAGAAGACCCTGAAGGTTGCTGAGGGTTGTTTTGGTGTTACCGGTGTTCCCAGAAGGAGGTGTTTCATCTCGCAGGGCACCCTGGATATCATTGAGTGGAGTCACAGCGCACGGCTCAATGGCAAGTATTGTCTGTACCGGGAACTGAGAAGGACGGCTGCGAGACCTCTGAGGACAGATAAAGAGGTGTTTGTTAGAGGAATTTGTGATTGTGAGCAAGTGACACACCATCTGTGGTCTAGCGACCCACGTCCTGCTTACAAAGGAATTGAAGCATTACACACATCTGAATCTGTTCCTCGGAGAGTCGCAGTCAAGGTGGCTGATGGAACGGTCCTTACGGATGACACTGCAGTTGTGACCTGCTGGGCTGGCTACTTTGAGCAGTTGTTCAAAGATGATCCTCCGGCTAAGATGTTGGATATCTCTGGGTTCACAGTCCTTGAGGCTGATCCTCCAATTAGCGGTGAGCCTCTCAGTCTCACTGAGATTGTACAGGTGGTGACCCAGCTGAGGGGAGGAAAGGCTTCAGGGATCTGTGGTATCCGGGGTGAACTTCTCCAGGTTGGTGGTAAGGGTGTCCTCCTGGCATTGTAAGCAATCTTTGCTTCCATTTGGAAGACTGGCATCATCCCAACTAACTGGAAAACAGGCTTTGTCATCTCTATCTGGAAAGAGAAGGGTGATCGCCTGGATTGCGGCAACTACATAGGGATAACACTGCTCTCTGTGCCGGGTACGGTCCTTGTTAGGGTTGTCTTCAATAGGACCCGTGACCACTTGCTCATCTACCAGCAACCGGAACAGTCTGGTTTTACACTTAAGAAGTCTACCATCGACCACATCCTAGCACTGAGGGTTCTCATGGAGTGCAAATGTGAATATTGGCAGAGTTTCTTTGCAGCCTTTGTCAATTTTCATAAAGCATTCGACTCAGTTGATCGAGCTGCCCTGTGGGATATCCTAAGGGTTTGCAGGATCCCCTTGAGTTTGCTGGATATCATAGCCGGCCTATACACTGGTACTGTGAGTGCTGTGCAGAGTGGAGGCAGCAGAACAGCTGGAGACTGTCCCAGCAAGCATCAGGTGTAAGGCAGGAACAGTCCCTGAACAGGATTTCAGTTATGCCTTACTCCAAAACAAAATGCTTTACTCTTTAGTATTCATTAGAAAATCTGTATAATCTATAGTGATATTTTTCTGTCATAAACAGTTAATAATTTCATGTTATGTCCAATTCTAAAGAGAGTTAAAATGATTTCTTCATTTGGTTTACGTCCCTTTCACTATAAACCCCTTGTTTCCAGTATTTCACATTTTTTACCTCAACTTAAAAACTCTTCATTTTAACAAACTTTTAATGTCTGTCTTACTAAATGCTATACGCAAATCAACATCAGGATATTTCGTGGCCTTTTTAGCCAAACCATCAGCTTTCTAATTTCTAGTTTCTTTAACTGAATTATGTGCTAGAATCCATAAGGAACAAACATATCAGCCTATACAATGCAATGAAGACAATGTTCGATTCACTTCTAACAGTACAACAACAAAAACTCATTTCTTTGATAGTCCTAAAATCACACAAGGAAAGCCTTAGTAGGCTTTAACAAGCCCTGTTTTTAACAGACCAGGAGCATCGACTCCCTAAGAAGACAACAAAACAGCAGTAACAGTAAATCATGTCTTGTTAAAAAAAAAAAAAAATCGGCTGTTTTAACAATCTGTAGAACTGAAAATGAACCTGAATGACCAACCAACCTGTTTGGTCAGTTCTTCAATTATTCTAAACCAAAAACATCAATTAATTCTGTATTATATATTAACAAATAATGTGCAAGTCTTTTTTTTCCTTTATAAAAAACATGAACTTTGGGAACAAAAGCAGCTTCCTCTGTTAATTTTTGTCACAATATCTTTAGATCCATCGATAAACATTAATATTCCATAATAATTTTAATCATACTTATCCACTTTCATATTTTCAGACAACAGAATCATCGTTTTTTTTCCTAATTATGTATTCTAAAGTCTACTACTAACACAGGAACAAGTCAAGGTGGGGTCACAGAAAACACCAAAGTAGGACTTTTCTGAAAAGTTCAATAAACTCAGTGTGTGCAGAAAACCCCCAAAACTAAGAATACTTTTCATGTGAGCTCCCAACAGTATTTAATATATTAATAACAGGATGATCAGTTTTATGCCTTTTATTATTAATCCTATCCAATATATAAAAGCAAATGTAATCTACAAAGCTTTAAAGGTGTTTGCCCTATTTGAAACTGTATGACGGAAAGAGGTGCAACAGCATATTCTTAACGCCTATCCTTGAAAAACATCCAATATTTTTGAACTGCAATGTGTAGCTGACCCTAAATCTATGCAACCATAATCAAAAATGGATCTAATTGAACATTTATAGATAGTTTCTAAACACCCCTTTACATGTATATGTAATTTTATTTTTTAATACTTCATTTACTGTCCATGTACATTTCTAAAAATGTAACTATCAATAATTCAGCAAGAGTTTCAGGATATTGTTTAAATCTGTCTAATGCAAGTCTTTTTAGTTTTTACTTATTTTGATTGTTCTAGTTTACAAATCACTAATTGAAAATATGTATAAAATTACTACCACTAATTCAAAGAGCCCTATCATCAGAATGCAAAGTTTGACCTATCATTATCCTCTTTAATAAAACCCCTGTGTGCGTCCAGGTGTCCGTGTGTGTGTGTCTACTGGTGAAGTGCGCATGCGCGGGCCGCATTGCACATTGTACCGTGCCCGCCCATGCACTCGGCACGTGGACGCACACACACTGGAAGCTGGGCACGCAGTGAATGGCCTAGCCGCCGCCGCCGCGCACGATAAGCAAATAAAGCACACACAGTGGAAGCTGGGCACACAGTGAATGGCCTTGCCACGGCCGTGCATGATAAGATATAAAGGACACCATTGCTGGGGAGAGTGCTGATTGGGTAGTCGCGGCAGCGCACATAAAATCCGTTGTTGGGGAGACGCCACACAAAATAATCAGTTGCATGCCCCCACAGATTAAAATACTTGCTGGGGAACTGCACAGTACTTGCTGGGGAGACGCCACAGGCACGATTATAAGCAGCACGCCACACATTACATCAGTTGCTGGGGACACTCTGCTGATTGCCCACTGTTGTGACAGAAAATTAAAGTCATATTACGGACATCAAAGCTAGTATTACTGTCAGAGAAAATTACAGGCATTTTATGGATATACAAACCAGTATTACTGCGAGAGAAAATTAAAGACATATTAAAGGATGCATATTACAGCCACATACAAGCCAGTATTACTCTAGGAGAAAATATACGGACATATCTACTAACAACATGCCACCCAAAAAAAGGACACGACAAGTAGGACAAAAGACACAGACAATCAAATCCTATATAAGCAACATCTCCTGGAAGAACGGTCAGCTCAACAAGTAAACATCAACAAAAGAAACGCTGAAAGACAAAGAAAAATATGAGCAAATAGATTGATTGAAGAAAAAGAAAATGACTGTCAGAAAAACACTAAAAGAGAAAGACTCAGAAGAGCAAACCTTAGAAAATGTTGGCATTTACTTGCCAGAACCAGTATTCAGCCATTGTCAGTTTTATGTTGCATTATCAAGAGTTAGAAGTTTTCCAGATGTTGTTGTCAAGGTTGTACAGATTCCTGAACAAGGCAAACTGTTGCCAAACTCAGAATATTTACAAGAAATTTTGTCTATAATGAAATTGTACAGAAAAATTTCATGAGGTAAAAAAATTGAAAATTTTACCTAAATATCTTCTTCAGATATTGTGTCTTACAGATTGTTTTAAACTAAGGCAATATTAATTATACTTACTGTATTGTCATGTACATTTCTATTTTATTTTTATTATTATTTTACTTTTGGCTTCTTGAAAAAATATTTTTGACAAAAAAAAATTAAGACAAAAAAACAGAATGAGGTCAAGGTCCCTTGCCATTTAATATAGACTGTTCCTACTAATGTTTATGCATTACTGTTCTAGCACCTGTTATTGTAACGGGCTTAATGTCTAGTAACTGTATAAATGAAGACGTGGTTTCTCAAGATGTCACACTACAGTGACCTATGAGCACTACCATGTGGAGTAACATTTTCAACCGCATACGTTTTTGAATACATCTGGCCCATTCGCTGTACACCTTCAAAATAAAAAAAAACAAAAACCCACAAACAATAAAGTTATACATTCTTCCAGTAAAGTAAAATAGATAGATCTTCAATTATCTATAGAAACATGGGATTCTGGGCTGGAGTACAACGAGGGAATTCCTAAAGAATTTAGAGGGACATAGGAAACCTTGCCAGGAAAAAGCAATCATTACTGAATCGTTACTATATCCAAGAGATGCTAATAGTTGGATAAATGGTTTGTTTATTCAACAACACCATTTATGCACTAAATGTGTAAATTTATCAATAAAAATTCAGAACCTCAGCAACTGAATTGGGACACATTAAAGAACTCTTGTTCTTTAATATGTGTATGTGTGTTAAGAGAGTGTGTGTTAGTGGGAGTGTGTGCAAGCTCAACCAATGATGGACTAGCACTTTGTCCTTGGATTGTTCCTGCTTTGTGCCTGAAGCTTCCTTGTATAGGCTCCAGCTGCCCCTGATCCTGCCCTGGATAAGCAGGTTCAAAAGATGAATGGATAGAATATTCCTTGAAATATAAGGAATTTTTATAATGACAGCTTTCTAATTTCTAGTTATTGTCTTTTCTTTGTTCAAAATTTTAGTGTACCTATTTGAAAACACTTGTACCCTCAAATATAATTTGTTTCCTACTTGTTGTTACTGCTTCTGATACATTTGACTAATAATAACTTGTCTTATTGATTTTTGAAATACCAAGTAAACACACTATCACCCATGCAAAGTACAGCACTGATTCTAAATCAGTTGATGAGTTTACACTGAATGATAGAATGAGCATGAGCCATTCTTGTCAGTCCCATAGGAATGACTTCTTAAATACATTTCTAACCTACAATCAGGTTCAGCAGGTATATTATCAGTGGTTTAATGACTGATGATAATGCTCATGTGCACTAAGGGGCTTTATGAAAATATAAACAACAGCAAAGTATGTTGACTGTTCCTCTTAGACTGATGATATAGAGCAGTGAACATTATAACAGAATGTACAATGCAGGCATAGCCAGCAACAGACTACTCTTTTATTTCTCATTGTTTAATATGAAATATCTGCAAAAATGTGTTACATAATTAACTATTAAAAATAAAACATTAATTGCTATAATTTGAAGACTTTCTCAATAAATTGAGCATTATTGTGTAAATATTTCAGCAGTCAAACCTCTTGCACATGAACCACGTTAACACTCACATTAAATAACTCATAATAAGATACATCATAATCTCAAGCATGGACAATAAACTTTTTCTTACTAATGGTGAGACTTAATTGAAATAATAATTCTATCTTTAAGAACAAAAGGATCATGTGTATATATTGCTTATACAACGATCCTCATATAGGTTTATAGGGTCATTATGGTCGTGTGTAGGGAGTTCAGTGAAATTCTCACTTACACATGCTAATCAACTTGCAACATGTGGCTACCTTCCAGTGTTGTGAGGACAACTACCTTACCTTGAAACTTTTGTCTTCCTTAGCTGAAAAATCTCCAAACAGACAGGATGGATCAGAGAAGTTACATACTAACAAAACTTATTTCTGTCCCTTGTTAGACTCTGGAACTAGACTCAGAAATAAAATATCATTTAGGAAAATCGCAACATTTTACTCACCAAAAATTCAGATTATTTGTAAACAAAATCCATCGTCCTTTCTTTCCTCAAAAACAGTTCAATTACTCTGTCGTACGGATTATCCGTGCGCTTCAGTTCCATCAAAACCTCTCTTTCTATTGCCATCGAAGCTAATGGTGAAAGGCAAACCCGCCCTATGGTATTTCTAGCATAAGTTTCAATTCGCTTTAGGGCTGAAAATGTCCTCTCGACAGAAGCAGTGTACACAGGAATGCTCACCACCAAATATATCAATGTGAGCAGCTGCCCCATGCTCTCATTCAGATTTTTCTGATGAAGGAAGTCAAGGAGATCAGTGGGAGATTTTCCTGCAAAATCATCCATGGCATACATTACAGTCAGTTCTGTTTTTAGCCGAGACAGATCAAAAAGCGTTCCTTGGCTCTTGGGTTAAAGTGGAGAAGGCTGAAATTTTTTTTGTATTCCCGAAACTTCTGGGGCTCGAGGAGCGTGACAAACATCAGGTTTTCGTGGTCTTGAAATCTGGTCTGTGTCTGGCAAATAATATTGTCCAAAATCCTGCCATGGAGTTGGACGTAGTGCACGCGACGATCTTTTGCTCGGAGCGTTTGTGGTGCGTTCAGTGGCCTCGGAGAGTTCCTCATATCAGCTTCTATCCAATCAATGGGTCTGAATATGGTGACATTGCCATACGCCTGCTAGAGGGCCCTACTGACACCAACTCAAAATCTGATTGGTTGAAGCAACAGGTTATTCGACATTTATTCTGTGTTAGAGTGCCTCCACAATAGATTGTGAAAGCCTCTCTGCCTGGCAACAAATGATGGCTGAAATGTGATTGGTTAAATGCTTTAATATGAAACCCCGCCTCCCACGGCTATCGAGCTGCAGTCTATTCTCTCTGCCTGGCAACGAATGACGGCTAAAATCCATCCATCCATCCATTTTCTAACCCGCTGAATCCGAATACAGGGCCACGGGGGTCTGCTGGAGCCAATCCCAACCAACACAGGGCACAAGGCAGGAACCAATCCTGGGCAGGGTGCCAACCCACCGCAGGACACACACAAACACACCAAGCACACACTATGGCCAATTTAGAATCGCCAATCCACCTAACCTGCATGTCTTTGGATTGTGGGAGGAAACCCACGCAGACACGGGGAGAACATGCAAACTCCACAGGGAGGACCCGGGAAGCGAACCCGGGTCTTCTAACTGCGAGGCAGCAGCGCTACCACTGCGCCACCGTGCCGCCCACGGCTAAAATGTGATTGGTTAAATATTTTAATACGAAACTCCGCCTCCCACAGCTATCGAGCTGCATTCTATTACAGTATATGGACAAAAATCCGTTCCAGTTATGACCATTACACATAGAATTTCGAAATGAAACCTGCCCAACTTTTGTAAGTAAGCTGTAAGGAATGAGCCTGCCAAATTTCAGCCTTCTACCTACACGGGAAGCTGGAGAATTAGTGATGAGTGAGGGAGTGAGTGAGTGAGTGAGTGAGTGAGTGAGTCAGTGAGGGCTTTGCCTTTTATTAGTATAGATACTTGTGTAAAGGTAATGTTCTAAGTAACAAACTACATGGATTACGTAGAGCAAATTAATCGATTTGGATTTGAGGAACAGGCAAATGCTCAAATGTTCAAAATCAAATATAAAGCTAAAAGATACTGACATAAGAAATAACAAACTGGATTTCAGGCTGGTTCCATTCCATTTGGAGTGAAGTCATCAATGCAATCTCTTTATGCATAGAATAAAACTCTTTCAAATTTATATTAACAAAATAAATTCTAATATAATGAGTAATCTGTGAAATGTGCAGATAACATCAAAATTCAAGGAAGAGCTGTCAGCAAAGAATTTCAAAAACATCTGAATGGTAAAGGTAAATAAATACAAAATGATACATGGAGGCAAAAGGAACATTCATTTTAATCACAAGATATGTGATGTGGACTTACAGGAAGCAAGTACTGAAAATAATTTAGGGGTTTGCTTTAATACATTTATCTCATCCTCTTTTCATCCAGGCAAAGGTATTGAGATATATATTATAAAAGCTGCTGAATATTTAAATCACAGTACTATGCATTGATGATGTGCACTGTACTCTGCATCAGAAGAAGGGCCTTATACAAATTACCTCTGTCTGGATCAGCTACAGTTTTTGGTGAATAAAGTGAGGATGTTTAATGAAGAGCATGATACATATTTCAAATCAGACAGTAAAGCATAATGAACAATATACCATTCCACATATTTACATTCTGAATCTGATTATCCCATGCAAGGCTTGTACACAACAAAACACAAACCTCTCCTGTATACCATGCCTTTTTACCTCAGGGCACACTCATACACACACTCATACTTACAAATGAACATCACACGCACATCTTTGGGACGTTGGTAGAAATTGGAGCACACTGAGAGAATGTGTGATATCTCTACCTTAACAGTACTTGGACTGGAAAACAACAAGGACATAACTTGTTCAAAAAGCCCTTACAAATCTAAATATAAAGAAATCAATCATACATTCATTTTAGAACATATTTGAAGCCCTTATCTAATCTAAGGGGCTAATTCTATCCCAGAAACACATTGTACATAATAGTAACCAATACGGTATATATTTGAATCCAAGTGTGGTCAGTAGCTTAATGGAGTTTCTACATTCTCCCTACATATGTTGGTGTGGATTTTTCTCTGTAGTTGTTTTACCTCCCATATCTAAATGATCCATAAACTATCATTTGGGACAACTAAAGTCTAAGCTGTGTACAAGCCCTTACTCTACAGATCCAAGATCTCTTGAATCTCCACACTTTCTGATTGTGTGTAGAGTGCTTCTCTTTGCCAGTTTGATGTGCACTGCCTAAGAGACCAATTGCTGGTCTCAGCAATGTCTATTTGGGAATAGTGATGACTAGGTAAAACTCTAAACTCTTAGGGTTTAATATTTGCATTGAAGATTTGAGGGTCTATGAAATGTGTTTTAGGAGCGGGAGGGTGAGTATCTGGCACTGATAGTACCTGATGGTCCAACTGACTCAAGTTGCATGACACTTTTAACACTATACCAGGCATAGTGTCTGTTGCACCCTTCTTTCCCTACCCCCCTTAAAATTTTAATCAATACAGCAGCTGAGCCTTTTTTGGGGAGAAGGGGATGATTGGCACCTGCACTTATGTAGTTTTAAATTTGTCCCTGTCTAATGTTCCTTCAAGTGAATGTCGAGTGATTGTTTGAAAATCCCTGGTGGTGTAGTGGCCACAGTTTTCCTGCTGAAGTGCCAGCAGTCTTGCCTCCAAGACCTCCTCCCCTTAGGCTCGCTCTCTAACCTTAATACCTCTAGATTCAAGAAACAAGCCATGTGGGTGACTCCAGTGACAGAAGGAAGCTGCCTGGAACTCAATCATTCACTGGAGTCTGAAGTGCAACCAGGTCAGCTGTCATTCACCCCGCAGTGCCAAGCTTGAAGAAGAGGAGGAGGGGACTGGGAACTAGCTGTGTGTTCATCTGGCAGCCCACATGTCATGTAGGAAGACCAGGGGATCTGGTTGTGACAGGAGCTAACTACCAAAGTTGAAGCAGGTCTGTCTCATTGTCATGCATGCAGCACACATGTAGCAAGGAGACCACACGTTGCATGAGATGCCCGGTATACTGCATGCAGTAGTGTATGCCAAAGCACACAGATTGTGCAGGCGCTGTTGAGGCACACAACTTAAACACTTCTTTGGGTTCCAGTCTGGTCTGGACACATTTTTCTAAACAAAGACAGGAATCTCAGAGGGCTGCAGTAATGCACCCTGACCACTAAAGGCCATCCTAGGCCCATGACTGGACAGCCTATGCCCAGAAACGGTCCTATTGGTGATGCAAATGACTTTTGCTCAAATGTATTGTCAAGCTTGGGTATTAAAGTTGCATAGGAGAGTACAGTAGGACTTCCAAGGAGAGGAGGAGATACAGTGCATTGCCGCACCCACCACATGACAAACCAACTCAGGATCCAGATTAGGACCCGAGTGCAGCCATGCAACGGGTGATTGATACCTCAGCACCACACTAGTTCAGATGGAGTGGAACACTGTGAGGTTTTTTATGGTTGTTGGAGTTTTGCCCTGCAAGTTGGAGGGCCTACATGCAGGGGTGAATGCAGATTAACGTCATACCCAGGACGGAGCAATTGCAGAGTCCCTTTTATGGGATTCAAACCGGTAACCTTCCGATTGCCAGTGCAGATCCCTAACCACAGAGCCACCACTCCGTCCCACTTTATTACTGTTCTGGCAGATACAAACACAAGTCTCTTTCAAAAGTGATTCAGCCACAGAAGGAACAGCTGTCAAACTTGACGCCTTGGCCCTGGCTTTTGGTCAAAAGAACACAAAGTCTTCCTCATCAAAGGGGTACAGTGGCTCAGAAGCAGCGACCGAAGCAGAGGGAGTCTGGGGGAAGAAAGACAGGAGAGTGAGACCATAGGACAGCCGCAGAACAGTTTATTAAATGTTCAAAGCCCTGCGCAAGGAGCACATCATGCAGCAAGCTAGCAAGCCTGCAGCTGATCCCTCAAAGAGGAGGTGTAAGAGTGTGTTTGTTTCCTATTGAAATACTGTTTAAGAGGGAGTTTCTGAAATGTGGCCGCATCTGCTTGAGACAATGCTCACAGTATTAATGTGTGTGTGCATGCATTTCAGAGGACAGATGAATTCACATTACAGTTAGATAAAGGTCACTTGTACTTAAGAATGTGAACCATCAAGAAAGTAAATATCATCTGAGAAAGAAAAAAATCAGAATTGAGCAATAAAGAGATGTGACAGGTGTCAGGTCACACTTACAGGTAATCTAACATAGACACCATTTAAATATCCGACTACGCCACCCAGTTTATTAAGAGACTGGGAACTCCTGAAATTTACCGATAATAGCACACAGGGTTCTTTAAATTTGTCGGTGAATAAACACACAATGAAAGACACAACAGTAATTTCAGGAAAAGCAACAGTAACTTCTATTATACCAGACAATAAGTACATGAAAAAGATAAATGAACATAAACAAAATCTAACAATATCAAGAACGAATTTCCTTTTTCTAAAAGGAAAACACACAGTCCACACTCTAAAAGTCCGTCAAAAACAGAATTGGAGGATACAACCTTTAGTGGTGCAGAGTCCAGTTTGTGCACTGTGTTACCCTAACACTTAATCGTTCAAGTGTCCATGGATGCACTCTGTTAACTGGACACTCATTTCACAACAGAAGTTTTGTCCAAATCGTGGAATCCCAACTGACAACTCACAACTGACATCTACTTGTGGAGCTGTCTCTTCCTCCCTGGAAATAAGTGTTGCTGTCCTTGTGCCTCCCCTCGTGCCAGCCAGGTAACCCAGTCTGCCAGTGAGCCTCTGTGCTCTCTGCGAGTCTTGGCAGCGTTCTCTGTGGACTGTCCCTCTCCTTGCCTTCTGCTGCCCAGAAGCTTAAATCTCTTTCAGTCCCTGCCATTATCAGTTCTGGACAATCAGATTAAACAGTGGCACATCTACATTTCCTGGGTTTAAGAATTAATGAAAACACAAGTTAACAAAATGTATTGTTACCAATCATGAATAAGTACAGATATGCTGATTAGAAACCAATAGCGTCAGACATGTAATATCCAAGTCAGGTAAATACACACATCCTCCAAGGAAGAAGCAGGTCTATTATCACAACTTTGTATTGTTTGTATACTCAACCAGCCAGACTTCAAAGCAGTGACTCCTTTGCCAGACAGCAATACCTACATCCTGCAGACAGCCATAACACAATCAGTAACTGGATTATCCAGGCTATTGAAAAACAAGGTCCCCTTCTGACAGAGAGACAGACAGATAGGCTTAATTAAGACAAGAAGAAAGCTTCATGAGGTGTAAGTTGTATATGAGAGTTTGGTTAAGTTGATGTCATGTTGGACATTTTCCTGCAGAAGGAACAACATAATATTTAGTTTTTTGTGGATTACAGCTTGATTAACACTAGAATTACCAGAGCCTACGAAAAAACTCGTAATTCCGTCCCACCTTAAATCACTTCTTAAAATCGTTCACAGCTCTCCACCAGCGTCTTTTGTCATCTAAATGTGTTGATAAAAGAAAAGCTGAAAGCAGCCGGCTATTCCATCCCCCCACCGACTTAGAACGTGCACAAACTTCTCCCAGCTCATGCCTTGATTGATTATCTGGGAGTGAAGTGGAGTTTTAGTGTGAAAATAATAGATCATTATTTGGAATACACGCATTTCACGTGTGTTCCATTTCTACAGTAATCCGTGTAAACACATTTTTAAAACAGAAACGTTTTTCATATTGTAGTAGTAAATGACAAAATGTAAGCATAAACTATATAATGTATGAAGCCTGAAGTCCAAATATCAAACACTTCCACAAAAGGTACAAATATAATAGAACAAGTATGCTTTTATTCAAAACTATAACTGCAGAAAAAAGCCACCTTAGCATGCCATATTGACACATACATACTACAGCTGCCATGATAGCGTAATGGTATCAGCCGCTGACTAGTATCCAAAAGGTCATGAGTTCGATCCCACAAGGTTCAGTTTTGAAAAGTAAACTGCTCTTATTCTTACTATTTTAGAATAAAAACAGGCATTTGATTTCAGTGTGTAACAGCCAGTAATTTATGATACTTGTAAAGGTTAGTTTTTCTTTTTATTCACTTTTCATTCTCAGTCGTGTTCAGGATCCTTCCCTACCCCCCATCTGAGAATGCTGTTTTCACATAAAGATGCGCTGTAGCTCTGCAGCGTACTTGTGACTGCATTCTCGTACCAATGCTTGCGAACTGAAGTGCCTGCGTGCACTTTTCGTGGCATTACACGTCTATTTTTTTGAGCATGCCCGTGTCGCTCAAACACAGGAACATATGTTGGTGTACAAGAATAAAAAACAAGTGCACTTTTATTCTAGACTATAAGTGAAGAAAAAATAAAGCACGTTACAGTAGGCGGTTGATACGACAGCTTGCGTGGTGCAATGCTAAGAACTGCTGATTTCCGATCCGTGCTATATAAAATCATCACATTCAAATATTAACAATTTCCACACACCCTTCCTACATTCACGACATGTGTACTTGTTGCAGTGTACACATCTCTCTGTGCTATGGTTCCTATTACACTGAATGAGCACCTGACATTGTACTTTCTTCCCTATATGAATCACATTCGAGTATAGTGTGTCTCCAAATAAATCACATTTGAGTCTTTATGTGAAAACAGCATTGTCAGATTGGGGGGTAGGGAAGGATCCTGAACACGACTGAGAATGATAAAGATTTCCAAATAATGATCTATTATTTCCACTCTAAAACTCCACTTCACTCCCAGATAATCAGTCAAGGCATGAGCTGGGAGAAGTTTGTGCAAGTTCGAAGTCGGTGGGGGGATGGAATAGCCGGCTGCTTGAAGCCTGATTTTTATCAGCACATTTAGATGACAAAAGACGCTGGTGGAGAGCTGTGAACGATTTTAAGAAGCGATTAAAGGTGGGACGGAATTACGAATTTTTTTGTAGGCTCTGGTAATTCTAGTGTTAAAAGTGTCTCTAACTACCTTCATGCTTGCATGAAATAAGGAACTGTGAAAGGAAGGGATCATTAATTGGGAAAGCACTACTTGCTCTGAATTTTGAAATCATATTTTTTCTTTTTTATTTAGGCTCTTGTGGGCTTATGTTAATGCACAGCCTGTTTAGTTTATCCATCTAATCTAGCTTACTGTTTAGATGGATCCCAGTTATTTGTAAGTCTGCACTACCTCCAGCTACACCCCAACTATAGTGATCGATCTCAGGGGCTTCCTGACATGCTGGAAGTTCACCACTAACTCTTTCACGATGATAGATAACATAAGCCAGGTCTGTGAAAAAAATTGGGAAGAAATTGTTTCTTCCATGACGGCATATATTAGATTGCTTTTATTTTTAAGTATTTATTTCATTGTAAATGGATACCACAATATACCCTGCAGTAATAGTATGATCTGTATCTTTTTTGAAGGAATAAAAATAATTGTATCATGTTCAATGCTTGTTTTTTTAACTATTCTCTTTTTAAAGTGGGGAATATCTTTTAGCTCTCAGAAGAAAGTGTGGATTAGATAGATAGATAGATAGATAGATAGATAGATAGATAGATAGATAGATAGATAGATAGATAGATAGACAGATAGATAGATAGATAGATAGATAGATAGATAGATAGATAGATAGATAGATACTTTATTAATCCCAAGGGGAAATTCACATAATCCAGCAGCAGTATACTGATACAAAAAAAAAATTAAATTAAATAGTAATAAAAAAGCATGTAAAAGCAGACAATAACTTTGAGTAATGTTAGCATTTACTCCCCCGGGTGGAATTGAAGAGTCGCATAGTGTGGAGGAGGAACATCTCCTCAGTCTGTCAGTGGAGCAAGACAGTGACAAAAGTCTGTCACTGAAGCTACTCCTCTGCCTGAAAATGTCACTGATCAGTGGATTCTTCATGATTGACAGGAGTTTGCTTAATGCCCGTCGCTCTGCCACAGATGTTAAACTGTCCAACTTTACTCCTACAATAGAGCCTTAACAAGTTTCTCCAGGCGTGAGGCATCCTTCATCTTTATGCTGCCCCCCAGCACACCACCGCGTAGAAGAGGGCACTCACCACAACCGTCTGGTAGAACATCTGCAGCATCTTATTGCAGATGTTGAAGGACGCCAACCTTCTCAGAAAGTATAGTTGGCTCTGACCTTTATTACACAGAGCATCAGTATTGGCAGTCCAGTCCAATTTGTCATCCAGCTGCACTCCCAGATATTTATAGGTCTGCACCCTCTGCACACAGTCACCTCTGATGATCACAGGGTCCATGAGGGGCCTGGGCCTCCTAAAATCCACCACCAGCTCCTTGGTCTTGCTGGTGTTAAGGTGTAAGTGGTTTGAGTCGCACCATTTAACAAAGTCTTTGATTAGCTTCCTGTACTCCTCCTCCTGCCCACTCCTGATGCAGCCCACAATAGCAGTGTCATCAGCGAACTTTTGCACGTGGCAGGACTCCGAGTCATATTGGAAGTCTGATGTATATAGGCTGAACAGGACCGGAGAAAGTACAGTCCCCTGCGGTGTTCCTGTGTTGCTGACCACAATGTCAGACCTGCAGTTCCCAAGACGCACATATTGAGGTCTGTCTGTAAGATAGTCCACGATCCATGCCACCAGATGTGAGTCTACTCCCATCTCAGTCAGCTTTTCTCTAAGTAGCAGAGGTGGGATGGTGTTGAAGGCGCTAGAGAAGTCCAAAACATAATTCTTAAAGCACCACTGCCTCTGTCCAAGTGGGAGAGGGATCGGTGTAGCATATAAATGATAGCATCCTCAGCTCCCACCTTCTCCTGGTATGCAAACTGCAGAGGGTCGAGGGCGTGGCGGACCTGTGGCCTCAGGTGGTGAAGCAGCAGCCGCTCCATGGTCTTCATCAGATGTGACGTCAGAGCAACAGGCCGGAAGTCATTCAGCTCACTAGGACATGATACCTTTGGGACTTTGGGTGATACAAGATGTTTTCCAAAGCCTTGGGACTCTCCCCTGTTCCAGGCTCAGGTTGAAGATGCGCTGTAGAGGACTCCCCAGTTCCAACGCACAGGCCTTCAGCAGTCGTGGTGATACACCATCTGGACCCGCTGCTTTGCTGGCACGAAGTCTTCTCAGCTCTCTGCTCACATGGGCTGCTGTAATTGTGGGTGGGGATGTCTCACCTATGCTGGTATCAGCAGAAGGATGGTTGGAGGATGCAGTACTCCGAGGTGAGAGTGGGTTAGGGTGATCAAACCTATTAAAGAAGTTGTTCATTTGGTTTGCTCTCTCCATGTCTGTCTTGATGGTGGCACCCCGCTTCGAACTGCAACCAGTGATAATCTTCATCCCATCCCACACTTCCTTCATGCTGTTATTTTGCAGCTTCTGCTCCAGCTTTCTCCTGTACTGCTCTTTCGCCGCCCTGAGCTGGACTCGAGTTCCTTCTGCACGTGCTTGAGCTCATGCTGATCACCGCCTTTAAAAGCCCTTTTCTTCTGGTTCAAAAGGCCTTTGATGTCACTTGTAATCCATGGCTTGTTGTTAGCATAGCAGCATACTGTTCTTACTGGAACTACAATGTCCATACAGAAGTTGATGTAATCAGTTGTGCAGTCAACAGCCTCTTCAATGTTCTCACTATGTGACCCCAGCAGGATATCTCAGTCTGTAGTTCCAAAGCAGTCTCTCAGAGGCTGCTCTGCCTCAGGGGACCACTTCCTGAATGATCGTGTGGTTGTAGGTAGCGCCTTCACTCCTACGGGGTGGCGCTGTATGCGTCTTTAACGATTGCATACAGTAGGTCGATAGCCCTATTTCCCCAGGTGTTACAATCCACATACTGGGAGAAGGCAGGTAATGTTTTGTTCAGCGTCACATGGTTAAAGTCTCCAGAGATTAGCACAAGTGCCTCAGGGTGCTGCGTTTGTAACTTAGCAACTGTGGAATGGATGATGTCACTGTCTCCGCGTTCGCTTGAGGGGGGATGTAAACAATAACAACAATCACATGTCCAAACTCTCTGGGCAAGTAATAGGGACGCAGACTTATGACCAACAGTTCGATGTCCCTACAGCAAGTGGAGATTAATGCTGAACACTTTTGATCCAGATCCTGCTTTGGCAGATTCTGTGATAGGGGATTGAAAATCTGCATGACTTAAAAAAATTAAATTGTTTTTTGAAGCTACAAAAAGAAATTAAACATGTTATTTGTGCATGTGATAATACATGAATTAATTTTTGTTTTCTTCCTGAACAAATTATAAAATTACGAGTATTCTAGTATGACATA
This sequence comes from Polypterus senegalus, assembly GCF_016835505.1. Lineage (NCBI taxonomy): Eukaryota > Metazoa > Chordata > Cladistia > Polypteriformes > Polypteridae > Polypterus > Polypterus senegalus. The sequence goes on from NC_053163.1 coordinate 46,911,194, forward strand.
CAGTTTGAAGATAAACTACACACACACATTTATATACACATAATCAAAGTATTTAACATTTGCACCAACAATTTTTAGTAATAATTTATATCTTAACCTTGTATTTTATCATTGAATATTAAACACATAACAGATAAGCCCTTATACACATTCTCTAATACAATTTTTGATGTGTTCTGTTGTGTAAATTGTGAGACATTTGAAGTTTAGATAAGATAAACACTTTTAGTTAAACTTAATAATACATTTGTTAAGTTTTAAGGGCTGCCTTTTGGGTTCACTTATGATTATACAACAAGACTTGACATTAGGTGTACACCCACAAACATACCCTTGCACAGTGGAGTATATGATATAAATTGCTTATGTTATGCAAAAACGAAGGGCTTTCACATACAAAAGTTAATCATTTTGAAGCTAAAAATTATATCTTGAATAAGACACATTTATCTTTCATATATAGTTTAAAGGAGCCTGCTCAAATCTAGTGTTAGGGCTTCATTGATTTTTTAAAATTATTTTAGTGATGTTGAAGGTTTCATTACAATGAATAGACTAGAGAGTTGTAGGACTTACAATACTATATCGTATTCCTAGCAAATGAACCACTCCCATGTGGTCTGTATAATTACCTCAAATAAATAAAAACTATAGGTATTTAAATACACATAGTTTATGAACCATCTACTCTTTTAATTCACACTCACTATTAACAAAGCTATAGGAGAAATGTAATTTGAACTTTAGAAAAGTTAGAGGTGAATGTCATCTGCAAATGAGTGAATGTGAATGCTGTGTTTTCTACGGATAGGTCCTAGATGAAGTATGTAAAGTGAAAACAGTAAAGGATTGAGCACTTTGCTCTGCGGAGCACCATGTTTGACTTAAGAATATAATGACAGAGTACTGTCAGAACATTTCAGTATGAACTGAAGTCAGTTTGGTAAATATGAAAATGAAGGTGCCCAAAGGTGTCAAAGGATGTGCTTAAACCTAACAGCATAATTACTGTGGAATTTTCTTCACCTAAAGATATTTACAATATCATTCAAAACAAAAGTTAGTGCTATTTTGTACTGTGATGGGTGCAAAAGGCAGACTGTAACATACTCTATTATGATTACACATCTTTGAGTCTAGTTCTGATTTTTTCCACAAAACAATTGGTCTGATAACTACTACCTAAGTGCATTAGGAACTGTGCTACTTAATAATGATTTGTTTATAATAGGTGCTGCCAGCACAGTGCTTGAGCTTTTCATTAGTTTAGCTGAGGTTGGGACTTAAGTTCAGGTGGTAAACTTAATTTTAATCTTTTTTAAAAAGATAATTTTGTGTTCAAGTATCAAGTTGACATTACTATGGCGGTGTGCAGAAGGAGTGATATGGTTTAGATTCAATCTACTGGTAGTGTGAAGGACACGTTTGTTGGACCAGTGAGAAATACAAGAATACTAGAAAATATCCAAAAGTTTGAGACAAGTAGACATTCAGGACAATGTCAGCGAGTAGCATTAAACATTTTAAAGCTATCATATAAAATTCAAATTATGCATACATTTTTTGGAATAATTTAGCTGCTTTTCTACTTAGTTTATTAAATTGTTATATGAAACATGGTATATGTTGTTCCCTGTGGTGGGCTGGCACCCTGCCTGGGGTTTGTTTCCTGCCTTGCGCCCAGTGTTGGCTGGGATTAGCTCCAGCAGACCCCCGTGACCCTGTAGTTAGGATATAGCTGGTTGGATAATGGATAGATGAATGGATGGGATATGTTAAACTATTTGCAAACTCATTTAGAAAAATGTATTGTTAATAGCAGAGCTCATATAAAAAAAAAAGTTTTGTTTTTCTTTTAAATAATGTTGCAGTAGCGCTGTTACCAATTTCTTTTGCTACTTCAATGACGTTTAATTTAAAACCAGCTTCATATTTTCTTCTGATCGAATGCTATATCGTAGATAAGGGATGCTCTTACAATAAAGGTGTATGAGGGTGTGAGATGTAAAAAGCACAAATCAGTGCAAACGTTGCATTGGAATAGTTTGGGTATTATCGTGTGGTCAATAGGCACAATACATAGGGAAAAAAAAGGCAGTGTGCTCCGTAGTTCTCTCTCAGGTGGGCGTTAGCATATCATAATTTCTTGGACCAATAGGGTGAGTTATCCACATTCGACTCATACAATCGACATTATAAAATACCAGAAATGATACGGTAAAATCAAGTCTCGACTTAACTGCGATAAGAGAAGTTATCTTTGTTTAAAAAAACTTTAAATAAAAAACACATTGCTTGTTTTTTGACTACTTAATTCCTTACTCAGTGCCAAGAATTTCGTGAGTAAGTTAGGAGATCATCCATCCAGCTATATCCTAACTACAGGGACATGACGGTCTGCTGGAGCCAATCCCAGCCAACTAAGGGGGCAAAGCAGGAAATAAACCCTGGGCAGGGCGCGCACACACACACACACACACACCAAGCACACACAAGAAACAATTTAGGATCACCAATGCACCTAACCTTCATGTCTTTGGACTGTGGGAGGAAACCGGAGCACCTGCAGACACGGGGAGAACATGCAAACTCCACGCAGAGTAGACCCAGGAAGCAAACCCGGGTTTCCTAACTGCAAGGCAGCAGAACTACCCACTGCGCCACCGTGCTGCCCTGTTAGGTGATCATCCTTTCAAAAATCACACCCCAACAATTTTTGAGATTTTACAATAGAATATGCTAGAAAGGGAACAAAATTGTTTACTGTATTTTATTACAGTATATGGCCATTATTTACCTATTTGTTTCCTTATGATAATAATCTTTTTGGGTCCCAATATGGTATCAGTTTTCTTACTTGAATCCTCAAATTAACACTGGAATTACCAGAGCCTACGAAAAAAATTGTAGATCTGTCCCACCTTAAATCGCTTTGCACCTCTCCGTCAGTGTCTTTTGTGCTGTAAATGTGTGGATAAGCAGCAAGCAGCCTGCTATCACATCCCCCCACCCCGCACAGTTTTCTCAGCTCAAGTTTGTTTAGCTGCGTGCCAGTTGCTTAGAGTTGTATAGAATGAGAGGTCAAGCAAAATGACACCTTTTATAAATACTATAACGTTATTTGGAACAAATGCATTTCATCTGTGTTCCGTGTCTACAACGATCTATGTAAACACATCGTTAAAACAGAAACGTTTTTCATGTTTTAGTAATAATTGACAAAATGTAGACATGAAGTGTATAATGTGTGAAGCCTGAAGTCCAAATGTCAAAGAAACTCTTTCACAAAACGTACAAATATAACAGAACAAGTGTGCTTCTATTCAAAAATAACTGCAGAAAAAGAACCCGCGTTAGGGTGCGGCATTGACACGCATTTGCTATGACTGCTTCGGTGGCAGGTGATAGGACATTTGCTGTGAACTGCTAGAAGAGGCTGCTGTTAAAAAGATACCACAGGTTCCTCTTTCGGCAAGCACCGTCACTCGGCGAATTGAGGATATAGCAGAGGACATTGAGACACAGTTGTTGGAGAGGATTAATAAGTCACCTTGGTATGCAATTCAGGTTGATGAGTCTACTGATATTAACAACAAGGCAATACTACTTGTTTATGTGCGATATATACAGTATACTGTATATCAGGAGGATGTGCATGAGTACATGTTATGTGCACTGTCACTGTCAAGCACCACCACTGGTGCAGAGCTATTCAGATCTTTAAATGATTACATATCAGGAAAGCTGAATTGGTCCTTTTGTGTCAGCATATGCGTGGACAGAGCTGCTGCCATGACTGGACATATTTCTGGTTTAATTGCTCGGGTTAAGGAGGTTGCACATAATTGTGAGTCTACGCACTGTATTATTCATAGGGAAATGTTGGCTTGTCAAAAAATGTTACCTGAACTTAACAGCATACTGAACGATGTCATTAAAGTCATTAACTACATCAAAGCAAATGCCCTAAACTTGTGTCTGTTCGAGCAGCTTTGTGATGAGATGGATGCAGAGCACAAACGCCTTCTCTTACACACAGAAGTAAGATGGCTATCTAAAGGGAGATCATTGGCCAGAGTTAAGAGAGCCAATGAGGAGATTTCTTTCAGAAAAACAGCCACAGCTGGCAGAACATTTCAGTGACATGAACTGGGTCGCAAAACTCACTTACTTGTGAGATATATTCAATCTGCTTAATGAACTGAATCTATCACTTCAGGGGAAAATGACAACTGTCTTCAAGTTGGCAGACAAAGTAGCTGCATTAAAAGCCAAACTTGAATTGTGGGGAGGCCGAGTGAACAGAAAGATATCTGACATGTTTCAAACATTAGCAGGGGTTTTGGAAGAAACTGAGACCTATTCAAAATTATCACAGCTCATGCACAACCACCTGTCTCTGCTTTTAAAAGAGTTCGAGCGGTACTTTCCAACCACAAAAGACCCCTGAACTTCAAAAGAATGGATATGTGACCCATTTGTGAACAAATCAGATGAATTGACCCTGTCCGTGCAAGAAGAAAGTCAACTGCTAGAGATTGCAAATGACAGTGGCCTTAAAAGCATGTTTCAAACAACAACTGCCGGCATTCTGGATTAAGATCAAGGCAGAATTTCCAGAGATCGCCAAAAAAGCACTGAATGCCTTGCTTCCGTTTCCAACAACCTATCTTTGTGAAGCGGGATTTTCTGAAGTGACAGCGACCAAAACCAAATTACGGAGTAGACTAGACATAAGTAACACACTTCGGGTAACATTGTCTCCCATTACCCTCAGATGGGACCAGCTCATAAGAGGGAAACAAACTCAGGGCTCCCACTAATTCTGTGGGATGGTGAGTTGTATTTTTATGCACTTTGTTTTTAGTTGTTTCAATACCAGTCCGTGAAAATATTGTTTTACATGAAACTGGTTCATGGCGCAAAAAAGGTTGGGGACCGCTGCACAACAGCACACACTTCAATGTGTTTTGTTACACATATATCATCCATCCCCCCGGTTTGGTCCAGTCCGCGGAACTGTGTATGAAATGAAACCAGTCCATGGTCACGACAAGTTTGGGGACCACTGATTTAATGTATTTAAATATTTTAAGTTCTTTCTGTGCCTAAGTATCTATTTTCAAATATTTTTTCTCTAGTGCATAGTTGAAAGGAGTTGAATACCACCTGAATACAAGTACAAGATATAAAAATGTAACTGCACTATGGTAAATGTATTGACAATTTTTGGATTATAAGAGATAGATCTGCACAAACCATTACTCTGAAGGAAACACATGTTCTGAAATATGTACATGTTAGATGGTTGTAATCAGGATAAAAAAAAATTCCTACACTTCTTTCAATACATTGCTTTGGGCTTTTGAGTGCAAGTGCAGATATATTCAAAAGTGTTTACAGTAATGGACTGTACTGATTGGTCTCTTGTATGGTGCTGGTTCACTTCCTTGTGATGGTATGCAGGTTAGGCTCTAGTTTCTTAAGGGAATTAGGAGATGTTACAGCACACCATTACAAAATGGAATAAATATTGTAGAATATGTAAATGAAAATATTGTTTTGTTACTCTGTATTCACAGAGCTGAAGTATTATTGGTACTGGTACCCGTATTTAACTGTCAATCCACATCTGTAAAACTGTTAAATGTGTGAGTAATTTTTAAAAAGGAACAGTATGTCACATTGCATTTTATTCTTTATATCCAATATAACCTCAAACCTTAAAGCTTTCTGTTGACTTCCTTCTAGCTCCAATTTGTCTGCACTGCTACAATGCTTTTTTGGCTGAGATATCATACAGAACGGGAAATTTCACAGTCACTGTTAATTATGTCATTTTCCAACGAGCCTGCCTTGAAAACGTAAGTGAGTTTGTGATTGTTTTGGCTCTAGGTAATTGTGTTTACAGGTTATTGTCCATTTCAGTGATTTTTACACTTAGAATGTTATGCCCAAAAATATCATATGTCAGAAAATATAAAAATTAAATGCAGTGCTGTTGTGAAAGTGAGGTATACAGAGATTATTAGGAAACATTTCAATTTTTGTATTCTGTTTGACATAGGACTTTCCAAGTGCTGCCCGCATCCAGCCATTTACAGTTCCATTATGCACATTGGTAAGGAGGTGCTGTAATTAACATGCTCAGGTTTGTAGAAAAGTTTATCTTCAGGGTGCTGAGCCTCTGCCCCATGATGCTTGATTTTGTAAGGTTTGTTTAAAAAAAAAAGGTGAAGTTACAGTTGGTGCTGCTTTGAATTTAAGCTTTGATTTTCCATATTAATGGAAGGCTAAACACTGCTATATACTTTTCCAATTAGAGTTTCAATTATTCTAATGTAAAAACAGACATTAATAAAGAAGCACATGCAGTAGTGACTACTTATATGCTTGGCCTCCTGGCCTCCTCCTCATTTTGCTGTCTGTTTTCTCAGACAGACAGATGCCACCTATTGCTCCGATTTCATCCAGAGAGGCCTTGTTTTCTTTGCTAGAAGTAGAAATTGATAAATGCCAAAACAAAAAAAAAAGAGGAGAATTCACCAAGGTGATAGAAGAATAAAGAACCCATCTTGTTTACTTGAAGAACTTCAACTCCTGTATCACCCTCTATTCTATCATGATATAAGATCACCTAACATGAAAGCTACCAAATAATAACATCTTAGGTTATTTTCTATATGGCAGATTGGAAGAAATGTTAAAACCATTCATACAACTGTTACCTGTAACCTCTTACCTGTCTCACTGTCCATGCTTGACCCTGTGTAATTAATCCAAGGGACCTCAAAGGCAGTTGCTTCTTTGACTAAGGCTGTCTTTACTTTCACTACTTTATGTCAACCTGGTTTAACACTAAAACACGCCTTCATAATTGCATACTTGTGTGCCCTTAAGGGGCTGCAGTTAGACAACGAATGAACAATCAAAACCTCTTGGTGACACTAGTAGCAGTTGCCACCAACACTTAAAACTGATACTTATTTGCACCAAAACTAATAGTAAATATAAAGCTATAAAGTATTATATTCCTTGGGTGGGTTAAGTTTTCATTCAGTTTAATTAGCAACAGCAAGATGCAGATGAAACTTTCATAGATGGTTCAGTTCTGTGGTCCCAAATTATATATCTATAATAGAAATATGAAAGGAAAAAGAGGGAGCTCTTCAAAATGTCTAGCAGTTGAGAGAGAGCTTCATTAACTGTACTTTTTAGTTTTTAAAAGTAATAGCAGATAAAGGCTCTTTGCAAGTATCCATTTTTACCAGGCAGTAACTGAATTCTTTGCAAAAAAAGTGTCAGAAAAATAGCAACTGAGAGGAAACTCAATGAAAGTCTCCATAGCAAAGAGAACTCTTGAAAAAAGATGTAATAAAATGGTAGACACTCTCTCCCTTCTTTCTTGCCCAAAATTAACACAAATAAAATACATGCCTTACTTGTTTTAACACTAGAATTCCTGAAGTAAGTAAACTCGTAATCCTGGCCAACCTTAAATCCCTCTGCACCTCTCCATCAGTGTCTTTTGTTTTGTAAATGCGTCAATCAGCATAAGCAGAAAGCAGCCTGCTGCCCCATCTCAAGTGTCTGCTTTACAGGTGCCGGTCATAAAATTAGAATATCATGAAAAAGCTGATTTATTTCAGTAATTCCATTCAAAAAGTGAAACTTGTATATTAGATTCATTCATTACACACAGACTTATGTATTTCAAATGTTTATTTCTTTTAATTTTCATACTTTTAACTGACAACTAATGAAAGTCCCAAATTCAGTATCTCAGAAAATTGGAATATTGTGAAAAGGTTCAATATTGAAGACACCTGGGGCCTCATGTATAACGCCGTGCGTAGAACTCGCACTATAACATGGCGTAAGCACAAAAGCCGAAATGTGCTTACGCACAGAAAAATCCAGATGCAGGAATCTGTGCGTACTCCAACTTCCATGTTCTTCCGCTACATAAATCCCGATCAGCGTGAAAACTAACGCTCGTGCACGCGCATTATTTAACGCCCCAAATCCTCCCAGAATTACGCCTATTTGAATATGCAAATCAATATAAATCGCCCTTAAGCGCAGCCTTCTGTGAAAAGACAGTGGGAAAAGCACGGGGAAAATATAAGAATTTCAGCGAATACCAAGTGGAGGCAAAGGAAAAACATACTATTTGTTCAAATAAACCGTGGTATAATCAACAAAATGAAGTTGATTGAGTGACATAGCGTGTTGGAGAAACTTGAAAGCTCACATTCACAAAATCGCACAGTGCCGGAAATAAAAAAGAAGTCACATATCAAAGTTGCCGTGAAAAGAAGAGTTGTAAGCCCACTGTCTGAGTGTCATATGAAAGTTTATTAGGGTACAGAGAAAAAAGGCACACAGTGGGGAAAAAGCACGAAATGTCAACTTTAATCTCGAATTTTCCACTTTAATCACGTAGTTTATTTTGTCAATTAGTAGAACATTATAAACTTCATCTTAAAATCGTTTAATTAACCAGTTTCTCAAAATTACATCGTAATTAAAGTAGCACGTTAAATGCTTTGTTTTGTATTTGATCTTCTACTGTATGTGATCTATGTGTGTGAATCACTACTTGCTTCTTAAACTGGCTCTCTTCCTCCAACTGGACACAGAGTCCATTACATTTGTGATATTACAGCTCTCTGAATAACTAAAATACTGAGATGTATACGTGATGTCATTTTCATGATGATAGGAGCTAAAGCACATTATTAAACATGTGTTTCATGAGCCTCGTGCTCATGACAAGCATTTATCTTTTGTCGAAATTTGTCGCTGCGCTTTTAGCTGTGTTGTTATTTTCTCTTTCTGTTTTATATTCAATATATATTGGCGTAGCGCCCAAGAGTCCTTGCTTTTCTTTCCCCAAGTAACCGATCGCCATACAATCAGCTCTGTAATAGCGTTAAGCCATCTGTAAGCTTAGCCGATTCTTCAAAACGCTTAAAGAACATTGAAATATCTTCGTAGTACATGTTTAATTATTCTATCCTTCACGACACTCCCAGTGAAGAATATAGATTATTTAAATGAAGTTAAAGTTTTATGTGTATAATTTAACAAACATATTTTGCTGCATTTCACCTTAAAAATGATATCGTCATCATATGTAAATACGCTTTATAAAGTGGCTCAGGTTGTGAGATATTATAACTGTAGTGCAAGTTTACAGTGGGGTGATTGTACTTATAAGTACAAACTGTTCTACAAGGAGCAATTGATTGAGTGCATTTAAAGTTCTTGGGATTAAACTGTTTTGAACCGCGAGGTCCGTACAGGAAAGGCTTTAAAACATTTTGCAGTGGCTGAGACAGCGTGTCCTTAAAGCTGTATACCGATAATTCTCTTTCCGATCAGCTGCTGCTGTGATTCACACTCAGATACAGTGATATAAATATTCCGAGTCGTGCAGTGAGAGAAATATGGAAAAAGATGATCCGCTGTGGCAACTCCTAACGGGAGGAGCTAAAAGAAGAAGAAGAAGAAGAAGAAAAAGAAGTGAGAGTAACAACGCTAAAGCAGTTATGGTATTTGGAATACTATGGCTGTTCCCTGGACCATTATATTGTTACGAGTTAATTACAATCAGATGCATTACACTAATAAACAATATGCGGCTAGTTTCTGTGTATTTATAAAGCCACGTCATGAAAATAATGAGTAATCACACAAGAACAGTACCATTGCTTTGACGCTGGGTGCCGCCAGTTTGCAAAACCGCGGAGAACTTGCGTACGACAAGGCATGAGGTACCATGGAAAAGTGCGTGGCTTTACGCCAAGTGTAGGTTTTATACATCGCGATTTGAACGTGGAAAAGTTCTTACGCAACATTTCTGTGCGTACACACCGTTTATACATGAGGCCCCTGGTGCCACACTCTAATCAGCTAATTAACTCAAAACACCTGCAAAAGCCTTTAAATGGTCTCTCAGTCTAGTTCTGTAGGGTACACAATCATGGGGAAGACTGCTGAATTGACAGTTGTCCAAAAGATGACCATTGACACCCTGCACGAGGAGGGCAAGGCACAAAAGGTCATTGCTAAAGAGGCTGACTGTTCACAGAGCTCTGTGTCCAAGCACATTAATAGAGAAGCAAAGGAAAGGACAAGATGTGGTAGAAAAAAAGTGTACAAGCAATAGGGATAACCGCACCCTGGAGAGGATTGTGAAACAAAACCCATTCAAAACTGTGGGGGAGATTCACAAAGAGTGGACTGCAGCTGGAGTCAGTGCTTCAAGAACCACCATGCACAGATGTATGCAAGAAATGGGTTTCAGCTGTCACATTCCTTGTGTCAAGCCACTCTTGAACAAGAGACAGCATCAGAAGCGTCTTGCCTGGGCTAAAGACAAAAAGGACTGGACTGCTGCTGAGTGGTCCAAAGTTATGTTCTCTGATGAAAGTAAATTTTGTATTTCCTTTGGAAATCAAGGTCCCAGAATCTGGAGGAAGAGTGGAGAGGCACAGAATCCACGTTGATTGAGGTCCAGTGTAAAGTTTCCACAGTCAGTGATGGCTTGGGGTGCCATGTTCAGGTGCTGGTGTTTGTCCATTGTTTTCTGAGGTTCAAGGTCAACGCAGCCGTCTACCAGGAAGTTTTAGAGCACTTCATGCTTCCTGCTGCTGACAAACTTTATGGAGATGCAGATTTCATTTTCCAACAGGACCTGGCACCTGCACAAAGTGCCAAAACTACCAGTACCTGGTTTAAGGACCATGGTATCCTTGTTTTTGATTGGCCAGCAAACTCGCCTGACCTTAACCCCATAGAAAATCTATGGGGTATTGTGAAAAGGAAGATGCAATACACCAGACCCAACAATTCAGAAGCGCTAAAGGCCACTATCAGAGCAACATGGGCTCTCATAACACCTGAGCAGTGCCACAGACTGATCGACTCCATGCCACGCCGCATTGCTGCAGTAATCCAAGCCAAAGGAGCACCAACTAAATATTGAGTGCTGCACATGCTCATACTTTTCATGTTCATACCTTTCAGTTGGCCAGCATTTCTAAAAATCCTTTTTTTGCATTGGTCTTAATTTATATTCTAATTTTCGAGATACTGAATTTGGGACTTTCATTAGTTGTCAGTTATAATCATCAAAATTAAAAGAAATAAACATTTGAAATACATCAGTCTGTGTGTAATGAATGAATCTAATATACAAGTTTCACTTTTTGAATAGAATTACTCAAATAAATCAACTTTGTCATAACATTCTAATTTTATGACAGGCACCTGTAGGTATGTGTTCAGCATTTCTTGCATTTCTCGCATTTCTCGCATTTCCTTTCATCTTACATTTACCCAGATCTTTGTAGACAGTGAACACACATGAAATGCATGTATTACGAATAACGATATACTGTATTATTTACCCTATACATCTCCAGATCTCACACACAGATAAGGAGTCCTGGATTGAGTTCGGAGAACTTTTTGCCTGAGCTGAGCTCTATCAAGGTGGGAGATGGGACAGCAGGCTGCTTTCTGCTTGTGTTGATCGACGCATTTACAAAACAAAAGCCGCTGATGGAGAGGTGCAAAGGGATTTAAGGATGGGTCGGGATTAAGAGTTTTTTCGTAGGCTTCAAGAATTCTAGTGTTAATCTCTGTTAATGGAGTGCTCAGGTATTTTACAGTTTCTCAAAACACACAAAAATGATACTAAATCATTATCAATAAGCTCAAGCTTGTTTTCTATGTGAGTTAAAAATTACACAATCTATGCCCTGCTTCACCTTTTAGCTTTCCTAGAATACACTCCCTTCCTCTTCAGCTTGTTTAGACTTTCAGGATAAGGCATGTTGTCTCTGATCAGTCAGCCAAATACTGTATGTTAAAGTATCTTCTAAACATCCACAGTCAAACAGACCAGATAGTAAATATATATTGAAATAACTGACACAAATGCATTATTACCATTAGCAATTGATATAAACACATTTGTTTTTTTTTTTTTTTTTTTTAGCAAAAAGGAATTGTATTTTTAAACAGTTTGAGACAAACCACTATTCATAGTACACAAGTGTGGGCATTCAGGCCAGAGAGTAAGAAGAGCCATGGTGGATTGAAGGCTAAACATATGATTTTATCCTTAGAAAGTAGGAAGACAGCAAGATAAGGCCACTGCTGTTTTTTATTTATTTATTTATTTATTTATGGGAGGAAACTGGAGTAGTTGGAGGAAACCCACTCAGCCACTGAGAGAACATACAAACACTATCTGGGATGTGAACCTCTGTCTCCTGCAAGGCAGCATTATTTTCAGTGCTGTATCATGCTACTCGTGATTCATTTATAGCAGGTCAAAATCTAAAGAACATTTGTGTTGACAATAACCACCACCTATGCGTAAGAGGCAATGTCCTCTTAAGGGCTATCATATAACTCTATTTGTAGTCAGAAGATTTGTTATGGTATGTGACAAGAGTGAAGGGTTAATTAAATATGCATGATTCAAATAAAAATGCAGAAGTGTCATTTTGTAAGTACAATAAGAAAGCAGTGCACTGTCCAATTTCACAGCTTGCATAATGCGAGTTTTTAGTTACCTTTCACAACAAATTCAATTAGGAAGAACAGAGAATGAATTAGAAGTTTTGCTTTGTTACAATAAACCAATGAAATCATTTCCTTATTATGTGAATTTATTTCTGAATTTTTTTTTTTTTTTTAATTTGCTGTGTATTCCAAGGTCTTCATTTATCCTTAAATATAAGCAACTTGCTAAAGCAAATAAAGCCTAAGGAAATTGTGCAAAAAGGCTTGAGGGCAGAGACAGGCCCAGCAGCTAATAGCACCAGTAGGGAATGAATGAAATAGATTTTCATCAAGTTTACCAGAACTTTTGATCCACTCACAATCCCTTCATGCAATTTTCAAAATGTATACCTTATAGCTGAGATTATATAATATCAAAGTTTGAGTCCTAGCTGTTTTCATATTAGGTTTGTGACCCTTGATACTACTTTATTCAAGATGTATTTCAGAACAGATCGCCAGGGGTTCCAGGTTTTTTTTTTTTTACTCTGTATACCTCATTTCAAACGACAGATAGATTTTCATTTATTACTTTCATATTTACAGCAATAAAAGTGAAAATGTGCCACAGTCAAAAACATGTGTAAAGTTAAACAGTACAAATAAATTCTTTCCCCTGGGTAATGACAATACCTATATTTAAAAAAAAATAAAAACAGCATTTATTTGTGTACTCTTTTTATTAAGTAACTAACATGAATGGAAAAAATTAATAGCATATTGATATGCACCTACATTTTATGTAATACCTTTCATAGCGAACTTTATTGCTAAGCAGTAAATTCATTTTAAAAAGAAAATGAATGAAACAATGCTTTACAAGTAGATGATAGCAGCTAAAGACCAGTCTGGGTATTTCTGCAGAACAGCATTAATTTTTGCCACATGCAGTATCAGTGACTCCTGCACTTAGGGACTGAATGCTATTAAATGCCTGGCATATACTGTATACATACTTGTACATATATATGTATTAAAAAAGTGACATAGTTTAAGCTATGGGGACTCCTGCATTACAAAATCAAGTGACAAGATCTGAACAAATGTCATAAGCATCCATTTTGCTTATCCAGGGCAGGGTCATGGTACAGCTGTATATAGCCTATACCAGCAAACATTGGATGGATGCAGAAAGGAGGAACAAGCCATGGAACGGACACCAGTACATCAAAAGGCAAATACATCCACACACACTCACAAACTATTGGTCCAGTTTAGCAATGGCAATCCACCAAAGTTTAGTTAGGTTGAAGTTGTATTGTGATACAGTACAGATGTTTTAACACAGGGAGGAAGGCTGTCATTCCTGCATCATAGCCACATTCTACATGTTCTCCCCCTGTATTTGTGGATTGATTGCCATTACAGTCTGAGAATTTAATAACTCAGAAATATTTTGCTCAGTTCTTTTATTACCATATCAGCAGTAAGAGTGACTATTCATGCATTAAAATAACAATAATAAATAATAACAAAAATAAATAAATAATAATAACAACAACAATAAGAATAGGTTTGTGGTGCTTCAGTCTGTTGTATTGCAGGCTCCCTGCCAATCATCACTTTTTGAGTTTTGTTTTTTTTGATAATACATCTGCAAGACAAGCCATTAAAAGGATGCTTGGCTCTTTCAAAAGAATCTAAGCCATTTATTAATTATACAATGCAGTGTTCAGATGTATTGTTATTGCCATAACTCGGCCCACAATGGCCTCTGAAAGCAAAGATCAGCAAGCATACCCTTACCTCAAGAAAACAGTACCAATAATCTGTGATAAAAAAATATATACAGTATATTTCTAGTTTCCTTCAATTGTTACAACATTCGGAAGGCATGTTTTCTTAAACTGAAACCTTTGCTGCTTCAGAATGGTAGTATTTGGTAAGCTTTAAGGCTTTTTTAGTCATCTATGGATCTGAGTACTCTTCAGTCCCAGTATAAGTGGCAAATTAATATATACCATGACTGTGAAGAAATAAGTTTAACTTGA